>NC_090184.1:7100046-7442546 GCF_024679245.1 Pseudorasbora parva
GCACTGCAGCGGCAGCATTAAATAGGAGGAGCACTGCAGTGGCAGTATTAAATAGGAGGTGCACTGCAGTGGCAGAATTAAAATGGAGGAGCACTGCAGCATCAAATTGGTGGAGCACTGCAGCAGCAGCGTCAAATTGCGAAGCACTGCAGCGGCAAATTGTGGAGCACTGCAACAGCAGCGTCAAATTGCGGAGCACTGCAGCAGCAGTGTCAAAATGGCGGAGCACTGCAGCGGCAGCATTAAATAGGAGGAGCACTGCAGTGGCAGTATTAAATAGGAGGTGCACTGCAGTGGCATCATTAAACTGGAGGAGCACTGCAGCATCAAATTGGTGGAGCATTGCAGCAGCAGCATCAAATTGCGGAGCACTGCAGCGGCAAATTGGGGAGGACTGCAGTGCTTCGCTAATTCGTGACTGCCGCTGCAATCCTTTGCTTAAAACTGCCGCTGCAGTGCCCAGTGCTCCACAATTTAATATTGCCGCTGTAGTGCTCCTCAAATTTGATGCAGCCTCTGTAGTGCTTCTCAATTTGATACTGCCACTGCAGTGCTTCGTTATTTTGTGACTGCCGTTGCCATGCTTTGCTTGATACTGCCGCTGCATTGCCCCACTAATTTGAGACTGCTGCTACAGTGCCCTGCTAATTTGAGACTGCCGCAGCAGTGCCATGCCATTTTGAGACTGCCGCTGCAGTACCCCGCCATTTTGAGACTGCTGCTGCAGTGCCCCGCCATCTTGAGACTGCCGCTGCAGTGCCCCGCCATCTTGAGACTGCCGCTGCAGTGTTTTGCTCAATGCTGCTGCATTGCCCCGCCATTTTGAGACTGCCGCTGCATTGCCACACCATTTTGAGACTGCCGCTGCAGTGCCCTGCCAATTTGAGAATGCTGGAGGCTGCTGCAGTTCCCCGCCAGTTTGAGAATATCAGTAAGCTTTATATATATAAAATCATCATTTATAGGGTACTTTCAATTGGGAGGTGGCTGTCCCAAACCCTAACATCTAAATTTCAACTTGTGAAAATTATATTGAAACATTTTTTGTAATTTTTTCCTTTCTTGTTTTTAAACATATCTTTTTGATTGTTTAAAAAAAATGAAGTATAAAAAATATACATTTTATATTTTATTTTTAAATCATGAAACTTTATGTAAAAAAATGTGTCCCCCGTTTTCATGTCACTACCGAAACAGTGAATGTTTTAGTACACTGGCTGAGACTGATTTTAACCACAGCCCTCATTTTTGGATCAGGAAATATTCCTGTGTCCCTCTCTCTCATATGCTACTTGGTGAAAAGATTTGTCCCATCATTTTGATTGTGTTTTAAAGTCTGAAAATCTGTGTGTAACTTTAAGGAATGTCACTACCAAACACATTTTTTCTGCGATTAAGAACACTTTTTTGGATGTTATTCCATAAAATTACGTTTTTATATGTGTATATCTGTTCTGACCAGTAATTGCTAACCGTGTGCTGATTAGCATCTTCGAACTAGGCTCAAAATTATCTAAAATTGTCACTACCAAAACAGTCAAAACCAAAACAAATCTTGACGTTTCGGTTGTGACATCATTGTTTTGGTAGTGACAAAAGGGAACAAATAATCCTTTATTTTGAGGATTAAACTAAATTTTAGTACAGTTATGCAAATCATTAGTATTGTACTATGTTTTAGAAGGTGGTTTAGTATGCAAGTTTTAATTCTGTAACCTCATCACATTACAATTACTTAAAGGTGCAGTCCATGATACTAGCGAAGGGTTGTTAGGTTGTTGTGAGTAATGTTAATTTATATAATTAACTTGACAGGGAGAATTACATTTCTCACTCACTCACTCACTCACTCACTCACTCACTCACTCACACACACACTCACACAAACTCACTCCCACACACAAACTCACTCACTCACTCACTCACTCACTCACACACACACTCACACAAACTCACTCACTCACTCACTCACTCACTCACTCACTCACTCACTCACTCACTCACTCACACACACACTCACACAAACTCACTCACTCACTCACACACTCACTCACTCACTCACTCACTCACACATACACTCACACACACTCACACACTCACTCACACACTCACTCACTCACTCACTCACTCAAACACACACTCACACACTCCCACACACACTCACTCACACACTCACTCACTCACTCACACACACACTCACACACTCACTCACTCACACACTCCCACACACACTCACTCACTCAATCACTCACTCACTCACTCACTCACTCACTCACTCACTCACGCACTCACTCACTCACTCACTCACTCACTCACACACTCACTCACTCACTCACTCACTCACTCACTCACTCACTCACTCACTCACTCACTCACACACACTCACACACTCACTCACACACTCACTCACTCACTCACTCACTCACTCACTCACTCACACACACACTCACACACTCTCACACACTCCCACACACACTCACTCAATCACTCACACACTCCCACACACACTCACTCACTCAATCACTCACTCACTCACTCACTCACTCACGCACTCACTCACTCACTCACTCACTCACTCACTCACTCACTCACTCACGCACTTACACATACACTCACTCACTCACTCCCACACACACACACTCCCACTCACTCACTCATTCACTCACTAACTCACTCACTCACTCACTCACTCACTAACACACACACTTACACATACACACACTCACACTTACTCACACTCATTCACACTCACACTCCCTCACACTCACTCACTCACACTCACTCACACACTCTCACACACACACACACACACACACACACACACACTCACTCACTTCAAAATTAACATGAAATATTGGAATGGATGTTGTATTTGTTCCTTAATTTACTGTAATTTTAGGCTATAGATGGAATCCATTTTATGTCATTTTTAAGTGAGACCATTTTGTACACATAAATAATTCTGATGTCTATTGCAATGGACATTTTGTAAAAATAAAACAGTGATTCTGAAACAATCTACATTGTAAGACGTTTTTATGTAGAACAATCTGTGCATACCTCATCTCACTTGCACCTCAAGACCCAAAGTATAGAATAGCTCTAGGTGTTCTTATCAGCTATTTACTGTCAGATGTGTCTGCTATATGTGCTGACTGCATATGTGCAATATAGTTAGTTATTTGTATTAACATAAAATGTTGACAGTCTGATTTAGCTATGACAAATTAAGTATTGTGGTCACTACCAAAACAGTACTGTCACTACCGAAAATGAGCAGTCACAACCGAAACGTGGGATGTTTTGTCAAAAATAACGTATATTGAATTATCAACAAATATGTTATGATAGTGTTTGGTTTAATGCATATTCAAACTAATGAATCCTTATGTTTAAAATCAGTATGATAAACTTTATGCCTTCTACATAAAAAGATTGGATTCAAAATACAACAAATCTCATAAATTACACTTTAAATATTTTTAAAATTGTAATTATTATTGATTTAACCTGTAAAAATATTTTTTTTAAATAGAAAAAAAATATTTTTAGTAGGTAGATGTAAATAAATCGTAATAGGTCATTATAAGCCTTCTTAATAAATGATATATTGTGTTTCGGTAGTGACAAATTTGGGGAGAATGAAAATATTTCAGCATTTTCTGAAAAAAACAGTATGAGAATTAACTGCACAATTACTATAAATGTGTACCTATTATACAATTTGCATACATGCTAAATTTGTGGGGAAAAAATAAAAAATGTCAAGATGTTTCCACCTCTGACTTTGCACCAATTCTGTAGAATAGCCCAGATATTGCACAAAAAAAAAGAAGAAGAAAAAAAAGAAGGCAGTTTAGAACCTGGAACCTTACACATGGTTTGCAAACTTCCTACCACTATACCACTAGGGAATTTAAATGTTGATAGTGGATCTATGTACCATATTTATTCACTAAGGGAAGAATCTCGAAACTAACAATATGTTTGATTCAAATATTATTTGCAAATTGACACAATATTATCATTTCCCAACCAGAATAAAGGTCTGTTTTCAGTATCGGTGGCTTTTTATTACTCAAGCCAGTCATGGCGTAAATCTGCACACTTATGATATGGTAATCCGGCCCCTGCATAGCTCTCTCACTAAAGTTACTGCTTGATTGAATTCACCTGTCACTAAGCCCTGCCCCCCATTTTTACCATGAGAAACTTGGACAAACAAACCAGACTGGATTATAATAGCCTACATATGGAAAATTGCAGCTGACAGCATATCAAAGCAGGCTTTGAAGACGTGTTGGGCAATAAAGGATTCTTTTTTTTTACTTCAGAATCAATTGGGACAGAGAGAGACATTCAAAATCTTCAACTTTTCGAAATCCTTCACTTCCAAATCCTGGTAAGTAACCAGCTATAGCATGCTATTGTTGTTAAGTTAATACACCATCTTATGCATAGGCTGCTTATTCTGATGGCAGAATTGTCTTTGTGGGCTGCCTGCCAAAACTAAACTATTTAACAAGGTTATGCAGTCACTTCAAATGTTAAAGTGTGTAATTTATCTACATATAACACTACTATTATTCATGGGGGAAAATAATTCTTAAAGGAGCACACCAACATTTTGTGAAATTAGCTTATTCACAGTCTCCGCCAGAGTTACAGCTAGAGACACACTTCTCGTCTCTGTGTGCAGTAACTCAGTCTGATGCACCCACAGTTAGCCCACTACACACTACACTCTGGACATTATTTCACATTTATTGTTGTAAAGCATGTATAACTTTGTTTATTCCCATTTTTATTGACAGAGTGCTCACAAATAGCCTCATGTCCATAATGAATATGGATGTGTCTGGTGACAAGCTGCCATACAGAAGAGTCATGATGGGTAACTTTTCTTTTTTTCCACCTACATCACCTACAGTTTTGACCCACTTATGTCACTTTTTAAATTATGATAAAATATAATCTCTACATGATTTTTATTTTGATCAGTATTGGCAAGATATGGCAACTGCTCTTACTTTTTTAGGTGCCTTCCAGAAGTCACAGTCCAGCCCCACAGAAGCTTCCATTGGTAGCCTGATGGCCAAATTTTTGTGCATTGCTCGAGACAGAAAAGAAGGCACTGGGAGCCAGAAGGTAGGAGCTGCTGCAAACAATGATGTGTATAGACCCAATTCCCCTCCCTTCATCTTTCCCCTACACATTTTCCTTTGAAAAGTGCCAAGACATAGGGGTGAAAATATTCCCCTTGGAAATGAGACCCCACTAGCCTACATAGGGAAGAGTCTGGACCAATGTGATGTTTTGAAATTGCTGCTCTCTCACTTTGAATGAATGGCGTGTTCACATTTTACAATTTAGTGCAATTAAATCAGTCTGATTACTAGCAGTGACATGAGATCCTGACATATGACACTATTAATTGAACACAGATATTAATAAAAGGTCTGACTGGATCCATTATCATGTATAAGTACATATCTGCACCTCTAACTACTGCATGTGATTAGGCTATAATGTGGGTTTTCGTTTAGTTGTCTATATGGCGTAGCCTACTAAGGGTACTTGGTGATAGTTATGTTAATACAGGGCCTATTTTAATGTTTGCTTTCTTGTTCTCTTTTACAGACTCTTGAGAGCTCTTGAAGTGTGAATCCAAAGCACCCCCAATGTACAATGTTTCTACATGTAGGCTATTACGTGTATAGATTACATTACGGCGTGTTCACAATTTGTTTTCATACTTTATTGTTTATTATGACTTATTTCATGTTATAATTACAAGGCATGCAAAGCGCTGTATTGTAATCCAATGGCTTCAATAAAGAAACATATCTCTGTGACCTAACCGGTTTTCTCCTTTAAGGGTAGTATAAACTTGTTTTTGGTACTTCATACCATTTTAATATGAAACTGCAATCACACCACCTCCTTAATCTCTTCATGTGCATTTGTTGCAAAGACCTCACATATTGCCTTAACATTAAAGTATTGCATTTGCGGACAAAATGATGATTGGTGCCATGTGAATACAAAAACATATTTTCCCTAAATCTAGGGCCTTATATAAAACTAACAGGTATGCAGTACAAACTTTTATCGGCCTGATCATACCGACAACATGTTCATCTTCTACCCTACAAAGCTGGGGCAGCTTAAGAAAGCTATAAATGCCCAAACATGGCCTCAAAGATAAGGCATTTCTTAGTGTAGAACTTATACAAAAACAAAGGTGAAAATGCATGAAAACACTGGAATTTATATATACACTTTGCGAAAAATCTGAGACTAGCAACCATTTACCTGGATGTTGTCTGATTTGACCCAGGATGACCCCACTATTCCATTGGAGCATGATTTGACTTGAACCAAATATTTAGAAACTTTACTTGTGCAATTAAAAACGAATACAATTTCTGCAGTACATTTAACATTAGCCATTGTTACTTCTTGGTACGGTAATCATGCACGTTTGCTCTAACTGACTGCACTATGGGCGAAAAACAAACACTTTCATATGTACATTAGCCATGCCATACAGCAATATGGATTTTTGTGCGTTGATACATTTTGAAACCCCTTCAATACACGAAACATGAATGTATGTTCTAATTTCTGTCAGTTTTATATAAATTAAATAATTTGAATGTGTATGTTGTCATTGCTCATTTAGGTTGAAATTTAGTGATGCTTGACACTGAAATTATATCAAAATATATTTAAAGGGTCATGAAACCCCCCTGCTGCAGCTGTGTTTTTTCACACCTTCGATTTGAAAAGGCTTGTTAAAAGGGGAGTGGTCGACTGTGAAAAGGTGGGATGGTATTGTGTGGAAAGAGGGAATGTTTGCATAAATAGGGGAGTGTCAGTAGGTGCATTAAGATTAGCGATACCAATAGCAGCAGTTACAGCGGTTCTGAGACATGTTCTTGGTTCACGTTGGCATTGTTTACCACAGTGAGATTAAATGAGGGATAAGAACAGCGAAAGAGAGAGCTGCGTGCAGCAGAGATCGCAAATCATTCAGCTCTTCAAAGTTCAAACCAGCATAATTCAGTGAGAAATGAAAATAAATGTTATTCTGCATGACGATATATTTTGCAAACGTGATAAAACTATATTTGTCCAAATATGCACGCTGTTTGGCAAGATGAACAACGCGCCGACGTGATAAGAGAACGTGAACCACCCAACATGCGATGAGATAGAGATGAGTAATTCTAGATCGGGGTAAAAGCGAAGGGGTTTGAGGCTAGTCTCGACCGCGCATTTGAAGCAGAGCGACGCGCACTGGGTTGCCGTGACGATCCGCGCAGTCACTCGGCAGCTAAATCTATATTTGTACAAATATGCAGCACGCTGTTTCACTAAGAGCCCGAACACATGCGGTTTAGTGCATGGCTGTGACGACAAATAAAACGGAGAGGACGTGGCTTTTGTTCAATAGCCTACAGATTACAGATTGGTTATTTTGCACTCCTGACATAGATAGTCAACGCTTGCAGGTTCGGCGTGCGATTCCTCAGGTGAATTTTACTTTACCGAGCCTTTGTAGCAAAGGCTTCCACAGACGGCGCCGGTTACAGCTCGCTCGGCGCCCTTTACGTTACTTCGTATCAGCACAACGCCTAGCTTTCCTCCGTGACTTTTCCGCACGCTGCTTCCAAAACTTCCCCGCCATATCTCTACAATAATGATGTAAGACGAGCCTGACAGAAGTGACTGTCTCATGCATATTAACTAAATTATCTTGTATGCAAACTACAGCGCAGGTATTGGACTGAATGAGCTTTATGTCATGAATATATATCGAGAATCGCTCGGAGCGGTCGACGTCAGCATGTGCCCAGCAGCCCATACTTGGGCCGAAAAGGCCGCGCCGACGTCAGCATTTGTGACGTTGCTCCGACTAAGCTTTTCAAACCGGAAGACAGAAATCGCTCTGAAAAATGCAAAAATAACTATTTTCACATATGAATACCATTAATGAGTACCCTTAGTGTTTTCAATGATGTGCAACCTATACATATCTGTTTACATCTCAAAAAAAGTGTTTTGGGGTTTCATGACCCTTTAAAGAAATTATGTAATTTTGACAAGGTGTTGACATTGAAGCTTGATATTGAATGATATCAAAATAACATCAAAATTACATTAACATCATGACATCTTAACATCAAATAAATGTTGAGTTGACATCGAAGCTTGATAATGAATGATATCAAATTAACATCAAACCTACATTAACATCATGACATCTTGCCATCATATAAATGTTGAACTGACATCAAATGCCAACATCAACTAAACATCAAAATGACATCAGAAAAGGTCAAAATCTTGACATCACATTGACATCAAAAGATTGACGTCAATATGACTTTCATTCTAGACCTATTTTGTGATGTAATCTTGACATCAATGTTTCATGTCATACCGATGTAAAATTGACATCAAATGCCCACTGGGAAGAGATAACTGGTTTGGAGAATACATTCGGTAGGTCACATATAACTAATTACTTTTTTCAAGTAACATGCCCAACACTGATCAGGGGCCCCTGCATGGGGCTTTAGCCCCACCTAGCCCTTATGTTGATCCGGCCCTGCCCACGGTGCTGACAGACTGTTCTGTATTAGCAAAAATTCTGCTCTCAGCTAATTGTACATTATAATCACAATATGCCCTGTGTGGTTAAGCAATTCTGAACCCACTGCATTTGAGTCAATATTTCAACCTGTGTTATGTATTCGTTGTTATTATTTTTATGGAATGTATACATATACATATTTAAAACAGAAATATCCTGTCACCATTTAAGTCTAACTTGAACTGTGCTGCCAAGATGTAGTAACAAAAGATAGTAATAAATCTAGCAATGTTACAAAATCCCGTGATCTGATTTTCTTGTGAGAGAGCGTTTATGCATTCTTCTCCAACAACTACAAGGAAGACTTGAGGACAGTGGTTTCGAAATCTACTGTTGGATACGTACATGTTGTAGAATTTGATTAATGTACTTGAGTTTTACTTGTTTGACATGAAGAAACCATAAGAAACGATGCCTACATTGTAAACAGAATACTTTGAGTAGGTTAAAAGTCACTTTTCAACTTATACACAGTATGTTTAATAATGCATTCAGAAATAAATGTTTTCCTCCCACTGATCTAACACTCATTTAAAGCAGAACATCTGAGTAAAATAAAATCCAGTTGATTACCTTTTTCTAATGTTTGACTCATGATTCATTCATCTTGGAACATGGAAGTTTTGTTTTTAATTGAGGTGTAGGATAATTTTTTCAATACATTTTGAAAATAAGTACATGTCCTTTACCTCAAATTTTTACTTAAAGATGTTTAAAATAATGTTTGTAACCAAGCAGTTCTCACCTCCCATTAACTATCAAAATAATTTTTCCCTAAAATGGTAGTTTATGGGAGGCGGGATCTTCTAGGTTACAAACATCTATGTGTTCAGCAGAACATAGAAAAATGGAATTCATAGGTTTGAAACAAAACGATTTATTGTGAGTTCCTAGACGACACTTGCGGGCAAATTAAATTTGCTGCCGCTAGGGTGCGTCTATATTTCTAGGCTAGTAGTTTTCCCTATTGACTATTAAACTGAGCAATGTAACGTTTATTTGTTTGCTTGACCATTTAATTTTGATAATGAACAGGCTGTCAAGTTTGCAGTGCTGCAATAAGTTGTGTGGATGTGAGATGCTGGCTAGATCGAACAGAGTAATAATTTTCCTTTCCATGAACTTGTTTGTGGAGCAACATGCCTCAAAAAAATGCACCAAACTTAGCAGCACACTGTCGCACATTTTTTTCTCTCATTTTGATCAGGGTTCCTTGATTATGATTTCACTTTTTTAACTTTAGTGTGTAATGTTGCTGTTTGAACATAAACGACATCTGCAAAGGGATGACTCTCAAAGTTCAAAGCAAAGGGAGATATTTGCTTTTACAGAAATTGACAACAAAAGGACTACAACAATTGGCAATTAGGGACTACAACAAGCTTCTTCCCGGGTTGGTGACATCACAAACACAAATATTTGCATAATGCCTGCTCCAGGGAACATAAAAAGGCCATGTTGAGAAGAGGAAGAGTTGTTGTAGTGGAGCACATTTAGGAGTCCGCTCAAGCTGTCGCATCTGTCCTTTCACATTTATTACAATACAGTGCGATTCAGATTTCATCAAAAAAACTTAATGAAGGTCTAACAGGTTTGGATTTACAAGAGGGTGAGAAAATAATTTCAGAAATTTTGGGGTGAACTAATACTTTAAAGCATATAAGGAACACTACATAGACATATGAACAACATTAAAAACTTGATTTTCTTTATATCTTGGTCTTTAAAGTTTCTCACCTGCTTGAGCTGAATGTTTTTCTCCTGTTGTATGTTGTTTCTTCTGGCTCATTTCCCCGATTTTATCCTGTTTTTGTTTCTCCTGGCTCGAGAATGTCAGACCTTTATTTAATGAATTCATTCCTATATTCATTCCTTGTAGTTTTGTATCTTTATCAGTTTTCTTTCTTTGTCGAACATTTTCCTGTTCAAACACAGCACGTGTTGCTCCTTCATCCATTGCACCGTTCAATTCCAAACATCTACTTCCTCCTGAAAAACAGAAAGAAAACACACAAATCAATTAAGAACAGTTCTCCATATTATAAAATATAACACCAAATATCAACCCTCATAAGTAACTGACAGGGTATTTAAAGTGTTCTTTTAACTTTTATAATGACGATCACTGGAAATTAACATTATGGTAAAATATGCAAACAAGAATATATGATAAAGTCAAAAAAAAAAAAAAAAAAAAAAAACAATGTTGAAGTCCCCATGAAATCAAAATTACCGTATTTGGCTGTTAGTATGAATATGTTACTATTGCTGTTATCTATAAGCTAGTGTGCTCTAAAACAAGAACAAAATTCACATTTACAAGTAGTGTTGTCAAAAATATTGATATTTCGATATGGAACGATACTGGAATATATGAAACGATATGATAATCAGTTTCTACAGTATCGATACCAGATGCGCTCTCCTCTCCTCTCCAACCGACAGCGAGTGGACATGCATATTCTCATCAGCCCGGTTAACCTCTGAACATGGCGAACGCGTTCTGCTGGACTTTTCCTCTCGACAGCATGTTAGTGTTAGTGTGTGATTTGTCTAAATTTCGCGTGGGATTGCACATAATTCTGCTAATCCCCACAGATTTCGCTCTAACATCTGAAGCACACACACACATACCGTAAAGCCGCCTCTCATACGAGTGCAAACATTAGCTTCTTTTTCATTATTTGTCAAATACACTCTAAAAAATTCTCAGTGCACATCTGGAAGAGTTTTAACTTAAAGTCATAAACAGTTCAGGAAGAATAAGAATGAGTAACAGGAACAGTGTTTAGGATGTTTAGGATCCATGCGTGTGGCAGGTCTTAAAGGGACCGCAGTTATTTATTATTCAAATTACAAAAAGACAAACTATCATACAGCTCTTGACTGATCAACTTGTATAACTTCAATGGTTTCATCTGTAGGCTATTTTTTGTTATTTTTACAAAGAACAGTATCCAATGTTGTTTTAAATTGAATTACCTGAATGTTAGACCTACCTGAAAAAATAAAGCAGTCTAGTTCATTTGTATCTTTTATTCTATTGTATTTATTTGTGCTATTGTTTGTAATCTGTTTATTTGTTCTTATTTTATTACTGTTTACTCATATTTTTAAATTCAATGTACCATTCGAAATCAAGCTTCCTTATGCTGTGTGTAAGCTATTGCGACACAATTACCCCATTCTAAAAAATACATTGGGTTAGCAAATATTTGTGAGATAATTTAATAGTATTTGATCAATGTATATTATATATATATATATATATATATATATATATATATATATATATATATATATATATATATATATATATATATATATATATATATATATGAGAAAAAGCTTAAAAGCTTTATCATATAAAGATCTCTTTATATGATTTATTCTGATCTCTTCAGAATAAATTTTTGATTGCCTAGATTTTCAATAGACGGAATAAAAAAATATATTTTAAAAATATCTATTTGACAGTATATTCAGCGCTTTTTCCCACGTGGTATCAAAATAGCATTAAATATAGATGTGACATGTTTTGACTCCACCCCTCAAAGAATCGGAATCGAAAACCGAAAAGAACCAAAATCGAAATTAAGAATCCAAATCAGAATAGGTAAAATCAAAACGATGCCCAACCCTAAGGAACATGCTGGCCACATTAATTTTTTTGTAAAAAAACAAAAACAAAACAATGAATAATAACAAGTTCTGTTTTCATATTATTCATATTATCTTTTTTTTTTTTTTTTTTTTTTTTTACTGTGGTATCGATTTAGTATTGGTATTGAGGCTTTTTAGCCTGGTATCGTATCAAAGTCATAATTTTGGTATCGTGACAACACTATTTACAAGATATAAGCATTCAAAACGTACAGTCTCTCACTGCCGCCAATATGGAGGAATGATTTTGATGACATCACTTTGCACCAGAGGTGGGACAAAGTCATTGTTATGCAAGTCACAAGTAAGTCTCAAGTCTTTGCCCTCAAGTCCCGAATTGAGTCAAAGATGAGACAAGTCCTGAGTCGAGTCAAAGGGTGCTTTCACACCTGCCTCATTTAGTTCGGTTGAATCGTACTAGAGTTCGTTTCCCTCTTTGGTGTGGTTCGTTTGGTCAGGTCTGAAAGCAGCAATCGCACTCGGGTGCGCACCAAAAGCGGACCAAACAAGCGTACCGAGACCTCCTTGAAGAGGTGGTCTCGACACGCTTTCAAACGAACTCTTGAGCGGTTTGTTTGTGTTGAGAACGTGATCCGACCTCGAACAGAACCAACTGCAAAAGTACTGATCATTTTTGGACTGAACCAGCTCCCGTAGTCAGCTGCGCTGACATTGTGTGCATGATATTATTACCTGATAGATCGTTGGCAATATTTTCGGGAAGATGAGCATGTCAGGAGTTAATAATTAATGCACGCCTCCGCTTGAAGTGACGAGCGATGCACGGTCACCGTCTGCAGTGCATTAGAACGTTGTTTTCACGTCGCATCCGCGCTTCATTATAGAAATGTATTTGCATACTGTGGTAAATACACACAGTGTAATAGATTAAGGCCAGGGACAAAACCAGCCCGCGCAGTCGTCTCTCCATAGTGTTCACTCTTCACGTGCATGCGTTTTGGTTCATTTCAACTGGTTCGGACCAAAGCAAACAGTGTGTTGTGAAAAGGAACCAAAAAAGCTGAAAAATGCAACAATGTATAATTGTTTGCCCTTGGTTCGGACCAAATGAACCGAACAAGAGATGTGAAAGCAGCCAAAAATCACGGACAGACAGCCAGACGACAACCTCCAATATCATCCGTCAT
Organism: Pseudorasbora parva; assembly: GCF_024679245.1. Classification (NCBI taxonomy): domain Eukaryota; kingdom Metazoa; phylum Chordata; class Actinopteri; order Cypriniformes; family Gobionidae; genus Pseudorasbora; species Pseudorasbora parva. The sequence continues at coordinate 7,113,520 of NC_090184.1, forward strand.
TTGAAGAGCTATTCTGCCCAAAAAGGTTAGTTGGTAGTTAGCTAATGTACACTGTAAAATATTTCAACCCCAGCTGGCAGCTGCGCTAACTCGAATGGCGATAACTTCTCAGTGTTTCGCGGTCTTTGCTCTGTATCACCCCTCCCCCAATGTTTAACTTACAGACACGAGTTAAATGAACACTGACAAACCAGACAAAACTCACAAGGAGTCAACATAATGTATTACTGTAAGTTTAATTATTGTTATTATTTAACTTATACACTTGAGTTAAATTTCCAAAACTTATCATGACAATTGGAGTTAAAGACAAAAAGTAAGTTCATATAACTTAACATGGCTATCATGTTTTACAGTGTAGGCCTAGTAGCTGAGTAAAAAGATGTAGAGAGAGATGTAGAGAGATGTAGAGAGATGTAGAGAGAGAGAGAGAGAGAGAGAGAGAGAGAGAGAGAGATTTTTTTTTGATTTTAATAAAAAACTTTATTCAATCACCACAGCATAAATATTAAACACATCAAATCCAAACCAGATCAAAAATTAATTCTTCCTCCAATACTGTGCAAAAAATTGAATTGTAACACCACTGTAGTTTAAAAGATTCTGTATCATTCATTGCTTTATAATACTTAAACTCTACAACAATTCTTGACTTGACATAAGCCTTAAATAAAGATGTAATCTCTTGACCACACCTATTTTCAATTCTGTTCTTCCTTGTTTTGTAAATTGCCATCTTTGCCTGTCCAAAGAGAAAATTAATCGATTGCCATTTTATCTTTTGTTTCTGATTATACCCAGCCCCAAAAATGAAAACCTCTGAAGTAAAATGTTGCCCCCATTTACCACACAATAACTTCAACAAGTCAAAAAGTGCACAGAGCCTTTTACACTCTAAGAAACAATGAAAAATGGTTTCCCTCAATCCACAAAATACACATTTATCATCAACATCGGGATTAATGACTGATATAAAAGCGTTAACCGCTATAGCCCCATGTAAAATCCTCCATTGTAAATCACCAGATCGTTTTGTCAATGGTGGTTTGTACAGCACCCTCCACACTGGACAAATTTCTTTTTTCAACCCAAGTTTCTCTCTCCAAACTGTATCATTCCTCCCATTTAATGTTGCTTTATTTAAAACCTTAACAAAGCATTTATACATCACTTTCCCTCCTACTTCCTTCAGTACCAGATCTTGTAGTCCATTAAGGTCCAACAAAGGACCAGATAATTCTTTAAGGTCTGGTGTCATCCCAAGCTTTGGAAAAGGGTCTCTTACATCAAATGTTGCTCTTCCATTTTTAAACTCCTTAATCAAAGACAATTCCTCGTTTGTTAACCTTGTTTTCCACATCTCTACTACAGTTGACGTGTGGCGAATTGATTTCTGACCCAACAAACTGGCCACCGCATTTATATCATTCAGTTCGGGTCCAGCCACATCAATTATGTGCTTAAATGTCACCGCTTTGGTAGCACACAGTCTCTGCACAAGTCCTGGGACATTCCCACCCGAAATGTCCATACGAGCTCCTTTAATAAGAGGTTCCTGTAACAGCCAGTACAAAGATTTGGTATCCTCCATCCTGCACACATTGAAAAGTCCCCATACTTTGAAAAGTCCACAGTAGAATTGAGACAGTCCGGCCAGTCGTAATTGCTTCACATCCATTAAAAAGAGAGCAGCATCCAGTCCGAGTCCATCCACTGTGTGTAGGATTATTCCTGCCACTTTCCGCCACACCAGATCCACAGGCCCAGTCAGAAATTTCTGGATGAACTGCAGACGAAAAGTAGCAAGTCTGCTTGGTAAATGGACTAGTCCTTGTCCTCCCTCCTCTTTAGGAAGAAAAAGCACACTTTGAGGTACCCAGTGGAAACTGTCCCAAAAAAAGTTCACTAAAATTGTCTGTAATCGGGACAACAGTCCAACAGGCGGATCCACACAAGATAATTTATGCCACAGTGTTGAGGCAACCAAGTTATTGACAATTAAAACTCTCCCTCTAAAAGACAATTGTGAATGAAGCCATTTCCACTTCTTTAATTTTCCTTCTATTTTTTCAAAAACTCCTTCCCAATTCTTTTGTTGGGTATTTGAATCACCAAGATACACACCAAGATACTTAAATCCTTCTCTTTTCCAAACCATCCCACTGGGTAATTTTGGAAGTCCTCCCTCCCATTTCCCAACAGCCAATGCTTCACTCTTCTCCCAGTTAACTTTGGCAGCTGAAATAACTCCAAATTCATTAATGACAGAAACCAATTTATTAATGTCTTCTTGCCCGTTTACCATTACCATGACATCATCAGCATAAGCAGAAATTTGATGTTGAATATCATGATGCAGTACTAAACCATTAATCACAGTTCTTAATCTATTCAGCATTGGTTCAATAGCTAATGAGTAGAGCATGCCGGACAGTGCACAGCCCTGTCTGATCCCCCTAGTGACTTTAAAAGGGGCGCTCAAACCACCATTGATCTTCAGCAAACTTTCGGTGTCCTGGTACAGCACTTTTATCATTCCAATAAAGTCAGAACTAAAACCAAATGCTTCTAAGGTGTCCCATAAATACTGGTGCTCCACTCTATCAAATGCTTTCTGTTGGTCAATAGAGATAAAACCCAAATTAACCCCTAAAAGACTTGAAACATTTAAAACATCTCGTATGAGACTAACATTATCAATAATTGATCTGCCTGGCACGCAGTACGTCTGGTCAACATGAATGACCTGCCCCATCACCTTTCTTAGTCTATTTGCTAAGGTCTTAGAAAGAATTTTAAGATCAGAGCAAAGCAAACTCACAGGTCTCCAGTTCTTAATCTCCTGTAAGTCACCTTTTTTTGGTATCAGTGTAATTACTGCCCTCCTACAGCTCAAGGGCAAAGAGCCAACAGACAAACTTTCATTTAGGACGGCCAGCAGGTCCTCGCCCAGCACAGCCCAAAGCTCCTTATAAAACTCAGCTGGGAGTCCATCCATCCCAGGAGCTTTCCCGCTCTCCATGCCCTTCAGAGCATTCAGAAGTTCCTCTGCAGAGAAAGGCCTCTCCAGCTCTGCCTTTGAGTCCTCCAGGACACCTGGCAGACCTTCATAGAAGCTAGCAGATAACTGCTTGTCCTCTCTGTATTCACTGCTGTACAAATTGCCATAGAACTGTACAGCTCGTTTTCTGATATCAGATGTCTGTGTTAGCTCTTGCCCATTCTCAGAGCGTAGACAGTGAATATAACGGCACTGACCATTCTTTTTTTCAAGACTAAAGAAAAACTTTGATGGGGCATCCATTTGTGTTAAGTTCTGAAAACGAGAACGGACCAAAGCCCCCTGCGCTTTAATGCCAAGCAAATCAGCAAGAAGAGACGTCTTAGTTTTAAGTGTCTCAATATGTCTTCCCTCCCCAGTAACCTCTGCTAACCCTTGCGCTTCTATTATTTCAGATTCAAGTTTTTCCATTGATCTAGTGATGTCCCGAGAAACACTGAAAGTATACTGTTGACAAAAAGCTTTCACCTCAACCTTTCCACAATCCCACCACTCAAGCAAATTTTTAAAACAATGCTTTCTCAATTTAAAATTATTCCAGAAGGAAGTAAACACATCTTTAAAATGAACATCACTTAACAGGGAGGTGTTAAAGTGCCAGTATGCACTCTTTAACTTCACATTTGCTATATATACATCACATGATATTAAACAATGATCAGAAAAACCAGTTGGTGTAATAAAACATCTTTTCACAATATTAAAATTATGTCTAAAACAATAAATCCTGTCCAACCTGGCCAAGGAAATAAGGTTTCCTCTATTATGTACCCATGTGTATTGTCTTGCATTATTATTTAGCTCCCTCCATACATCACACAAGCTGTGAGTCTCAATTAATTCACTTAAAACCCGGCTTGAAGCAGCATGAGGTTCAGTGTGATTCCTGTCCATTCTATAATTCTCTGTACAGTTAAAATCGCCACCAAAAAACAAAAAATCATCAGAACCGCAATTCTGCAGGACAGTATCAACATCTTTGAGAAAAGTTACTCTTTCACTTCCATTTGTAGGAGCATAAACATTAATAAAAACAGCCCTGAATTTTTCAAACTGAGCCCTTATGCATAATAATCTGCCAGGAACCACATGTTTAACATCACATGAAATAGGCAAAAAATTCTTAGCAAAGAGAACAGCCACCCCTCCTCTGGTAGAGCCCATGTGAGCAAAAACCACATCACCCTCCCATTCCTTCTTCCATTCTATTTCATTATTACAGTCACTGTGTGTTTCTTGAACAAACATCACATCAATATTCTTTTGTTTGATAAGTTCAAACAACAATGCTCTTTTATGCATATCTCGGGCCCCGTTCAAGTTAAGAGAGCTCACCCTCATTGCACTCATTATAAAAAATAGTATGAGGGAACATAAACCAAACAAAAGCATAAAAAAGTACAGATTATGTGGTTTCAAAACCATCCTCAGATTGTAGTTCTAATTTCAGTTTGGTAACAAATTTCTTCAATCTAGAGAGAGAGAGAGAGAGAGAGAGAGAGAGAGAGAGAGAGAGAGAGAGAGAGAGAGAGAGAGAGAGTTGAGTTTTTGAGTTTTACAAACGCTTTATTAAAAAACAATTATTTCAAAAACGTTAATAAAAATCAACAAACAAAAAAACACTACATAATTTAACTACCTTAATTCATGTATAAAAAACAACTCATCATTGAGCACAGAACACATCCCAACATCACAGCACCATTCAATCTCAAAAACATTGATTGCATTCATCATTTTATAATAATTCAAATCAACAAGAATTCTTGATTTAAACATATTCTTAAAAACAGATACAATATGTTGTCCGTTTCTCTGCTCTAATTCATTTCTTCTGTAAATATAAATTGCAAGTTTGGCTTGTCCTACAATGAAATTCATTAATTGACACTTGTATTTCTGAAGTCTACTATACTTAAAACCAAAAATAAAACATTGCTTTGTAAAGAAAGTCCCTAATAAAGAAAATAAAAATTCTAAGAGATCAAAGAGTGGGGAAAGTCTAAAGCAATTCATAAAACAATTAAATATTGTTTCTCTCTCTGAACAGAAAGGACAAATATCATTTACACTGGGATTCATTTTTGTCACAAAAGCATTAGTGGCTATTGCACCATGCAGGATTCTCCATTGGAGATCGCCTGCCCTTTTAGTCAATGGTGGTTTGTATAGTACTCTCCACTCTGGCTTCATTTCCTCTACCACTCCCAGTTTGTCTCTCCACACTGTGTCAACTCTGTCTTTTAACGTATGCTTATTATTTACCTTCACAATGCATTTGTATATCAAAAATCAACATTTTCGTTTTTATTCAAAGACAACAATGGACTGTTATATGAAGACTTTTCAAGATCAGGTATAATTCTGATATCTGGGAAAAAGTCATTAGAGTCAGGGGAAATATCACCCATGCAGTATCTATCTAGGAGAGTTTTTTCCTTGGAGTTTAAAACCCCGTCCAGTTTGTTCAGAAACTTTCTTACAAATCTCACTGATCTTATATCCAGAAGTATGGCAACAGTTTCTGCATTCTTTAGTCCAGGTCCTGTTTTGTCCACAAGATCTTTCAATTGCAATACTTTTTTTGACACAAGCAAGTCTTTTAGCCCTGGAAAGTCATCTCCCGACACATCAAGGCAACTCCCGAAAACCACAGGTTCCTCCAGCAACCAAAAGAGAGAGGTAGCTGACTCTGTCCACTGATGTTTAAAAAGTCTCCACGCTTTAAAAAGACTTTTATAAAAAAGAGGGTAGTCCGGTCATATCTAGAAGAGAAAAGTGCATCTTGAAGTCCCATTCCATTCACCTCATGCAAAATGATTTGTGCCAAGGGTTTCCACACTAGATTTTGAGGTCCCGTCAGTAATCGCTGAATAAACTGCAACCGATAAGTCGCTCCTCTACTGACCAGATTCACCAGGCCTTGACCTCCTTCATCTCTTGGCAGGAAAAGAACACTTTGAGGTGTCCAGTGCAAATTATCCCAGAAAAAGTTAACCATCTCTCCTTGAAGTTTTGGTAAAAGTCCAACAGGCAGATCAACACATGCAAGTTTATGCCATAAAGAGGACCCAACCAGATTGTTGATTATAAGTGTACGCCCTCGATAAGACAGTTTGGGAAGCAGCCATTTCCATTTCTGTAAACGTCCTTTTATTTTTTTCCAGCATACAATCCCAATTCTTTTGAATAAAATCATCATTTCCTAAAAAAATTCCAAGATATTTTAATCCACCTTTCTTCCAGATTAGACCTCCAGGTAAACTGGGAGGACATTTATCCCAGTCACCCATTAAAAGGGCCTCACTTTTCCCCTAAAAGGGGGAATATTAGGGGGACCTAGTAATATTGCGGTATTCGACCCGGAACGAGCGCTGTGTGAAAAAGCCGAAACTAATGCCGCAACGTGTACGTAGTTATCGTGCGACTCCTAGAGCTTGTTTTTTCAATAATACAACCCTGCAGTGCCAGAAGAGCTAGTCGGTGTTTTAAACACAGAGAGTGTTCGTATACAAAAGAAACTAAAATTAAACAAGCAGAAATGTGTGCAAACTGGACACAAGTCGAGACCACGGAGCTCCTTACTATCCGCGCTGAAGCTGAGATCGCTCGCCATTATACGCTACATCAGGATGTCACGTGTCAACTTGACCCGGGACCGTTAAGCGTTGTGTGTGAAAGCGCACATATTACGGTATTTCGCTGGCAGTGAGAATGGACCAAATCTAGCGGCCCGGGAACAAATACCGGGTCGCATGATCCGTGTATTTGCCGGAATCGCAGTGTGAAAGGGGCTTAAGTGATTCTTGAATAAACGTAACATCAATGTGCTTTTGTTTTATAAATTCAAACAAACACATTCTCTTCTGACTGTCTCTGGCACCATTTAAATTGAGAGTTCCAATTTAAAAGTCTCCCATAGAAAATGATGGTTTTAAGAAACAGACGTAATTAAAAGAAACAGTCAGCAAGGCAAAGACTTCAACCAGAAAAAATAAGTTACACCATATCTTGTTTTCCATCATTAAGGATTTCTAAGTTAAACTTTCTAAGTTTACTCACAAATTTTTCTGAGACGGTAAACATCTTTATCTACAAAAGCACCTTCTTTCATTAGAATTTTTGCATCATTAATGAAAGTTGAGCGATCAGGGAAATAATCTTCAACCTGAATTCAGGTAGGTAACTCAGGTAGGCCTTTAGTTTCTTTCAAAAATTTGCTAATTTCCTCAACTTTATATACTGTTGTCTGGTTTCGTAGAGTCACTTTCATTTTCTGAGTATAAACATTCAGCTTCATTTTTGTCTTTTTTTTTGCTTGTTTAATCACCTTGCTCTGACAAACTTTCTTCCTTTTAGTAGGGACTTTGAAGATTGACTCTACGTCCATCTCTAATTCAACAACACCCTCACTGACCTGTTTATCAGCAGTCATTGTATCTGTATTTACAGAGATGTCACTGCTTGAATGAGCCTTTTCAAAAACCATAAGATCATATCCAGAGCACAAACCTGCAGTAACCTCAGCCATAGTGGGTTTATTTGGCTTAATGGCAACCGCTTTACCAGAACCTGACTCAACAGCTTCAGAGGCCACAACATCCTCTGTAACAGACACAGCCTCAGAATGATCACTCTGAGAGTTCGGCTGTACAATAGCATCTTCATCCACTTTTTCAGGACAAGCACGTATGAGATGACCAATTTTGCCACAACCAAAGCATTTCATTATGCTTTCAGATGTTGCATAAACTGTATAGTTAAAGTCCTCAACTTTAACATTAAAAGACAGATTAAGTTTGTCAGCATTATTCTTCAAGATCATATAAACCTGTCTCCGAAACGACACTAAATGTTTCAGCAAGGGTGATTTGCAGCTAAGAGCAATTTTCCTAATGGGGGAAACTATCTTACCAAAGGAAGACAATTATTTAGCAATACTTGCATCAGAAACAAAAGGAGGCACGTTTGACAAAATAATCTTTCTGGAAGGGCTACTAAGAGGGAGAACAGGTGTAAGCACGGCGTTAATTACGACTCCCGTTTGAACAACCTCGTTTGCTTTTTCAATCGCGTTTAAAAACAAAACAATCGCATTATTCATTTTAGAAGCAGAAACAATAGCGTTGCAATCAACAACGTTGCCAACTGCTAGCGCACATTCCTCTACGGTACATTTACACAAAATCTTAATCCCATGACGCAGAGTCAAACCTTCACTACCCGAAACACCTGAAGCAGCCATGCGTCCCGGCAAAAGAAACGCCGGGAGCAGACTCCCACAACTTTCACAAGAAAAAACTAGTCTTCTTTAACAAATAACACACACAAAAACAAACAAATACAACGCAACAAACTACAAAAAAGTTGGAAAGAGATCACTCACCAAGCAGTCCACTCACTCACTCCACAATCACTCGCACTTGCGCACAGAGAGAGAGAGAGAGAGAGAGAGAGAGAGAGAGAGAGAGAGAGAGAGAGAGAGAGAGAGAGAGAGAGAGAGAGAGAGAGAGAGAGAGAGAGAGAGAGAGAGAGAGAGAGAGAGAGACTTTGACTTTTGGGTCTTCTTTAATCAAACAATAAATACATAAGAGCCTTATTAAATAAATGACAACAAACATCCCGTCAAACAAAGACATTTGTGCCTACTTGCAGTACATTTATACATGTAATATTTTTTTTATTATTAAAAATTAAACAGTAAACAGTCATCAACATCAATATCACAAATACAATGATTTACACCCCATTTACCTTTAAACATCTTCATATAATTCACCAATTTGTAATATGTAAACTCAATTTTAATACGATATTTTAATAATCCCTTTAAAACAGACACAACATCAATTGACACAGCATCATGCGATGTTTTTTTTTTTGATAGCCATATCGCCAATTTTGCCTGACCAAAAAGAAAGTTTAACAGTTCTTCCCTCCTACTTTTAATAGACTTGTTCTTCCCTCCTACTTTTAATAGACTTTGGTCCATAAATAAAAAGTACTGGATTAAAAACTTCTCCTAAATTTTGAGTCCACTCTTCTAAGATACAAAACAAGGATTGAAGCCTTTCACACTTAAGGAACAAATGAAAAACATTCTCCTCCTCACTACAAAATGGACAACCCACCCCAACCTCTGGATCAAGGTGTGCTCTGTGTCTGTTTGTAGCTATATTCACGTGCACTACTCTCCACTGAAGGTCACCAGACCGTTTCTCAATGGGTAACTTAAACAGGGACCTCCAGCGACCTTTAGGGGATTCACCTGGCCCTTGAACCTCCCGCCATTTGGACTTGCTGACACTCTGCAGTATGTTAAGATGCCACACTTTCACACACATAGTGTATATGTCTCTCTTATTCGCATTGCCAAAGCCGGCCAAAAAAGGTATCTTAAATGACAATATACAGCCTATATATTCCTTTTCTTGCCATGTACCAGTCTTTGCTGTAAAAAACAATTCTGGAAAGTCACAGTTAACAGCCTCTTCATCAAAACTCTCCATTGCCTGTCGAAAGTCCTGAGGCAGAGACTCTAAAATCTGAGTCAACATATTTTTTGCCATACTGACTGATTTTATTCCAAGTTTTGAAGCAAAATTTTCTTAATTATCTTTTAAATGTCCAATTTTTGTCATATTTGCAGCCCACATGGCTTTTCTGAAAGTGTCTAATTTAAAAACATTTGATTCCAGTTCAGATTTTTTTTTTAATGATTAACTGTTTATTGGTTTTTCAAAACATGTAAACACACACATACAACCAACAAATACACAAAAGCAAAAAACAACAACACTACACCTAGAACAAAATAAAATAAGTGAAGAAACAAAAACAAAAAAACATGACAGTGATGCAGTCCTTGAGTTTATAAACTTTCCTACATGTAGGTACAAAATTGTATCAGAAAGTTTCCTTCCATCGTTTATTTTAGTTGAAAGCTATGTTTATGAGCCAGAACGCCATTAACCACCCATAATATACGCATGATACTTCCCCCATTTTAAGTTATACTCCTCCACTTTATCAGGCAGCCTGTAGGACAGTTGCTCTAGAGCCGTCAGCTGACCCAGAGCAACGAGCCACAAATTCAGTGCAGGTGCAGAGGGGGCTTTCCATTCTTTGACCAGAAGTTTCCGGCCTAACATAAGGACAGACTGCGTCCAACTAGAGAGCGGAGGTGTCAGGTCACTCAATGCGGAGGGGTCCCCCAAAATAAACAAACTAGGGGTGAACGGGATATTCTGGTCGACGATTTTCTCCACAACTAGGTGTAGGGAAGACCAAAAAGCCTGAATTTTTGGGCAACTCCAGAGCATGTGTACTAGGGTACCATTTTTGTCCCGACACCTCCAGCAATCCGAGTTATCAACCAAACCCACCTTATGCAGCCTAGATGGAGTCCAACAGAATCTTTTCAGTATTTTAAATTGTATAAGTCGCGTCCGCAGTTCTCTTGAGATTTTTTTCCCATTTCTAAGATTTCTGCCCCATTCTGCATCTGTGAATGACACCCTTAGGTCAGTTTCCCATGTCATTTTAAGGGACGATGTATTAGGATCCGAGGCCATAAGGATCATTGCATAGTAAACAGAGGCTTCATGGCCGCGCCCATAAATTGTTAGGACCTTCTCTAATATATCACAGCTCGGGGGAACTAATGAATGGGAGCCGAAGACCTGCACCAGGAGGTGTCTTAACTGAAAATACTTCCATTGCTGATTACGTGGTAAATCAAATTCCTGTCTAAGAGCCTCAAAAGATTTTAATGTCCCATCTTGGTAGAAGTACCCATCCGAGCACCCTAATCCCTTTTTGCAACCATAGCTTCCAAAGGAAGGGAGATTTATTTATACAGAGCTTGGGGTTTCGCCAGATCCCGGCAGACTGGTGAAGATACGGATCAAATTTAAAGGTCTTAGCTACTCTCTTCCAGACCCACTGAATGTGGGACAAAATGGGATGTGACTGATTCTGTTTGGCCAATTTAGCTGTGATGCATGCTATGGGTGTGAGCGGGGAGGACACCACACTTTCGAGGTGAAACCATGGAGGAGCTCTCTCAGGGGGTAAAGACCACCGTGGCATATGCCTCATGGTGAATGCATAATGGTAAAAGAGCAAGTTGGGCACGCCTAATCCTCCTCTGTCCACTGGCCCCTGGAGCTTTCGCAGATTCATCCTGGGGCGTTTGTTATTCCATAAAAATGTATTACAAAGTTGATCAAATTGTTTGAAATAGCGCAAAGGAATTTGGATTGGGAGAGCCTGTAATAAGTAGTTAAATTTCGGAGCACAAATCATTTTAATGATGTTTACCTTGCCCCACATAGAGAGAGAGATACAATAGAGACCACCGCTCTATATCGGCCCGCAGTTTGTCCAGCAGGGGGTCAAAATTTGTTTTGATCAGATCCGTCAATTTGGGGGGGAATGTTAACCCAAGATATTTAATGCCTTTCTTAGGCCAGGCAAAGGTGCCTGACTGGAAGAGGGATTTGGGACAAAATGGTGTGAGAGGAAGAGCCTTAGATTTTGTCCAGTTGACTTTATAACCTGAAATGGATGAGAACTTTTCAATAATTTTAAATAGTGATGCAAGAGAATGTTCGGGATCTGTGACAAACAAAAGGATATCATCTACATACATCATCAGTTTATGACATTTGTCACCAATTTGTATGCCTGGAAATGCAGGCTCTCTACGTATGGCAACCGCTAGAGGTTCAAGCGCAACTGCAAAAAGTAGAGGAGAAAGAGGGTCTCCCTGCCTCGTGCCTCTTTCCAGTTAAAATGGGAGGGAGATGATTCCGTTCGTAAGTACTGACGCTGAGGGGTAAGTGTATATGAGCTTAATCCAAGCTATGAATTTTTTGCCAAAGCCAAAACATTTGAGGGTGGAGAGCAAATAGTGCCACTCCACCCTGTCAAACGCCTTTTCGGCGTCCAGCGAGATAGCAGCCATGGGAGAGGTGTTATCCTGAGTAGCCCACATAATATCAATAAGTCTTCTGATGTTGTCAGCCGAGGAACGCGAACGTATAAAGCCTATAAAGCCTACCTGGTCAGAGTGGATCAAAGAGGTTATTACTTTGTCCAGCCGGTTAGCTAAGATTTTAGATAGTATTTTACTGTCACAGGAAGTCAAACTTATAGGTCTTAAGTTTTAAGTCTTTTCCTTCCTTCAAGATAAGGGTGATAATGGCCTCAGATAATGAGGGAGGGAGTTTACCCTTCGCAAGAGCTTCATTATAGGTGTCTAGGAGTAATGGACACCTTACTAGGAGTTATGTTCCTCAACATAAGCCTTATAAAATTCGTCCGTAAAGCCATCTAAGCCAGGTGCTTTACTTGAAGGAAGGTGTTTAATAATGTCATTTATCTCCTCAATAGTCACAGGTGATTCAAGATGTTCACGCTGATCTTCGGACAAAACCGGCAGATCAAGAGTTGACAGAAAAGACGTACTGTCTTCCCAGTCCCGCCCCGACTCCGAAGAGTAAAGATTTATATAAAAGTCTCTAAAAGCTGAATTAATCTCCTTAGTGTCAGTCAGGACAGACCCATTGCCCCTCCTAATAGCAGTAATGGTACTCATTGCTTCTTTTTGTTTAATGTACCTGGCTAGTAGTCTACCAGCTTTGTCACCTTCCTCAAAGTAATTCTGCCTTGCCCGAAATAGAGAGAATTCTGCCATCTGGGTCATAATAGAATTAAACTCGTACTTTAGTCTGGTCAACATGGAGAGATTTTCCGAGGACATATTTTTTTTAAACTTTGATTTCGCAGTTATGATCTGATTTTCAAGCTCCTGGAGCTTAGCGTTGTTTTCCTTCTTCCTGAAAGACGCATATTGAATTATGTGGCCTCTCAAAAAGGCTTTCAAAGCCTCCCATGCTACCCCTGCTGACGGGGCCGTTGGCAGATTGGTCTCAATATAGAGGTTAATTTGTGATCTGACTGATGCCTTAAAGGTCTCATCTAATAAAAGGCTAGAGTTTAATCTCCATCTGGTTGACCTAGCTGGCCTATTAAAAGACAAAATATGGAGAAATATTGGACTATGGTCTGAAATAATTATATGTCCAAATTCGCTCGCTCCCATAGCTGATACCAGTGATTGAGACACCAAAAAATATATATTCTGGAAAACGAACTATGTGGAGAAGAGAAGAAAGTATAGTCCCTCGATGATGGATTTTGCGGGGACTCTGCGCAGATCTCACGGTGAGCACTGCCGGATAGTCAAGAGAAATTTTCGCGCGTTTTTCATGGAGGATCTTCTTACACTCGTTGAACTTCATGCGCTTCTCATTGACCAACTTGGAAAAATCGGCGAAGACCATTATACGATGCTCCTTCCACGTAACTTTACCCATCTTGCGTGCAGCCTCCGAGATGCGGTTTCGGTCCTGAAATCTGAAAAATCTGGCGATGATGGGTGTGGTGTGGCAAGCAGCGGGGCGAGGGACCGCGAGAGCGGGCCGGTGATTAACGTTCACGAGTGCCAGCTGCGTGGCACACCGGTCTCGTCTTCCGCTGTCCTTGCTCTTCCTTATATGCTCCCGTCACATGGCCGCGAGACGAGACCGGTGTGGCAAGCAGCGGGGCGAGGGACCGTTAATCACCGGCCCGCTCTCGCGGTCCCTCGCCCCGCTGCTTGCCACACCACAATGGGTCTTGCTGGCGAGGGATGCTCAGGACCAGAGTTCTTGCGCAATCCTCAATGTGCGCTCTGTTGATTTCCAATACCCCGGGGAAGGCGAGGTTCAGGATCTCCGGATTTTCAATGTCATCCAGTTTTTGGCGAAGGGCTTCTACCTCATTAACTGTGGCTGGAGGGTTAGCCTTTTGTTTTTCATTAGCCTCCTCGAGAAAGCCCAAACGGCTCTCGACTTGAGAAATGCGGGTTGTAATTTCGGCTAGTTTGCCATCTGTTGCAGTTGTTGTAACCCAGATAGCCTCCAGCTTCTTGTCATGAGCGTCTGACCTTTCCAGGATTAATGCAGTGAGTTTAGCAAATTCTTTGGCAACGTTACCGGGGATGGTGCTAACGTCCGTTTCGTCGGCGCCGGACTCGTCATGAGGCTGTATTTTCTTCAGGGTAGCTTGGCTAGTGTTAGCCCCTTCGTTAGCCTTCACTCCACCGGGGCCAGTTTTCGGAGGATTTGTGGTGCTTCTGGTATTGTTTGGCATAGTTGCATATAGTGTCAACTTTTCACACGACCACTCAACTAAATTTGCACTCTATGTCAAGTTTCAAAGTTAGTTTAATGCGGGGGTGGGCGCAGCTCTTATTTAAGCAGCCATTCTCGTCAACCGCGTCACGTGACTCTCTTCCAGTTCAGAATTGAAAAAAAGTGGTTCCTCACTCAGCCATAATTTTTCTGTGTTATCCGCACTCCGTGAAAACCTAAAAATTGTCCATGACTTTAAAATTGATCTGTAAAAGACACTCAGCCCACTTAAATTCAGTTTGTCAAAGTCCATCAAGAACAAATGGCGGTCCAGCCCCATGTTTTCAGCTCTTCTTGGGAGGGCACAGGCCACTTCAGCCTAGCTCACATCCACTCCATAGAGCAGTGTTTGCGCCGTCTGCATTCTGAAAGTCCTGAGTCTTGCTCTGATGTCCACCAGTCCCTGGCCTCCTTCTTTCCTGGGTAGATACAGTACCGCCGCCTTCAGCCAGTGCTGTCCCGACCAGAAAAAATCCACCAGTCCCTTTTGTATTCCTCGCACTAGATCCTCAGGAGGTTCAAGTATTGTCATTCTATGCCCGAGTGAAGAAGCAGCCAAGGTGTTGCATATTAGGACCCTTCCCCTATATGACAACTGGGGTAGCAACCATTTCTATCAAGACAACTTTGCACACACTTTCTCTAAGAGGCCTTGCCAATTTTTCTTCTTAAACTCCTCTGTCCCCAAGAACACTCCTAAATAATTAAACCCTGCACTTCCCCACTGTAAACCACCAGGAAGGTTTGGACCTTTGAAAACACTACCACACCATAAAACATCGCTCTTTCCCCAATTAACTACTGCTGATGAGGATCTTCCATACAACTCTAATGCCTGTTTAAGCACCTGAATGTCACTTTGATCTCTGATTATAATAGTGACATCATCAGCATAGGCCGAGAGTTTAACAGAACAGTTTAGGGTATTGATCTGCACACCCTTTAACTCTCTTCCCATTTTACATAACAAAGGTTCAATTACAATGCTGTATAATTGGCCCGAGATGTACAACCTTGTCTGATTCCTCTTTTCCACATAAGTCTGAGTGGACGTCCATGACAAATGGAGTCCCACAAGGGTCAATTCTAGCACCACTCCTGTTTAACCTGTATGCTGCCACTGAGCCAAATAATGAAAAATAACAAAATTGCTTACCACAGCTATGCTGACGACACCCAGCTCTACTTAGCACTATCACCTAATGACTACAGCCCCATTGACTCCCTGTGCAAACGCATTGATGAAGTTAACAACTGGATGTGCCAAAACTATCTTCAGTTAAACAAAGACAAAACCGAAATCACTACATTTGGAAACAAAGATTAAAATTCTCAAGGTGAATGCATATCTTGAGGCTAAAGGTCTGATAACAAAAAATCAAGTCAGGAATCTTGGAGTGATTTTGGAGTCAGACCTGAGTTTCAGTCATGTCAAAGCAATAACTAAATCAGCATACTATCATCTAAACAGTGTTGGGCAAGCTACTTGGAAAATGTAGTAAGCTAAGCTACCAGTTACTCTACATTAAATTAAGCTTCACTACATTGAAGCTAACCTCCTGGGAAATGTAGCAAGCTAAGCTACAGCAACTTGAAAAAAGTAGTTTACTACATCTAAGCTACTTTTTATTTATTTACCCTTACGAAACAAAAATATATTGCAATATACTAGAATTTATATTGCAATACATTAGAAAATATATTTCAATGTATCAGAAACTTCCTCATATATTAGAAAATATATAGCAATATATGGATGGACAACCTATTGCTATATATTGATTCATATATTAAAATACATTGATATACAAACAAAACTTAATTATTTCATGTATGTTTATTGAAACAAAGTATTTTTTGTGAGTTAAGCAAGCTCCTGCATATGTTTACAGAGGTTGATTAACAATAGCCCAAATCAGATGGTGCATGACATTCAATATATTTTCTATATTTAGAAAATATGATGGTGCATGACATTCAATATATTTTCTATATTTAGAAAATATTTCTATTAGGGCCGGGACTTTAACGCGTTAATTAAGATTAATTAATTACGTGACTTTAACGCGTTAATTACGTGACTTTAACACGTTAATTAATTACGCAAAAAAAAAATAAAAAATTTACCACACTTATTTTTGCACCACGGAACGTTTTTCAATGAATGAGTTTCGACGGACCAATTATACTGGAACACCAACTAGCGCTCCGGAGTCACGACAACAACGAACCATGTGAACATGAATGAAGCTATGGAACGAAGAAGCTGATGAGACTGCTTTGCTTGGCCCCGTGGATGGGAAATTTTGTTTTAAAAACGAAAGAATGGAAGCGTCGTCAAGAGCATGGTTGTGAGCAAGCTATACAACAAGGAATTTGCGTATCACCGCAGCACACTGAGCCTCAAATATCACAAAAATGCTTTTGCTAAACTGGCAAACATGCACTGGTCTGCTGGACTGAAATAAATAAACAATATTTTGTTGATTAAGCTTATGTATTCAGTCATTATTCAATGGTATACTAAAAATACATGTGAAAAATTACTTCTCATTGTTCTCAGGTCAAATATTTATATGCAATTAAAATGCGATTAATTAATTACAAAGCCTCTAATTAATTAGATTATTTTGTTTAATCGAGTCGCGGCCCTAATTTCTATATTATATTTTAATCTGTTATATTTTAAAATATATGACAGACAGTGTACATTAGATTATTTCATATTTACCATGTATACAATATATATGATAATTATATACTATTTTTAGTTTTATTTGTTTATTTTTGAACATGAGAGAAATAAAAATACAACAATGTTCAGACATTATCAAAAGAAACAAATAAAGGTGAAAGACAAAATTTTTTTTTATTAATTCTATCCCATGAACGAAAAATGAGTAGGATGAAGTAAAACTTATATACTCCTACCCCTTTAATTATTATTTTTCCTTAAATAACATGCATATGCCTACTCCTACTCATACACATATATACATCAACACATATACATACTCATGTACACATTTGTATTTATACATACATACACCCATATATATACCTATACCCCTATATCCACCGACACATACACATACCTCCACATGCCATATACATACATGCATAAATTCAAAATAACCACTAACAAATGTTATAACTCTTAACAAAGGAGCGCTCCCATTTTCCTACAGTACTTCTTGATACTTCTTAAGAATTTTTTCTCTATACATTTTTTTAAAGAGGAATATGTTGGAGCATTGCTTTAAATTTTCATCTATTTTATTCCACAATTTAACTCCACATATTGATAAACAAAGTCTTTTCCTTGTTGTTCTAAATCTATTAATCTTAAAGTTTCCACATCCCCTTAAGTTGTACCCTCCCTCCCTCTCAAAAAACATATTTTGTATATTCCCAGGCAATAGTCTATTTCTTACTTTAAACATGAATACAGCAATTTGATATTCAATTTGGTCATAATATTTTAATAATCTCGACTGCCAAAATAATGAATTTGTATGTTCACAAAATCCAACATTATGAATAATTCTCATAGCTCGTTTTTGCATTATTACTAACGGCTGTAGTGAATATCGGTAAGTGCTTCCCCACACCTCTACACAATAGTTCAAATACGGTAACAATAATGAACAATACAAGATGTGAAGAGATTTAAAATCCAGTATATACTTAGCTCTAGCCAGAATTGCGATACTTTTAGACAGTTTGGTTTGAATGTATTTTATGTGAGGCTTCCAACAGATCTTTTCATCTATGATTACTCCGAGAAACTTATTTTCATGTACTCTTTCTAAGTTAAACCCCTCTATCTGTATTTGTACTTGTTGATTTGGCTTACAGTTTCCAAATATCATGAACGTTGTTTTACTCAAATTTATCGATAATCTATTAATATCCAACCATTGTTTTATTTTCCTAAATTCTGAGGTGATTAATTCTGAAAGTAGCTTTAAGTTGTCTCCTGAACCAAATATATTGGTGTCATCTGCAAATAGTACAAACTTCAATACTTCCGATACTTTACAAATATCATTAATATAAAGTAAAAATAACTTTGGTCCTAACACTGACCCCTGTGGGACACCACATTTCATGCCCAAACATTCAGATGAATACTCTCCTATTTTCACAAATTGCTGTCTGTCTCTCAGATAACTGGTTACCCAATTTAAAACTACCCCCCTGATCCCCATGCGTTCTAGTTTACTGATTAATATTTCATGATTTATTGTGTCAAATGCTTTTTTTAGATCAATAAATACCCCAACTGCACATTTATTTTGATCTGTAGCGTTTGTTATTTCTTCAATGAGTTCTGTTAATGCTAATGCTGTTGAGTTTTTTTCCTAAATCCATATTGACTATCTGAAAGTAATTTATTTTTATCAATAAATTTCTCTAATCTATTATTAAATAATTTTTCAAGGATCTTTGCAAATTGTGATAATAGAGAGATTGGCCTGTAATTTGTGAATTGGTGTCTGTTTCCATTTTTATATATTGGAGTAACTTTCGCTATTTTCATTTTTGTTGGAAATGTACCTGTTAAAAACGATAAATTGCAAATGTTCATTAATGGTTTGGCAATCCCCTCGATTACTTTTTTTATAATTAATATGTCTATTCCATCATGATCAGTGGATGTTTTGTTTTTACATTCTTTAACAATATTTATTATTTCTTTTTCATCAACTGCTGTCAAAAATATTGAGTTAGGATTTCTATCTACTAAATTGTTATATCTACTTTCTAATGTTTGTGGAACTGGAATTTGCTCTGCTAAGTTTGGACCCACATTTACAAAAAAATTATTAAACTTATTAACCACCTCCTCCATATCATTGATGTTTTCATCATTATCAGTGAAATGATGTGGATAATTATCCTGTTTGGTATTATTTTTAATTATTTTATTTAAGATGTTCCACATACCTTTAATATTATTTTTGTTGTTATCTAGTAGTTTTGCATAATAGTCTTTCTTACAAATTCTCATAATATTCGTTAACTTGTTCTTATATTTCTTATATCTATTTTCGGCCTCTATTGTTCTGTGTTTCATAAAGTCTCTATAAAATGTATTTTTCTTTTTACAAGCATTTTTCAATCCCTTAAAGATCCACGGTCTATCATTTTGTCTTTGTTTCCTGCTCAATATTTTGATTGGGCAGTTTTTATCATATAATAGTTTAAATATTTTTAGGAATTGTTCATATGCTTTATCTACATCTTTTTCGTTATCCATAAACGTCCAATCTTGTGCTAGCAAATCAACTTTCAATGCCTCCATTGTTTCTTCTGTTCTGACCCTCTTAAAGAATGTTTTTTTATCTTGTCTTTTTAGACTATAGTTATTATCATACACTATAAAAATTGGTAGGTGGTCACTGATATCATTAATCAGTAAACCACTCACTATATTATTTTGTATAATATTTGTAAATATATTATCTATTAGCGTCGCGCAATGAGACGTTATTCGACTGGGCCTAGTAATCTGGGGATATAGCCCTAAACTAAACACGGTGTTAATAAAATCCTCCGTCCTTTTATGATTTTTTGGGTTTAACAAATCAATATTGAAATCCCCACAGATGAACACAATTTTTTGACTAGTCATTGTAAATGTTTCTTCCATCCATTCCTTAAATGTATTGTAGTAGGTTGTGGGAGTGGCTATGGTTAACTTATGAGCTACTCGTAATTAATGTGCACAGGTGATGCGGGTGAACCCTGATTATTTATGGAATGGGTGCGGGACGCTCGAGAGAGACGGTGTGATTTGCGTGTGCGAGGAGCTCTCATTTGTGGGGAACGCTAGACGGCCGCTCGGGACAAATAGTGTCTCCGGCGGTGAAGATAGTCAGTTAGTGGGGGGCAAATGTGTTAGAGAGTTAGGGGTTCAAGCGCTGGATAGGAGAGCTCTTTAAAGGCACATAATTACCTGCTAAGTGATCTGACCCGCACCCGGACTGTGGAGGATGCTGAACCGGAGAGAATAATTTAAGCCTACTGTGATGCAATAGACAAGGGGAACCCCCGAGTGACTTCCCTGCTGACGTGATCCCGTCCCTTATGACTGCACCCATAACAAGGGGGGTAACGTGTTTTATAAAGTGTTGTGTTTTAACTAATAATAAAGCAATTGATTGTAAACTGCCCTCCTGGTGTAGTGTTCTCTGCCTACATTATATCCGGTTGTTACACTGGTGGCAGCGGTGGGATTAATCCCTAATAATAATTAAAAAAGCGGCTGGATTATGGAGGGTAGAGACGCGCACCGGGATGGGTCAGTGGCTGCCTCATCTACATCAGCAGCTATTGCATCTTCTTCAGTAGCCACAGCTGCGTCTTCAAACTTGTCTATTGCACGTCCGGTATTTATGCCGGAGACCTTTACTGGTACGGGCCGGGAATGGTCCGATTGGAAGGAGCAGTTTGAAATGGCAGCTGTGGTGAACAATTGGAATGATGGGATGAAATTAAAGTTTATGGCACTTTTATTACCAGGGCGCGCTCGAGATATTTATAGTGGCCTTCCATTAGAGGCCAAGCGCAGTTATGTTCTATTGAAAGATGCTTTAGGGAAATGTTTTGAACCATGCGAGACCGCGGAATGGAATCGGGTTAGTTTTTCGTCACGTAAGCGTATGCCGAATGAAACTTTGCGTGAATTTGGTAATGCGCTTCGGAGGTTGGCTACTAAAGCATATCCTTCAGTGGGTTCAGATACGCAAGACCTATTGGCTAGAGATCATTTTATTACACATGTGGGAAATGGGGAAACTCGTATGCGATTACGTAGTGTTAAACCTATCACTTTAGAGGAAGCCATTAATATTGCAGTAGAATTTGAACTTATTCAGGGGTTAGAACAGTGCACGGTCCCTTCTGATGCTAGAATACGAGGCCTGCAAATGTCTGTGGCAGAAAGTAAGGTAGATGCGCTAACGGGGGTGGTGGATGCGCTTCGTAATGAAGTACAAACGCTACAAAAATCTGTGCAACAGCTCCTAGAGGCGGTCCCATCATTAAAAGCCGCGCCACCTGTAAGTAATGTTGAGCAACCAATTATTAGTAGCGCTGGGAATAGGCAGGTGCAACCCTTAGGGGGTGGTTGTTGGGAATGTGGTTGTAATCGGCATATTAGGAGAGACTGCCCTTATGTGCAGGGAAACGGGAGGGGGCAGGCACGATAGGCCAAATGCCTGTCCCAAGTCAAGAACGTTTTTTTCAGTTGGCCTCATCGTTTCAAGGCAACCCTGGGATTTTCCTTGCGGCTAAATTAGGTGGGTGTGATGTTAAATTGTTACTTGATACAGGCGCACAAGTTTCCATAATACTGAAACAAAAATGGCTTATGATCACAAATGGGGGGGGGCCGGCTCGAACCTCATGAGGGCGTGGTGAGTGTGGCTAACAGAGGGAGGATGCCGATTTTGGGGCGTTGGCAAACTGTTTGCCAATTTGATTCTCTTGCTGTCATCGCAGAGTTTCTTGTGGCGGAGTTGGAGCCTCAAGAGATTCTGCTTGGCGCGGACTTTTTGTTAAAATTTGGCGCTGTTATTAATCTGGATCAAAAGAGCTGTCGGTTGATGGGAAAGCAAGTTCCCCTCCTGTGTACAACTAATAATGATATGCAGTCCTGCGATGTGATTGTGCACGCTGATACATCTGTTCCACCCCGTAGCGAGGTTTTGATTACGGGGGCGGTGGACTGTGCGTTTAACAGTTTGCAGGGCATGCTAGAACCGTCGGCCTCTTTGGGTAACCATTGTGACCTTTTAGTTGCAAGGGTGGTATGTAGGGTGGAGCAGGGTTTGTTGCCCGTTCGTGTAATTAATGTCACTGATGATACCCATATTTTAAAACGGGGAATGAAAGTTGGTACGTTATTTCGTGATGCTGTGGTAGAGGGAGGTTGTGTGTCTATGGGTAACGCGCTCTCCATTGACTTGCTTATAGAACGGCTAAATCTGCACGAAAAGGGGTTTGGTAATGCTGAAATGCGCGCGGTGCGTGAATTATTGTGCAAGAACACGTCGGTTTTCAGCATAAATGATGCAGATTTAGGGAGGACGCAAGTAATAACGCATCAGATTGAGACGGGGGATGCTAAACCCATTAAATTACCTCCGCGTCGTGTTCCTCTCCATTTACAAGCTGAAGTGGCTGACCATATTAAGGATATGCAGGTAAATGGAATTATTCAGCCGTCATGTAGTCCGTGGGGAGCGCCTGTGGTCCCTGTACGGAAGAAAGATGGGACACTTCGTTTTTGTGTCGATTATAGGCGGTTGAACGATGTGACCCAGAAAGACGCGTACCCTTTACCGCGTATCGATGATGCGTTGGATAGCCTTGCTCATGCCCGATGGTTTTCCACTCTTGACCTGGCCAGTGGCTATTGGCAGGTCGAGGTGGACCCACAAGATAGACATAAGACCGCATTTATAACACGACAGGGGCTATTCGAATTTAATGTTTTAAGTTTCGGATTATGCAACGCACCAAGTACGTTCCAGCGCCTTATGGATTTGGTGTTGGCGGATTTGCAGTGGACAACTTGCCTCGTTTACTTAGATGATATTATTGTCTTCGGCAGGACATTTGGGGAACATCTACAACGGCTTGAGGAGGTCCTCTGTAAATTACGCCACGCTAATCTAAAGGTTAAGCCATCGAAATGCGCATTGTTTGCCACTCAAGTTAATTATTTAGGACACGTTATATCAGGTGATGGAGTACGAGCAGATCCAGCTAAAATTGATGCGGTGAGGCAGTGGCCCGTACCGGTAAATCAATCTGAGGTACGAAGTTTTGTGGGGTTGGCATCATATTACCGACGTTTTATTAAGGGGTTTGCTGAACTTGCACGACCATTACATCGCCTTACAGAGAAGGGTCGAAAATTTAAGTGGGACGATGAGTGTCAACAGGCGTTTTTACAGCTTAAAACAGCTCTTGTGACCACCCCAGTTCTCGCATACCCAGACCCACATAAGGCATTCATTCTGGACACTGATGCAAGTGATGTGGGGATTGGTGCAGTTTTATCACAGGAGGTGGATGGCTTGGAGCGGGTTGTGGCGTATGCGAGCCGAGCTTTAACGAAACAGGAACGCAAGTATGCCACTACAAAAAAAGAGTTACTTAGTTTGGTTGTTTTTACTAAATACTTCAAACATTATTTGCTCGGGAAAGAGTTTGTATTGCGTACGGACCACAGCTCTTTAAGATGGCTTCATAACTTTCAGGGCCTAGAGGGGCAGCTGGCTAGATGGGTTGAACAGTTGGCCAATTTTCAATATACAATTGTGCATCGGCCTGGGAGAAAGCATGTTAATGCGGATGCGCTTTCACGATTACCATCGTTTGGCCGTAAGCGAAGAGACGTTTTAGATCCGCGTTTGGATGGTAGCGCATCTGTCTGTGCTGTGCGGAGATCGGCTCCTTCTGAGGAAGTCGAGGTTGAGGATGAGTTGGTAGGGGCACAGAAGACGGAGGACGTTTTACGGCTGGTGGTTCAGTTGTGGTTGCGGGGGGAGGAGGGGCTTGCGGAGGCACAGACTAGAACGGAGGTGAAAGGATTTTTGCCTGTGTGGAGCCAATTGGCGCTTGAGCGAGGGCGGTTGGTGCGTAAACCACCCTTGAATACTGATGCGGCGTCAAAAATTCAAGTGATCCTTCCAAAGGTAATGGTCCCAGATGTATTGCAAATGTTGCATAATTCGGCAACAGGTGGCCATCTAGGGGTGCAAAAACTACAGGCAAAGGTAAAAGATCGGTTTTATTGGCCTGGGTGGTTTGGGGATGTAAAGAAATGGTGCAGAGACTGTACCGAGTGTGCTTCTCGTAAGTCCTCAGGTCTAAATGTCCGTGCTCCCTTACAGCTTTCTTACGTTTCTCGGCCTTTTGAACGGGTAGCGGTAGATATTTTGGGGCCTCTGCCTATGTCTGAGGGGAAGAATAAGTATATCCTGGTTATTGGGGATTACTTTTCGAAATGGACAGAAGCGTTTGCACTCCCAAATCAAGAGGCAGTATCTATAGCTAAGGTTTTTGTGCAGGAGTGGGTGTGTAGATTTGGGGTCCCACGCAGTATTCATTCCGATCAAGGTCGTAATTTTGAGTCAACATTAATGACGGAATTATGTCGTCTATTGCAGATGCATAAAACGAGAACGACAGCGTACCATCCGCAATCGAATGGCATGATTGAACGTTTTAATCGGACCTTGCTTTCTATGCTGTCGCTGTTCATAGATAGTAACCAAATGAATTGGGACATACTCCTGCCCTATGTTATGATGGCCTATAGGAGCAGTACGCATGCTACTACAAAGTTTTCACCGTATAGGGTTCTTGTTGGACGGGAAATAGTTCTGCCTGTTGACGTAGTCCTGGGAGTGGGAGATATGGAACGTTTAGATTCCGTAAATGAGTATGTGGTGAAAGTAGCTGAAAGTCTGTCTACTGTAGCAGAAGCTGTGAGGATACACCAATTTAAGGCATCAGGAGGGCAGAAACAATGTTTTGATTTAAAGGTTTCTCATCAATTTTATACAGAAGGAGAATTGGTGTGGGTAAATAATATGGCCCGTAAGCGGGGGCTATGTCCGAAATTACAAAGGCATTTTGTGGGGCCGTTTGTTGTCATGGAGCGAGTCACGGATGTTTTGTATCGAATAGCCCCGCGAGAGAAAGGATCTGAACGAGTTGTGCACTTTAATCGTCTTAAGCCATATGTCTCCAATTCTTTCGTAGGGATACCTGAAAAGCTGACTGATTCGAGCCTGTTGTTGGATCCTGCGTTCACCCCTGACTCTGCGCTGCCTGACTCTGCGCTGACTCCTGATTCTGCATCGCCTTCTGATTCTACCCTGTCGTCGGGTTCTGCGCTGACTCCTGACGCTCCATTGCCTCCTGATTCTACCCTGTTGTTGGATCCTGCGTTCACTCCTGACTCTGCGCTGCCTCCTGACTCTGCGCTGCCTCCTGACTCTGCGCTATCTTGCGATCCTGCGTGGCTGGGTAATACTTTGCGGGATGGTGTGCCGCCTTCTGCCCCTATTTTTCTCTCTGTCCCTAGGCTGGATATGGCTGCTGATCTTGCTGGGGATGGTGCTATGGAGTCTGTAGCCCGTGAGGCACAAAATGGACTGATTGAGGGACGGTTGGTGCGGGCCAGAAAGTTACCAGCTCGGTTGAGGGATTATGAGTTATCTGTTTGACTCGAGGACGAGTCTCTTTTGTCTGGGAGGGGGATAGTGTAGTAGGTTGTGGGAGTGGCTATGGTTAACTTATGAGCTACTCGTAATTAATGTGCACAGGTGATGCGGGTGAACCCTGATTATTTATGGAATGGGTGCGGGACGCTCGAGAGAGACGGTGTGATTTGCGTGTGCGAGGAGCTCTCATTTGTGGGGAACGCTAGACGGCCGCTCGGGACAAATAGTGTCTCCGGCGGTGAAGATAGTCAGTTAGTGGGGGGCAAATGTGTTAGAGAGTTAGGGGTTCAAGCGCTGGATAGGAGAGCTCTTTAAAGGCACATAATTACCTGCTAAGTGATCTGACCCGCACCCGGACTGTGGAGGATGCTGAACCGGAGAGAATAATTTAAGCCTACTGTGATGCAATAGACAAGGGGAACCCCCGAGTGACTTCCCTGCTGACGTGATCCCGTCCCTTATGACTGCACCCATAACAAGGGGGGTAACGTGTTTTATAAAGTGTTGTGTTTTAACTAATAATAAAGCAATTGATTGTAAACTGCCCTCCTGGTGTAGTGTTCTCTGCCTACATTATTTCCGGTTGTTACAGTATCAATATTCGAACTTGGTGACCTATATACACAACTTACAATTATATTTTTCTTTTTTTCCATACTTATTTCTATTGTAACACATTCCAACAGATTGTCCACTACCAGTGACATTTTTTCCACCACTTTATAATTTAAATCCTTGTCCACATATAATGTAACCCCACCTCCATTCTTATTTACTCTGTTAATTGAAAACATTTCATATCCCTCAATTTCAAAATCTGACCCTTTTTCACTGTTTATCCACGTTTCAGTTACTGCGATTATATTAAGGTGCTGTTTCAGTTGTTTAAGATAGTGTTTAATACTGTGAAAGTTGGCATAGAGACTTCTACTATTAAAGTGTATAATAGATAGCTGCTGCTCAGTCTTAATTGAACTATTAAAATTTTCCTCAGTGTAATAGTGACATTTATTGTTGATGCCAGCAAAGAAGTTGTTTACCGGATCAATGTCATTTTCTATATCCTGTGCATTGTAATCCGTGTACTGCAAAGAGTTCAGTTCCAATTGCTCATATTCAACCAATCTTTGTAGTAAATGCCCATCTCCGTTATGTGTTATTTTATTTTGCGACATAGTGAAATTAGAATTTCAGCATGATATTTGCCTACCTGTTTATGTGTTGATGTTAGCTGGCTTTGTTTGTTTTGGTACACTGGACCGGGGATAAATAATCAGTTTATCCTGCCGTAAAAAGGCAATGTCCCCCTTTTCTCTCGCCGCTCTTAGTTCCGGCATGAGGTCTTTTCTTTTCCTTCTGACTGCCTCTGTAAAATCTTCATTGATGTATATTCTGGAACCTTTTAGATGTTTGGATCTTTATAGTATTTCCGTTCTGTCCTTGTGTCTTAGGAGTTTTACCACGATTTGCCTCGGTCGGTCTCCACCAGGTTTTCCTATACGGTGAGCCCTCTCTACCTCCACCTCGTGTTGCAGCTGTAATTTTTCCTTCACAACTTTTTTATCTTCTCCTCCGTCCCTGACCAAGTCTCTCCTTGTGACTCCTGTATCCCGTCGAATACCAGATTATTTCGCCTGATTTGGCTCTCCAGGTACTCCATTTTGTCTGAGACCGGCATCAAACTGTCACATATTTTAAAAATATCATTTTGTATCGAGGTACTGCGTTCCTTCAGATCTTTTATCTCACTTTTAATATCATCCACTTCTTTTTGTGTATACTGCAAGCTAGTTTTTATTTCTTGCATTTCCTTGGATATTGACTCTAATCTCGAGTTAGTGGAGTCCATAATTAGCTTGACAAAGCCACTGAAATTGCTATGTTGTTGTTCCAGTAATGCGGTGAACATTTCCTTTTGTTGCTGCAACATTTCATTTACACAACTGATAGTCACATATTCTTCTTCTTGCTTTGTCTCCTTTTTTGGCGGCATGTTTTGTTGTTATCAGTAAACTGCGCGTTGTTCAAAACGAGTCAATCAGTGAAACCTTTGTTTTCAAACACGCGTCCAAACTCCTTGACGTCGAGTTGCTCAGCCAAATTCACTAGCACCGTGTGTTCCGGAGGCACAGGTGAGAGCACGCACCCCGATGAGCAGCCAACTATTTTGACATGGAGTGAATAGAAGTGTTGTCACCATATGTGGTTCAGGCGTTTCCGAATGCTAATGACCGTGAACGTGAACGAGTGTAAACACATACTATGTAAAATAAATCAATATATTTAAGACATATGTTCCCATATAAATCTGATTATATTATCCAGTACATTGAGGTATATTATCTCATATAATTTTACATATATATTTACATATATATACAATGACTTCCAATATATAATTTCATATATTGTAGGATATATTTCAATATACATAGCAATATATTAAATAGTATAATGATATGTATTTATTCAATATATGAAAACGGCAATAATTGCAGGATTTTCCCATATATTGCAATATATAACTTGCATATATAATATATTATTATATAATATATCATATGATATATTACCATGTAAATTTCACAATATATGGAGACACATGAAATATATTGTCAACTAATATATTGAGAAATATATTTTTGTTGCGTAAGGGTAATTATATATTGAACCCACTTCATTCCAATCAATGCTATTTCAGTGATCAATAAAAGTCAAGCATATAGACACACATTTTTTTTTGTTATACAAAAACTGTCCGAAATCAATTCGCCAACCAAAACATGTGATCCATAATATTAACAAAACCAGGGGCCTATTGCACAAAACCAGGATAAGGGATTAAGCCGGGATATCTTGGGGATCTTGTCATTTTTATGCAAAATTTAGTTCACAGCTGTCATGTAAACATACCCTGAAGGCAAATAGGCCCCTGGTGTGTGTGTGTGTGTGTGTGTGTGTGTGTGTGTGTGTGTGTGTGTGTGTGTGTGTGTGTGTGTGTGTGTGTGTGTGTGTGTGTGTGTGTGTGTGTGTGTGTTTTCATCTGTATGTGTATGATATGCATACACAACTGTGTGTTTGCATCTATGCTCAATTAAGACTTGGGCACTTTTGCAGGACAAACTGTAAGTTAATTTACAACTCAACTTGTACAAAAAAAGTCCAGTCCAGAAAGTACAGTAGCAAAATAATTAAGACTTGCTCCAAACAGTACCAACATGGCAAAAAAACAAAACTACCTTTGTGTGTGTGTGTGTGTGTGTGTGTGTGTGTGTGTGTGTGTGTGTGTGTGTGTGTGTGTGTGTGTGTGTGTGTGTGTGTGTCCCACACACATGAAACAAGTTTCATTCATTCATTCATATCAAGAGGTGGCCAGGCTAGACCCCGATACTTTTAACAAGAGATGTTTATTCAAGAGACACAATAGATTTTAAAACTTTGCAGTTTCTCTTTTGTCACCACACGGACGATGCGCGTTTAACAGCGACTTGAACGCTAGGGGAAAAAAAACGTCAACCAGATAGTGCGAATGTGCACGCGCCTATCCCGTCTTTACGCGCTCACTGTCAAATCAGTACTTTGAAAGGCTTGCGCGCTCATCTGTGCGCGTCTGCGCGAGGCAGAAAGGAACGTAGAAAGTGAAGTATATCCGCGTTCTTATCAGTTGTGTTTCCAATTTGTGCTTGATCCTCAGAAATGCTTGGGAAAATGTAACGTTAGCTTGTGTGGACGCTACCGCACTACTTGATCAACAGAAGAGCTCCGCTACTGAAAAGCTATTTCATTGAGAAAACAGTGATGCTACCACCGCTACTGAAAAATGTAGTTAAGCTAGTAGCTTCACTACTTGTAGCGACGCTACTGCCCAACACTGCATCTAAAAAATATTGCAAGAATTAGATGTTTTGTCTCCAGGCAAGACTTAGAGAAACTGGTTCATGCTTTCATCACCAGTAGGGTGGACTATTGTAACGGCCTTCTCACCAGCCTTCCCAAAAAAAACATTAGACAGCTGCAGCTTATACAGAACGCCAGGATTCTGAGCAGAACCAGAAAATATGACCATATCACACCAGTCCTCAGGTCTTTACACTGGCTTCCAGTTACATCTAGGGTCGATTTTAAAGTACTATTACTTGTTTATAAATCACTCAATAACCTAGGACCTCAGTAAATTGCAGATATGCTGATGAAATACAAACCCAACAGATCACTCAGATCAGCAGGATCAAATCAGTTAGAAATACCAAGAGTTCACTCAAAGCAAGGAGAGTCTGCTTTTAGCTATTATGCCAGCCGTAGTTGGAACCAGCTTCCTGAACAGATCAGATGTGCTCCAACAGTAGCCACATTCAAATCCAGACTCAAAACACATCTGTTCAGCTGTGCATTTACTGAATGAGCGCTGGGCCACTGTTCGTCCGACTGATTGCACCTTATCTATGCATCATTTTTTAAATTCTTTTTATAACTGTTTTAGTTTACCTTTGTTCTTCTCTTTGGTTATCATCATTTTATTATTTTTAATTCTTTATGCATTCTATTATGCATTTTTTATCCCTATTTTAATTCCTTTCTATGTAAAGCACTTTGAATTGCCATTGTGTATGAAATGTGCTATATAAATAAACTTGCCTTGCCTTGCCTTGCCTTTTAACATTAATAGGCAGACTCAAAACACCACCCATTTTGATCATACATGTTGCTTCAGCATATAAAAGTCCAATCCTTGAAATACATTTTGCCCCAAACCCAAAAGCATTTAAAGTTTCAAACAGAAAAACATGATCAACCCTATCAAGGGCCTTTTCTTGATACAGAGACACCAGGCCCATATTAAAGGAACACTCCAACTTTTTGGGACTTTGGCTTATTAAGTGTATCCCCCAGAGTTAGATAAGTCCATATATATCATTCTCATCTCAGTGCATCCCATAACTCAGTCTGACACGCACTCCCGCTAGCCTAGCTTAGCACAGAGACTGGAGGTATATGGTTTCAGCTAGCCTATACTGCTCAAAAAGTGACAAAATAACGCCAACATTTTCCGATTTACATGTTGCAATGTGTATAGTCACAGCGCGTACAAATAACAAGGTTACATGAGACACAGCTATCTTATAAACATATACATACTGTGGACTATATTCTCAGAATGCGCAGCACTGCTCCACTTCTGCGGAGTGATGAAGCGAATGAGGCAATGAAGACAGCGGGTGAGTCCCCTTTTAGGGCAGACATTCTTCTTTTCAATGCCGTATGTTTGGACTCTATGCTTCCCTGAGGGATATTTTGTCTACAAAAGATGAAGTGTAACAGTTGGAGAAGTGGGCCTGTAGTTCCCTGGTAAAGGTGGCTAGAACTATGTTTGTATAAACAAAGTGTGTTTATGTAGGCTGTATGTTTGCTAGTGTAGCAACAGTAGTTTATAAGGCTGTTTCTCTTCTGGATATGTGTAATATGAGCAGTTGAGGCCACCGCACATGCCACGGGCATGTAGCGGCGATATAAACTGATGTATGTTCTCCTGGCGAACTTTTTTAGCTGTAGCCACCTCTGGGTAGCGTTGGCACCTCTGCTAGTGAAATATCTAGATGAATATGTGAGGTTAGGCTAGCGCATGAACTGCAGTAAGGTCTGTCCCAGTCCTTTTTAGGGCTGTTGTTTGTGGGATTATCAGACCGATGCTAGTGCATCAAGTTGGCCTAGGCTGTTGATGGGATGGCGGTGGCGTCTCGCGGTGGCGTCTCGCGGTGGCATATCGCCCTGGCAGTTGCCCCGGGCTCCTGTCGGTAGTCCCGCAGGAGCTTTGTATCCCTATCCGGCCTCCCCACAGTTAGGGTCGTCCGGCCAATGCCCACGCCCCTTCTGCATTTGGGGGTTGTTATTAATGCAAAAAGGTGTGTAGCAGAATGAATCGCGACTCAGCCAGTGGTCATGGGGATGGGGTAGGCGTCTCTTCGCGGTGCGCAGTCAGACTGGTTTTGCTAGCCCCGCCCCCCAGAGCTAGTGCGGCCGCCACTTCTGGGCGGCCCCCTGGCTTGGTTCAGGAAATGGCCGGGTGTGTGTGTTCAATATCTTTCACCTTTTGTCTTCTGCTTCACCTTTTAGGGCTCGGGTCGAGCTGTACTTTGCAACCATCGGAAAGCATGGGTTGGTAGGATGCTCCCCTGGAGTCGAAACACTGTCACGGCTGACGCCCTTGCGCGGAAGGCGCTGGACGACCGGACGGCCGCCCTGGAGGCAGGTGGCGTAAGTTGTACTCCCCTAAATTATTTTACTAAATTACTTTATTACTATAAAAAGTCTAAACGACGGTGTCACTGTGTGCAGTAGTCTTATTCTGTCATCTTCACCCAAGTGTTGTTTAGGCATTAGGCCTATAGTTTGGCTCAGCAGCGCGCGCCTCGTCTCTCGTCCGTTCTTTGACGCACTTGTCGTTGTGCTATTCTTTGAAATGACAGAGCCTTTAAACCTTCTTTAGCCACTTTTCCACTGGCCAGCGCGAGCACAGAGGCTGAAATCATGCCTGCGGCACTTCTGTAAAATCCGCAATAAACACGTACGCCTCCACTGGACTATGTCACACAATATCCAAATGTACACCAGCAAGAGGGAGATGAATTGAAGTACTGAATTGAAGGAAAATGAAGTAAATCGCTATACAAAAATATATCAGAAGCTGTCATTTAGTATTTAATTACTAACCTGGACACCACACGCGGCTATTGAATGACCACGAACAGGTAATAACTTGCATTTTTCATGCGTTAATGTATCGCGCCTTTTTTTCCTTTTCCTTTTTTGTTTTATTGTATTGGGGGGGGGGGGGTAACGCAAGCGTTACTGGAAATGTACAGAGTAAAAAATTACTGAAAATTGATTAGTAATGCCTTACACTACTGCGTTACAGCAAAAAGTAATAAGTTACTGTAATGTATTACTTTTGTAATGCGTTACTCCCAACACTAATAGTAAATAAACACAAATGAACAATTTAACAATTTATCTAACAAAGGGGTCAATAAAACAACTGGAGAACAATTGTCACATAACATTTGCCTCAGGAAAGCCCTTAATGACCATAATATGCTATATAGCACATTAGTTGGCTAGACAAAAAGTATTTTACTATATGTGCAGTGTACCATATTACATATTTATTATATTATTATATTTTTTAAATAAAACTGTTATTATGATAAAAAAGCATTATATGTCATTTAAGTTATTTTTAACCTTAAAGGGTTACTTCAGCGATTAGCATATGGCTTTGTATCAGTAGAAACCCTGGAGTCTATTCAAATGATTGTGCTTTCCCCCCTCATATCCCCCTGAGACAAGAGATTTATGCATTTTATTTCTGGAAAAATTCCTCCTATGATGCAAATTGACGATTTTTGCATCATAGGAGGAATGTTTGCCCAAAGGCTAAAGACTACAGCCAGCAGAGGGAGCCATTTCCGCATGTTTTGAATCCACGCATGGGGGATGGAGATTACACTCAGCTTGCAGGGAGAGCTCAGCTGGCAGCTACGGGATCATTTAAATGGAGCAATGGAGCAATGGTTTTCAAAGACTAAGAAAAGTCTTTTAACTTCTCAAATTAATTTCTATGAAAGTTAAGCTTGCAAAGGCTTGAACTGAAATGCTCCAGACTGAACTCACATTGTGAATGTATGCCGCGAGTGTAGTCGCGATTACCTCAGCTCTCATCACTCGTACAGTTAGTGCTCAGTGCTGTGATACTCGCGCGGTGACTCGCTCATTACATTGAACACACACGTTCAGTTTTTAATTGTAGTGTCTTCAACTCAGTCACAGTAATGAAGTTGGTGGCGTTCAGAATGGCCTCACAGGGCAGTGAAGCATTCTGGGAATTGTAGTCTTTCATCCCCATCAGACAAAAATACATTTTCTGTCTTTTGCATACCTCACTTTATCACACTCAGTCTAGAAGACACCAAATTCAAAAATAATTTCACATTTCTACTGCATTGATGACCCAGTTTAAATACAGATTCATCTTCCCAGCGCTGAAGTACCCCTTTAAATAACACTGCCAGCTGATAGGGCTCTGTATGTTTACAGCATTAGGTGAGTTGTTTTTTCTTGAGATTACATATCATGTGCCTAATATGTATCCAAATGAGTCAATATTAAATCAAATCACAATATTTTAATTGAATTGAAATAACAAAAAAGTGTAGCTTACCAGAACTGTAAACACTGTAACATGTTGTCACTAAACCTAATAAAATTCAGTTGTTACTAAAATGTTAGACAGTCATACACTTAAGCCCCTTTCACACTGCACATCGGACCCGCAATATTCCCGGAACATTGCTGGGTCGCCTTCTGTGTGAAAGCAACCACGTCCCGGCATTGATTACCGAATTCGACCCGGGTCGGGGACCTAGTAATATTGCGGTATTCGACCCGGGACGAGCGCTGTGTGAACAAAAGCCGAAACTAATGCCGCAACGTGTACGCGACTCCTAGAGCTTGTTTTTTCAATAATACAACCCTGCAGTGCCAGAAGAGCTAGTCGGTGTTTTAAACGCAGAGAGTGTTCGTATACAAAAGAAACTAAAATTAAACAAGCAGAAATGTGTGCAAACTGAACACAAGTCGAGACCACGGAGCTCCTTACTATCCGCGCTGAAGCTGAGATCGCTCGCCATTATACGTCACATCCGGATGTCATGTGTCAACTCGACCCGGGACCGTTACGGGTTGTGTGTGAAAGCGCACATATTACGGTATTTCGCTGGCAGTGTGAATGGACCAAATCTAGCGTCCCGGGAACAAATGCCGGGTCGCATGATCCGTTTATATGCCGGAATCGCAGTGTGAAAGGGGCTTTATTGTGATGCAATTATTATTTTTTTCTACATTTGATTTAGCTAAACAGTCCTATTAAATCCAGTTTCTCTCAGATATCACAGCAATGAAACCAGGTTAGAACTGGGGAAAATACAGTAGGATTAAGTAGTCTAAACATAACTTGTGTGTACATGTGATAAATCTTTCTGATGTTATATTTGTTATATAGGCTACTTATTAGCTACATGGCCCTACAGTGTAATGTAATACAATGTGGACTGTAATTATACGTTTTTAATAATAATAATAATAGCTTATTCATTTGTAGTGTGTAATTGCATAATTAAACAATAAGTAGGCTACTGTAGTTTAAAAGTGTTTTTGTGTTTGTTTTGTTAAAGCAATCCCCCCACCCCCCAATGTAAAATTTTCTAGATCCGCCACTGCTCCAAGCACAACACGGACAAGCATAGCGCGCCTAACCGGCCAAATAAAGAGAAATATATCAAAATACCAAGTCGAGTATTCACATTAAACACAGTAGATGTAAGCACAGTATTCATTCACACAAATGTAGGCTATAACTCGACCTCACGGTGAAAGACCTGCACATTGTATTATTAAAGAAATAAAAACAATCATTTATTTACTCAAACTCGTGGCTACATAAAATGGTCTGCGACATTCTAACTGTCTACTCCGGTGGATCCTTTGATACATCAAAGCAAACGTTCAGTAGCGCCAGCGCGCAGATCCAGTGCGTCAGAAATAGAACATCCGTTCGCCCATGTGGCGCGAGAGAAAGAGAAACTAAAAGTGTCTACGTTTGCCTGCACGTGCTCTCTGAATTATCCTAAATACAAGTTTTTTCCTGGGTAAAAATTGCACATATGAACAGTCTTCCATTTCGAAACTTAACGCGATGAGCCACAAACGCAGATTATTAGGGTTTATTATTGCTCTACATGAATTAAAACAATAAATCGTTTTCTCCATGTTAACAGGAACCTGATGAAATGCTCCTATAAATACCGGTATATTTTCTTTATAACTGTACATTCTGAATAATAAAATTAACTTTTTTTCCGGATCATATTTCATACCTGTTGAGTTTACATTTTTTTATGAATCTGACTGGCAAAAAGGATTGCATGTGTGTGTAACGGTCTGTTCTCTGCGTTGTGTTGAGTGTTTTAGATAGAACAGGAAAGCATTTGCAGTAATCTTTTATTCCTTATAAGGAACAAATAAAAACAGCCTCTTTACAAGCGAGTCACCTTTGTTTCCTAAAATAAATATAAAGTACGCCTGTCACCATGTGCTTCATTTCCACTTATAAGACAAAATTGACAAAAAAATTATAAAATGACGAAAATAACCACAAAGATAAGTAAAATATTAATATATAGGCTACATATATTGGAGTGAAGATATAAACATAAAAGCAACAATTAATATTTTATTAATATTTATAGTCCTTTATTAACAAGAGGCCAAAATAAACTCACCTCTCTACAGCATCACCAATGCAAAGAGACAGAAGAGGTGACAGAACAGAAAGTGATAAAGCAGCATCCTCCCGCACTTTCTCTTGAAGTCACGGAAGTGACTTTAAACTACAATTCCTCGACTGGCCACTGGGGACAGGCTCCAGAAGGGAGAATAATCTCATTGAGCCCCATGTTAAAATGTATTCATTTTAATTATTATAATTATTAATTACTTTATTTATTTATTACACACTTTTCTCTTTTGTCTTTCATTGGCTTTGATTTCCAGTTGGAAAAAAACAAATAAAAAAACAAATCTTAAATATGTGCTAAAACAAATCGACTGCCTTGATCAACGTTTCTTCATTCAATTTGTAAATACGTAAAGCTGCTTTTTTTCAGTAATTTTATATTCATTAATATTAGTAGTTTATTGTAATTTATTTAAATGCAAATCTGTTTATAGTTACAACCAGGGTTTGACATAACACCTGCCAGCCCGCCAAATGCGGGTAGATTTCAGCTGTGGCGGGTACGGCAGCCACTCCCACTAGCCACTTTGGCGGGTTGAATATAATTTCAGCCTACAGCCAAATGAAATGCCAAGACTGTCATATCACAAAATTACAATTTTATTACAATTCTTTATCGATCAACTTGCAGTAAGTGAAGGCGGGATAGGCGGAATCGCGCTGAATGACACGCAACAGAATCGTGCTCTCTCTCTGTCACATGCGTAATCAGTTCTCCTTGTCAATGTTGGGCAGTAGCGTCGCTAACTACATTTTTTAGTAGCACTTCCCCAAGCATTTCTGAAGGTCAAGCTCAAATTGGAAACACAACTGCCAAGTCGCGGATATACTTCACTTTCTAGGTTACTATCTGCCCCGCACAGATACGCGCGAGCCTTAGGTCTTAATTCTTATGCTACTGTACTTTGAGCTGAGTTGAATTGTAAATTAACTTACAGTTTTCTGCAAAAGTGCCCAAGTCTAAATTGAGCATAAACATGCAAACACAGGCGCGAATGCATATCATACACATACAGATGAACACACTTTTGACACCTGGTTTTGTTAACATTATGGATCACATGTTTGTTGCCAAATTGATGACCATTTTTAAATAACTGACCATTTTTAAATAACTGAAAAAGTATGCATGTCTATCTGCTTGAATTAGGCTATATTGATCACTGAGATGGCATTGATTGGAATGAAGGTGGTTCAATATAAAATAAAAAAAAATAAAAAATAGCTCAGATGTAGTGAACTACTTTTGCCAAGTTGCTGTAGCTTAGCTTGCTGCTACCCCCATGGGGGTAGCAGTAAAAACAGTATGTCAGCAGTATGACGTGTCAGCAGTATGACGTGTAAAAAAAACACGTCATTTTACGGTAATAGTCTGTATTTTTTTTACAGAATTTTCCTGTTTTTTCATTATACAGTGAAATGCCTGTTGTTTTACAGATATTTGCTGTAATTTATATTTTGACTATTAAATTTACGGAAATTGCTTGTATTTTGGTATTACATCAAATTTCCGTTTTTTAAGAGGAAATTTCTGTATTTTTACATAAGTTTGATTAATATTTTACAGATTTTTTCTGTAAAAATAGAAAAAAGGAAATTAATGTATACTGTAAAAAAAAACTTAATTTTACGGTAATAGTCTGTTTTTTTTAAAAGAATTTTCCTGTTTTTTCATTATAGAGTGAAATGCCTGTTATTTTACAAACATTTGCTGTAATTTATATTTTGGATATTAAATTTACGGGAATTCCTTGTATTTTGGTATTACATCAAATTTCAGTTTTTTAAGAGGAAATTTCTGTATTTTTACATAAATTTGATTAATATTTTACAGATTTTTTTCTGTAAAAATAGAAAAAAGGAAATGAATGTATATTGTAAAAAAAAACGTAATTTTACGGTAATAGTCTGTATTCTTTTACAGAATTTTCCTGTTTTTTTCATTATACAGTCAAATGCCTGTTATTTTACAGATATTTGCTGTAATTTATTTTTGACTATTAAATTTACGGAAATTGCTTGTATTTTGGTATTACATCAAATTTCCGTTTTTTAAGAGGAAATTTCTGTATTTTTACATAAGTTTGATTAATATTTTACAGATTTTTTTCTGTAAAAACAGAAAAAAGGGAATTAATGTATAGAAATAGGCTATATATATATATATATATATATATATATATATATATATATATATATATATATATATATATATATATATATATATATATATATATATATATATAATTATTTATTTAGTTTTTCACATAAACACTGGAATTGGCCAACATATGCAAATGTATCAACACTTCAAAAATAATATTTTTATATTATATAGTTTAATATTTGTATAATATTATATAATTAATAAAACACATTTTAATACATTCAAAAATAATGTATATTTACATAACATTAATTAATAGATGAGTATATATGTAGCCTACCTTTTATAGAAATGAAAAAAAGAAGGTTTATGGAATTTGTCTTTTAGTTTAATTATTTGCTTTTTAAATAATTATAAGATTATTTAATAATATAATAATGTGTGTATGCACGTCATTTCGTGTTTGCGTAAAAGAGCTGGTAAATCGGGTAAATCAGTCTTTGAAGTTAACAGACTTCCATCACTACTGCAACTGATCACATCTTGTTCCGCTTGTCAAAAGTAAGCCTATGTCTGCTGCGTTTGGTGTTTTATTACGCATTTATTTTCATAATATCGTAAAATAAAATAATATAATAACACTTTCTTACTTTAAGTACGATGATATTTAAATAACAGTCATAAAGATTTTAAATATTCGAACCGAAGGAATTCCCGCCTTGGCGCAAGGATACATTCCCTTCTAAGCACACAGCGGTGCAACTGCGCGTGCGACAGGATTCACTTGACCTTCAGCGAGCTTTGCCGTGGCCCGTCAATCTTGGATGATGTGAGGCGCAAATAAACAGGTAAAGTGCATGTATTTTAATTTTTAAAAAAAATGTTTTACCGCTTTGAATCCTGTTGACTGTTTATATTAAACTTGGGCTCAGCCCGTTAACGTAATGATTTAAATTCTTTATAATGTTTAAACTTTATAATGTTAAGGCTTCAGGTGATGGTACCGTGTAACGTTATTTTTTTCTTCTTTTAGCTGGATTGTATCTTAACTTACTTAATAGTTTTAGTTTTAGCTTTCTGTTGCATTTTGTTACTAAATGCTATTTTTCCGTCGTCTAAAAGCTCAAAAATGCCGTCGACGAAATAGGGCGATTTTTTTTTTTTTTTTTTTTCGTCGACGGCTGTTTGGCAATAAGTTTACCTCAGGTGAAAAACGGCATTTTTTGAGCTTAGACGACGCATACATCCGACTATATAACTTACAAGTAGTCAGTTGTAGACATCGTCTAACTTAAGCTCAAAAATGCCGTTTTTCACCTAAGGGAAAAATTATTTGACAAAAAGCCGTCAACGGAAAAAATCTCGCTGTTTCGTCGACATGTCCCATACACTTAACGTTACATGCTTGTTTTTGTCTCTCCCTGCAGATAAGTTGAGAGCTGCGAAAATCAAGATCAGGAAGAAAGGTGATCGTTGTTGCACCATGCAAATATGTTTGCAGATTACACTTGTAATAGTTGTAATGTTTCAGTGAAAACTAAAAGGTTATGTAACATTAACATCAAGCACTACACAGAAATGAGCCACATTACCTAACTTATATGCATGTTGCATGTCATGCTTCAGAAATTACAGCGCATGCCGTAGGCAGTCATCTTCATCAATAAGTCTCTGAAAAAATACTATGGCTGCATGGATCTGCTTGGTTACAAATATTCTTAAAATATCTTCCTTTGTGTTTAGGAATAATTAATGACTGAATTTTTGTATTAACTAACCCTTAATAAGAAAATAAGCAATCAATTAAGAAATCAATTCTTTGTTTATATGATTTTACCGGATGTGTACTCTTGCAAAATATATTACTCAACATGAGTCTTGTATTATGTGCTTTATTAAGGTCAAAGTGATGTCTGATAGCCCTTAAAGCAACTCAAATGCAGCCTGTGGCATTCTTGATAGAATGTCCCTTTCTGGTGAGTACATGGTGTACTATATAGTAATTTTTGGGAAATGATGATGTCATAATACATTTATTGTATTAATTTATACAATATACATTCATTGCATTTATATGTAAAGAATTTGTAGGGTCCGCATCCTCACTTACACTCACACGCGCATCCTCACAAACACGCGCATCCTGACAAACACTCGCACGTGTATCCTCATATACACTCACACGCGCATCCTCACAGACACTCACACGCGCATCCTCACATACACTCACATGCGCATCCTCACAAACACTCACACGCGCATCCTCACATACACTCACACGCGCATCCTCACACACACTCACACGCGCATCCTCACATACACTCACGCGCATCCTCACATACACTCTCACGCGCATCCTCACATACACTCTCACGCGCATCCTCACATACACTCACACGCGCATCCTCACATACACTCACACGCGCATCCTCACATACACTCTCACGCGCATCCTCACATACACTCTCACGCGCATCCTCACATACACTCTCACGCGCATCCTCACATACACTCTCACGCGCATCCTCACATACATTCTCACGCGCATCCTCACATACACTCACACGCGCATCCTCACATACACACTCACACGCGCATCCTCACATACACACTCACACGCGCATCCCCACATACACACTCACACGCGCATCCTCACATACACACTCACACGCGCATTCTCACATACACTCTCACGCGCATCCTCACATACACTCACACGCGCATCCTCACATACACTCTCACGCGCATCCTCACATACACTCACACGCGCATCCTCACATACACTCACACGCGCATCCTCACATACACACTCACACGCGCATCCTCACATACACACTCACACGCGCATCCTCACATACATTCTCACGCGCATCCTCACATACACTCACACGCGCATCCTCACATACACACTCACACGCGCATCCTCACATACACACTCACACGCGCATCCTCACATACACACTCACGCGCATCCTCACATACACACTCACGCGCATCCTCACATACACACTCACGCGCGCATCCTCACTTACACTCACGCGCGCATCCTCACTTACACTCACGCGCGCATCCTCACTTACACTCACGCGCATCCTCACTTACACTCACGCGCATCCTCACTTACACTCACGCGCATCCTCACTTACACTCACGCGCATCCTCACTTACACTCACGCGCGCATCCTCACTTACACTCACGCGCATCCTCACTTACACTCACGCGCATCCTCACTTACACTCACGCGCATCCTCACTTACACTCACGTGCATCCTCACTTAAACTCACGCGCATCCTCACATACACTCACCCGCATCCTCACATACACTCACCCGCATCCTCACTTACACTCACGCGCATCCTCACTTACACTCACGCGTATCCTCACATACACTCACATGCGCATCCTCACTTAGACTCGCGCATCCTCACATACACTCACACGCGCATCCTCACATACACTCTCACGCGCATCCTCACATACACTCTCACGCGCATCCTCACATACACACTCTCACGCGCATCCTCACATACACTCTCACGCGCATCCTCACATACACACTCTCACGCGCATTCTCACATACACACTCACACGCGCATCCTCACATACACACTCACACGCGCATCCTCACATACACTCACACGCGCATCCTCACATACACTCTCACGCGCATCCTCACATACACTCTCACGTGCATCCTCACATACACACTCACGCGCATCCTCACATACACACTCACACGCGCATCCTCACATACACACTCACGCGCATCCTCACATACACACTCACACGCGCATCCTCACATACACACTCACGCGCATCCTCACATACACACTCACGCGCGCATCCTCACTTACACTCTCACGCGCGCATCCTCACTTACACTCTCACGCGCGCATCCTCACTTACACTCACACGCGCATCCTCACTTACACTCACGCGCATCCTCGCTTACACTCATGCACGCATCCTCACTTACACTCGCGCATCCTCACTTACACTCACGCGCATCCTCACTTACACTCACGCGCATCCTCACTTACACTCACGCGCGCATCCTCACTTACACTCACGCGCGCATCCTCACTTACACTCACGCGCATCCTCACTTACACTCACGCGCGCATCCTCACTTACACTCACGCGCGCATCCTCACATACACTCACGCGCACATCCTCACTTACACTCACGCGCGCATCCTCACATACACTCACGCGCATCCTCACTTACACTCACGCGCATCCTCGCTTACACTCACGCGCGCATCCTCACTTACACTCGCGCGCATCCTCACTTACACTCACGCGCATCCTCACTTAAACTCACGCGCATCCTCACATACACTCACCCGCATCCTCACATACACTCACCCGCATCCTCACATACACTCACGCGCATCCTCACTTAGACTCACGCGCGCATCCTCACATACACTCACGCGCATCCTCACATACACTCACGCGCATCCTCACATACACTCACGCGCATCCTCCCTTAGACTCGTGCATCCTCACATACACTCATACGCATCCTCACTTAGACTCGTGCATCCTCACATACACTCACGCGCATCCTCACATACACTCACGCGCATTCTCACATACACTCACGCGCATCCTCACTTAGACTCGCGCATCCTCACATACACTCACGCGCATCCTCACATACACTCACGCGCATCCTCACATACACTCACGCGCGCATCCTCACTTACACTCACGCGCGCATCCTCACTTAGACTCACATGCATCCTCACATACACTCACGCGCATACACTCACGCGCGCATCCTCACTTAGACTCACGCGCGCATCCTCACACTCACGCGCGCATCCTCACTTAGACTCACGCGCGCATCCACACTTAGACTCTTGCATCCTCGCATACACTCTCACGCGCATCCTCACTTAGACTCGCACATCCTCACTTAGACTCACGCGCGCATCCTCACTTAGACTCGCACATCCTCACTTAGACTCACGCGCGCATCATCACTTACACTCACGCGCATCCTCGCTTACACTCATGCGCGCATCCTCACTTACACTCGCGCATCCTCACTTACACTCACGCGCATCCTCACTTACACTCACGCGCATCCTCACTTACACTCACGCGCGCATCCTCACTTACACTCACGCGCATCCTCGATTACACACTCACGCGCGCATCCTCACATACACTCACGCGCATCCTCACTTACACTCACGCGCATCCTCGCTTACACTCACGCGCATCCTCACTTAAACTCACGCGCATCCTCACTTACACTCACGCGCATCCTCACTTAAACTCACGCGCATCCTCACATACACTCACCCGCATCCTCACATACACTCACCCGCATCCTCACATACATTCACGCGCATCCTCACATACACTCACCCGCATCCTCACATACACTCACGCGCATCCTCACTTAGACTCACGCGCGCATCCTCACTTAGACTCACGCGCGCATCCTCACATACACTCACGCGCGTCCTCACATACACTCACGCGCATCCTCACATACACTCACGCGCATTCTCACATACACTCACGCGCATCCTCACTTAGACTCGCGCATCTTCACATACACTCACGCGCATCCTCACATACACTCACGCGCATCCTCACATACACTCACCCGCATCCTCACATACACTCACCCCCATCCTCACATACATTCACGCGCATCCTCACATACACTCACGCGCGCATCCTCACATACACTCACGCGCGTCCTCACATACACTCACGCGCATCCTCACATACACTCACGCGCATTCTCACATACACTCACGC
Source organism: Pseudorasbora parva (assembly GCF_024679245.1). Lineage (NCBI taxonomy): Eukaryota > Metazoa > Chordata > Actinopteri > Cypriniformes > Gobionidae > Pseudorasbora > Pseudorasbora parva. The sequence continues at coordinate 7,157,311 of NC_090184.1, forward strand.
GCATCCTCACTTAGACTCGCGCATCCTCACATACACTCACGCGCATCCTCACATACACTCACGCGCATCCTCACATACACTCACGCGCGCATCCTCACTTACACTCACGCGCACATCCTCACTTAGACTCACATGCATCCTCACATACACTCACGCGCATACACTCACGCGCGCATCCTCACTTAGACTCACGCGCGCATCCTCACACTCACGCGCGCATCCTCACTTAGACTCACGCGCATCCTCACTTAGACTCACGCGCGCATCCACACTTAGACTCTTGCATCCTCGCATACACTCTCACGCGCATCCTCACTTAGACTCGCACATCCTCTCTTAGACTCACGCGCATCCTCACTTAGACTCACGCGCATCCTCACATACACTCACACGCGCATCCTCACATACACTCACACGCGCATCCTCACTTAGACTCACGCGCATCCTCACTTAGACTCACGCGCATCCTCACTTACACTCACGCGCATCCTCACTTACACTCATACGCATCCTCACTTACTCACGCGCATCCTCACTTACACTCACACGCGCATCATCACATACACTCACACGCGCATCCTCACATACACTCACACGCGCATCCTCACTTAGACTCGCGCATCCTCACTTACACTCACGCGCATCCTCACTTAGACTCACATGCATCCTCACATACACTCACGCGCATACACTCACGCGCGCATCCTCACTTACTCACGCGCATCCTCACTTACACTTACGCACATCCTCTCTTAGACTCACGCGCATCCTCACTTAGACTCACGCGCATCCTCACATACACTCACACGCGCATCCTCACATACACTCACACGCGCATCCTCACTTACACTCACACGCGCATCATCACATACACTCACACGCGCATCCTCACATACACTCACACGCGCATCCTCACATACACTCACACGCGCATCCTCACTTAGACTCGCGCATCCTCACTTACACTCACGCGCATCCTCACTTACACTCATACGCATCCTCACTTACTCACGCGCATCCTCACTTACTCACGCGCATCCTCACTTACACTTACGCGCATCCTCACTTACTCACGCGCATCCTCACTTACTCACGCGCATCCTCACTTACACTCACACGCGCATCATCACATACACTCACACGCGCATCCTCACTTAGACTCGCGCATCCTCACTTACACTCACGCGCATCCTCACTTACACTCATACGCATCCTCACTTACTCACGCGCATCCTCACTTACTCACGCGCATCCTCACTTACACTTACGCGCATCCTCACTTACTCACGCGCGCATCCACACTTAGACTCTTGCATCCTCGCATACACTCACGCGCACATCCTCACTTAGACTCACATGCATCCTCACATACACTCACGCGCATACACTCACGCGCGCATCCTCACTTAGACTTACGCGCATCCTCACTTACTCACGCGTGCATCCACACTTAGACTCTTGCATCCTCGCATACACTCACGCGCATCCTCACTTACTCACGCGCATCCTCACTTACACTTACGCGCATCCTCACTTACTCACGCGCATCCTCACTTACTCACGCGCATCCTCACTTACACTCACACGCGCATCATCACATACACTCACACGCGCATCCTCACTTAGACTCGCGCATCCTCACTTACACTCACGCGCATCCTCACTTACACTCATACGCATCCTCACTTACTCACGCGCATCCTCACTTACTCACGCGCATCCTCACTTACACTTACGCGCATCCTCACTTACTCACGCGCGCATCCACACTTAGACTCTTGCATCCTCGCATACACTCACGCGCACATCCTCACTTAGACTCACATGCATCCTCACATACACTCACGCGCATACACTCACGCGCGCATCCTCACTTAGACTTACGCGCATCCTCACTTACTCACGCGTGCATCCACACTTAGACTCTTGCATCCTCGCATACACTCACGCGCATCCTCACTTAGACTCGCACATCCTCACTTAGACTCACGCGCGCATCCTCACTTACACTCACGCGCATCCTCACTTACACTCACGCGCATCCTCGCTTACACTCATGCACGCATCCTCACTTACACTCGCGCATCCTCACTTACACTCACGCGCATCCTCACTTACACTCACGCGCATCCTCACTTACACTCACGCGCGCATCCTCACTTACACTCACGCGCATCCTCGATTACACACTCACGCGCGCATCCTCACTTACACTCACGCGCGCATCCTCACTTAGACTCACGCGCGCATCCTCACTTACACTCACGCGCGCATCCTCACATACACTCACGCGCATCCTCACTTACACTCACGCGCATCCTCACTTACACTCACGCGCGAATCCTCACTTACACTCGCGCGCATCCTCACTTACACTCACGCGCATCCTCACTTAAACTCACGCGCATCCTCACATACACTCACCCGCATCCTCACATACACTCACCCGCATCCTCACATACATTCACGCGCATCCTCACATACACTCACCCGCATCCTCACATACACTCACGCGCATCCTCACTTAGACTCACGCGCATCCTCACTTAGACTCGTGCATCCTCACATACACTCACGCGCATCCTCACATACACTCACGCGCATTCTCACATACACTCACGCGCATCCTCACTTAGACTCGTGCATCCTCACATACACTCACGCGCATCCTCACATACACTCACGCGCATTCTCACATACACTCACGCGCATCCTCACTTAGACTCGCGCATCCTCACATACACTCACGCGCATCCTCACATACACTCACGCGCATCCTCACATACACTCACGTGCGCATCCTCACTTACACTCACGCGCACATCCTCACTTAGACTCACATGCATCCTCACATACACTCACGCGCATACACTCACGCGCGCATCCTCACTTAGACTCACGCGCGCATCCACACTTAGACTCTTGCATCCTCGCATACACTCTCACGCGCATCCTCACTTAGACTCGCACATCCTCTCTTAGACTCACGCGCATCCTCACTTAGACTCACGCGCATCCTCACATACACTCACACGCGCATCCTCACATACACTCACACGCGCATCCTCACATACACTCACACGCGCATCCTCACTTAGACTCACGCGCATCCTCACTTACACTCACGCGCATCCTCACTTACACTCATACGCATCCTCACTTACTCACGCGCATCCTCACTTACTCACGCGCATCCTCACTTACACTCACACGCGCATCATCACATACACTCACACGCGCATCCTCACATACACTCACACGCGCATCCTCACTTAGACTCGCGCATCCTCACTTACACTCACGCGCATCCTCACTTACACTCATACGCATCCTCACTTACTCACGCGCATCCTCACTTACTCACGCGCATCCTCACTTACACTTACGCGCATCCTCACTTACTCACGCGCATCCTCACTTACACTCATACGCATCCTCACTTACTCACGCGCATCCTCACTTACTCACGCGCATCCTCACTTACTCACGCGCATCCTCACTTACTCACGCGCATCCTCACTTACACTCACGCGCATCCTCACTTACACTCACGCGTATCCTCACATACACTCACATGCGCATCCTCACTTAGACTCGCGCATCCTCACTTAGACTCGCGCATCCTCACTTACACTCACGCGTATCCTCACATACACTCACATGCGCATCCTCACTTAGACTCGCGCATCCTCACTTAGACTCGCGCATCCTCACTTAGACTCGCGCATCCTCACATACACTCACACGCGCATCCTCACTTAGACTCGCGCATCCTCACTTACACTCACGCGCATCCTCACATACACTCACATGCGCATCCTCACTTAGACTCGCGCATCCTCACATACACTCACACGCGCATCCTCACTTAGACTCGCGCATCCTCACTTACACTCACGCGCGCATCCTCACTTACTATGGCAAGCCGTTCAGGAAATAATACATGTGTATTGTGTGAATATGGATTGGTTAACTGGTTGAATGTATGGTTTAATTGCAAACACATTGGTTTATAATACATTGGTTTAACCAGACATATATTGGTTTAGATACATTGCTCTTATCAAGTGTACATGGGTTTGCTCCTTTATACGCTGGTTTCTTCAAGTAAACATTGGTCTCTTTAAATATGCATTGGATTATTTAACTATATATTGGTTTGTTCAACTATATATTGGTTTGTTCGACTATATATTGGTTTAGATACATTGGTTTGTTCAACTATATATTGGTTTGTTCAACTATATATTGGTTTGTTCGACTATATATTGGTTTAGATACATTGGTTTGTTCAACTATATATTGGTTTGTTCAACTATATATTGGTTTGTTCGACTATATATTGGTTTAGATACATTGGTTTGTTCGACTATATATTGGTTTGTTAAACTATATATTGGTTTGTTCGACTATATATTGGTTTGTTCAACTATATATTGGTTTGTTCGACTATATATTGGTTTGTTCAACTATATATTGGTTTGTTCGACTATATATTGGTTTGTTCAACTATATATTGGTTTGTTCGACTATATATTGGTTTGTTCAACTATATATTGGTTTGTTCGACTATATATTGGTTTGTTCAACTATATATTGGTTTGTTCAACTATATATTGGTTTGTTCAGCTATATATTGGTTTAGATACATCGGTTTGTTCAACTATATATTGGTTTGTTCAACTATATATTGGTTTGTTCAACTATATATTGGTTTAGATACATTGGTTTGTTCAACTATATATTGGTTTGTTCAACTATACATTAGGGCTGGGCGATAAAACGATAACGATAATTATCACGATATAATTTTCCTCGATAAAACGATAACAACAGGTCGATAAATTCTCGATATAATGCTTACGCGCTATGCGTAATGCTGCGCATGCGTATTGCAGACCGGGCTTCTGGGTGCTGCACGTGGTGATGTTTACAGTCTGTGGCTGACAGGCTTGGAGGATCGGAGTTAAGTGGAGCGATTAAAAAAAGAGCAATAGTGAAGAAAATGCAGCGCTCACGACCAGCTCGGAGGACACAGATATCGTTGACAAGTTAGTTCCCTCAACTTCAGTGGTTTGAAGATATTTTAGCGATCCCATCCGACATAAAACAGAGCGACGTGGGCTGCTTATCATAGGTTCACGTTCACCACACGGAATTTAATTATTAAACTATCGTGTTTCTTCAAAGTTCTTCCATATAACATTGAGCCCAACACAGCGGTGAATCTACATTAACTACATTCACACACCGGCTTATTATCTTTTTAGTTGTAGTGGGTGACTTACAACAAGCTAACGTTACCAAACTATAATCACTAAAGCATCGGACTTGTACATCGCTATCATAATTGTTTGTCTTTGGTGATGTATTCATGACTCCGCATCGCCTGTATCAAAAGAGAAATAATGTCATCTGGTGTTTAAAATTAATAAAATAGACTAGACAGCCCTTACTGTAGATCCACAAATACTGAACTTTTCTCTCTCCCGACCAGCCCACTGTCGGTGAGGTGTGTTTGTGTGTGTGTGTCGGTGAGATGCACGGTGGACCAATCCACTGTGAGGCAAGAGAAGGGGCCTCAAAATGTTTCTTAAAACGCTTTTTTTTGCCCGTTTGCGTTTTTAGTGTTTTACTTACACAATTAAATATATATAATGCAATATTGAGCGTTTTGTTCTATTTCAGCTGCGAAAATCGTTCACAGCAGAACCGCAACGCGTCTCACAGCAACGTGGGTAAATAAACGATTCAGTGTTTGAATGAATCGTTTGAATGAACGACTCAATGACTCGCTCATTAAGACGGCCACCTGCTGCCACCTACTGCTGGTTTAATTTGATCTTTAAACATACTTTCCAACATGTCTTATTTGTCTATTCAAAACTACAAATCTCAAAACATTATTTAATGCTGTTGTAATTTTTCAGTGTAAATTTTTTATTTTGATTGGTAACAGCCCTTATAGTGTCTTATTTTAATTTAATGTATTGATCAAAATTACAAATATAAAATGAAACATGAAGCTTAGCCTATATAAAAATGCCCTTTATAAAAGGTGAAAATATCACAAATTTCAAATGATTCAATAAAAATAAAAACCACAAATATGCAGATTTAAATATGTCAAAGCTGACTGAACACTGGTGAGAATATTGCTTCAGAATAAATTATATTTACAACACACACACACACACACACACACACACACACACACACACACACACACACACACACACACACACACTTTTCCGGACAAGCTAATTTTTTACTTGGACAAGCTTGAACGATTTACTTGTTCGAAGGACAAGCACATGAACATGCTTAATGTCAAGCCCTGTATAATGATATATTATTGATATATAGTGTTGAGTAAAATAATGCTGGCCACAGTTAAGATTTTAATAAATAAATCTACCTCAGTTTAAATAAATTTTTCACTTGTTTGGGAAGTGTTTGACAATAAAGGTTAGTTTAAAAACCACAGCTAACTGTTTGTTTTCTACATATTTCACTCGGGAGCAAAAATATGCCTTTAAACTTTAAAGAAATAAAGATTTTACATTTATCGTGATATTTATCGATATCGACTGATATGCTAAATTATATCGTGATAATTTTTTTGGGCCATATCGCCCAGCCCTACTATACATTGGTTTGTTCAACTATATATTGGTTTGTTCAACTATATATTGGTTTGTTCAACTAGGCCTATATATTGGTTTGTTCGACTATATATTGGTTTAGATACATTGGTTTGTTCAACTATATATTGGTTTGTTCAACTATATATTGGTTTGTTCGACTATATATTGGTTTAGATACATTGGTTTGTTCAACTATATATTGGTTTGTTCAACTATATATTGGTTTGTTCAACTATATATTGGTTTAGATACATTGGTTTGTTCAACTATATATTGGTTTGTTCAACTATATATTGGTTTGTTCAACTATATATCGGTTTGTTCAACTATATATTGGTTTGTTCAACTATATATTGTTTTGTTCAACTATATATTGGTTTAGATACATCGGTTTGTTCAACTCTATATTGGTTTGTTCAACTATATATTGGTTTGTTCAACTATATATTGGTTTAGATACATTGGTTTGTTCAACTATATATTGGTTTCTTCAGCTATATATTGGTTTAGATACATTGGTTTGTTCAACTATATATTGGTTTGTTCAACTATATATTGGTTTCTTCAGCTATATATTGGTTTAGATACATTGGTTTGATCAACTATATATTGGTTTCTTCAGCTATATATTGGTTTAGATACATCGGTTTGTTCAACTATATATTGGTTTGTTCAATTATATATTGGTTTCTTCAGCTATATATTGGTTTAGATACATCGGTTTGTTCAACTATATATTGGTTTGTTCAGCTATATATTGGTTTAGATACATCGGTTTGTTCAACTATATATTGGTTTGTTCAGCTATATATTGGTTTAGATACATCGGTTTGTTCAACTATATCCACCTTTTTCACGGGACGCGAAACTACCCATTATGCTTTGCGCGTACACGTAGGGAGGATGCTCAAGACTTCCGGTTCGCCGCTTGATTCGTTTAGTTAGGCGTTACAGTTACACGAAAATCTCTGAAACAAAGGTTATTGTCTGTTTTTTTATTTGATTTAAATATAATTTAAATATCGATAATGTCAACAAGCAATGGCAACACTAGTTCGCGGTGGCAGCACGGGCAAGACTATTTAACAAAGACCGTAAACAACATAATTTTGTCTGTCCCTCATCCCGCGAAGTTGACCAGCGCCACCTCCTGGGTTGATGATATGAAACAATGGCCAGCAGTCACATATGTTGACATATTCAATTATCTTGTTTTATCTGAGGGTGTAGATGGCGAGGAGCTTAGAAATTATAAAAGCACGGAAGCATACAATTACTTACACAGTAATAAAATCGGACGAATTCTTTGTCACAATCATCAACAGTTCACATTCCTAAAAGCGGAGGTAGAGCCGAGTCAGACTATAAATAAACTCAATCACATCGCGTAGGTTATGTTACAAAATAACAGAGTAGTGGAAACAGCTGGATGCTCCTGCGTAGCTGGCCCTGGCAGGTCTTGTAGCCATGCTGCTGCTGTGTTGTGGAAGGTGGGTATTTTATAATAGAGGGTGTGGCTAACGTATATCAAATACATTTAAATAGCCTGTATGTGCCGCGGGATTCAATGTGAAGTATTTTTTTTACTGCAATATAATAAATTCCAATTATAATACACTTGCTCAGCTGTTTCATGTACTAAATAATAAAGTAAGCAATATGTGTTGGATTTTGAAAGGTGCAGAATGCAGTGGCCGGTGGTATGACAGGGCTATCTTGCACTGATGAGCAGCATAGATGGAATGCAGGGACCAGAAGAAATCTTGAACAGAAAAGAATCAGTCAGATAACATTTAGACATCACAAAGCTGAGGATGTGTATGGTGCAGCGTCAGCAAGTGAGGGAGAAAGGCTACCATCTACACCAAGCTATGACACACATCAAGACTTCAGGGAGAGAGTCAGTTTCTCAGGCACAAAACCACTTTTTGAACTAAAAAATAGTCTTTTGGGAAAGTGCTACAACGCCAATGTATCAGAGCAGGCAGATGACATTGATAGCTCAGAACTCCACCAGCCACACGGAGAGACTTTGACTTGCAGTAAATGTGAAGCATTTTACAGCAAATACATAGAAATTAACAGTGACCAGGCAGATGAATTAGAGAATCAAACACGAAATCAGAGTTTGTCAGAGGTTTGGCATAGTGCAAGACAGATAAGGATCACTGCTAGTTCAGCTAAAGGTGTACCAGTACGAGCAACAACAAATCCTGATAAATTCATGAGAGAGCATCTCTTCCCTACCTTTCGGGGTAATGCAGCTACAAAGTATGGGAGTGAGAAAGAGGCAATAGCTCGAAACCTTCTCGTAGAAAAAGGTCTACAGGTGTCCCTCTCAGGTACCAGGGTCAGCCTGACAGAGCCATGGCTGTCTGCAAGCCCTGATTGCATAATAAATGGTATGGAACTTCTAGAAGTAAAGTGCCCTGTCCCTAAAAACAACACCACCTCAATAGCTGAACATTTCACTATGAGTAATAGTGACATCAAAGTTGTTGATGGGAAGCCTGAATTACAGAGGAATGGAGTCAGGAGCTACTACAGACAGATACAATTAGGCATGTTTTGCACTGGGCTGAGAATGGCAAAATTACTTGTCTGGTTACCAAAGGACCATATTCTAATAGATGTACCATATGATGCAGAGTATGTAACACAACAGGTTACTCGTCTCAGGTGCTTTTACTTCTCTGTGATGCTTCCTAGAGTAGTGGAGGAATTCATTGCTGGACGACTCAAACTGAATGACAAATACCAACATATTGTCAAAAGAGCTTAAACTACTTGCTATACACTACTAGTATTAGTGGTACGATCTTAAGTGCAGATCCGGACATGTGGGGGGGTTAGACAATGTCTTAAGGAAAGTTTTCAAAGTTTTACATTTATTTGATAGTTCCTTGTTTACAGTTTTCACCGCAAGTTGCACAATGTATATGTTTTATTCAATTTAGTTAAAAAAATGTACATAGTATACAAAAGCATAAAACATTGAGATAAATAGTTTTAAAGAATTAAAAACATGTCAAGTATTGTGATTAAATACATATGTACAAATTTGATTACACACAACAGTCTTGAGCATTAATTATCTGCTTCACGGATCAGATCACCATGCAAATTCACTAAAGCTGCACATATACGCAGAATGTTATCGATCTTTGGCATAAAGGTGATAGGCAGGGTTTGTGACAACACCTTGTATACTTTCAGTCTCCTAATTGCGCGCTCAACATGGATTCTTACATTTGCAATCCTGCGACTGCATGTGACTTTTTCTTCAGTCAGCTGTGTTTTGTTGGCGAAATGAGGAATTATCAATTTGACTTGTCTTTCATACAACAAGTCTCTAATCAAAAAACCCCTATCCACCATCACTTCATCTCCCGGTTTAAGATAGTCAAGAATACCAGAGTCACATGTGATGAATTTGTCGCTACAGCGACCTCCATATGCTGCTGATATAAACATTACTAGACCACAAGGTGCAATAGCCACTAAATATTTGATAGTGTTGAAAGCATAGTAGTGGCTGTATGATTCGGACCTTGAGTCTAGGTTTCTTGGTTTTTGGATTTCGCTTTCACTGCAGTCTAAGATACAGGTGACATTTGGATAATGTTGCTTAAATGCCTCTGGTGTTGTAGCCCTTATTGTTTCTTTGGAGAGCCATGGTATCAGATCCTTCAAGACTACAGCCATGGTGTCAATCCAAAAAGAAATTATCCTGCTCACTTGACTCACTGAAATACAAAATCGATTGGCTAGGTCTTCAAGCAAAAGGTTTAATTTTAGCTTCATTAGTGTGAGCAAGATTTGCTGTTCAAATTCAGTCTGGTATGCCACATTTGCATGGGGACGCAGAACAGCTACAAGGGTATGAAATGTGTGGAGTGTATCACACTGTGTTGACTGGTTTACATAAGTTACATTGTGTTGTCTCTTGATATAACAATGCTCCTCGAAGATGTGGTCTTCCCATTGTGTTCCAACAGAGGCAACTGTTTTAGATGTACAGCCCTGGTCGTCAACATTTGATTGCAAGGGACTGGGCGCAGATGTAAGACTCTCTTCATCCATTCCAGTATGCTCTTGGTTAACACCAGCTCCTGTAAATACAGACAAAACATGATATATTATAGCATCTAACATTAGATGGGTCATTTCAAGGAACAGGGTGATTTTCTATTTCAAAAAGAATTTCTTTTTTTTTTTCTTTTTTTTTGAGAAAATTGTTAGTCAATTAATAATAATAAATATAATGATAAAAAAAAAATGCACAGTTGTAATTTAGCACTAATACACTTTTAGATGGCATGCATGAAAGACAAGATGCTGACTTTATTTCTCCCTCCACATTTTGTAAACCAAAATGAACATATGAACAAATACTGATATTGGTATTATTTTGTTAAATATTGTGATCTGAACTGTAATATGAAAAACACTTAAAGATCTCGTACTGATGCAGCTGATAAAATGAACAAACAGACCACACTCAACAACTGCAACAAAATTGTTAGTTAATATTTAAGGGTGTGCACATTTGGGTAAACCAGTTTACGAGAACAAACTCATCTTTAACTAAAGAGAAACAACATCTTTTTATATTCATAAAAAAAAAAAAAAAATACTGCCTGGACTTCATAGTTAAGACTATCAAAGTGGAGCGTAATTGAGTTTATCATACTGAATCAAACCACTGGATCACACGAGTTTGATGCTCAATGGCAGAAATAGTAACAATACTACGTGGTTCCAAATTTAGCAATATAGTTAGAATTATCATCAACTTAAGTGCCGATGCTAAAGAGCCATACGTTAAATGAATCATATTCCACTTGTGGCTGTCTGATTTGAACCAGGCAGTGATTACAACGCAGAATTACTCAACACGTAAACTTATGTTTAATCACACACCATGAAAATTTGGTCGCCGGCACATACAGAAAACTATTGTGTGTAATAATGCCACACTTCGACCGACTGTGCACACCAAGTAACTAAGAGTTTTGTAAATAACGTTAGTGAAGACTCACCTTCGTGCGGACAAGTTCGTTGTCTTCTCTTCTTTCTTAATGGACGATCATATCCTAGCCAAAGTTCAGGATATGGATTTTCCGCTGTTGGTTGTCTGTCCACAAAGTGGAATGAGCACACATGGATGTTACGGGGCGGACATTTCAAATTAAGCGCTGCGAGCCATTTTCTTTTGCCCTCGTCGTCAGATGGCATCCTGTGTAATTTAAACGGTTTTGGACATTTACATTCCGCTCTTTTTGTTGGTTTGTGGTCGTAACACTCGTTTTCCAGAAAATGTTTGAGCTTTCTGTAGCTGTTATGGCAACCTTTAACCGCACAAATTCTCCCAGAGCCTCCACTATCCGCCATCACAAGTATCGTCGTCCCGCTGATAACAATTGCTCAACGGAAGTTCAGAGCATCCTACCGGAAGTGAGTCGCCGCTATGGCGCCCCCCACGGAGAAGTGAGGAAAAAGGTGGATATTGGTTTAGATACATCGGTTTGTTCAACTATATATTGGTTTCTTCAGCTATATATTGGTTTAGATACATTGGTTTCTTCAGCTATATATTGGTTTGTTCAACTATATTTTGGTTTCTTCAGCTATATATTGGTTTAGATAAATTGGTTTGTTCAACTATATATTGGTTTCTTCAGCTATATATTGGTTTAGATACATCAGTTTGTTCAACTATATATTGGTTTATTCAGCTATATATTGGTTTGTTCAACTATATATTGGTTTAGATACATTGGTTTGTTCAACTATATATTGGTTTAGATACATCGGTTTGTTCAACTATATATTGGTTTGTTCAACTAAATATTGGTTTGTTCAACTATATATTGGTTTGTTCAACTATATATTGGTTTAGATACATCGGTTTGTTCAACTATATATTGGTTTGTTCGACTATATATTGGTTTGTTCAACTATACATTGGTTTGTTCAACTATATATTGGTTTGTTCAACTATATATTGGTTTGTTCAACTATATATTGGTTTAGATACATCGGTTTGTTCAACTATATATTGGTTAGGGGTGTCAACAATAATCGATTCGGCGATGCATCGCGATGCGGGACATGAACGATTCAGCATCGATGCGGCAAAGTGCCATAATCGATTATGTCACTGTTTATTTTCTGGCTGACGATAAAGTTGTAAAGTTTCAAATACTTCCGGTTCCGGGAGAATAACAACAACAACAAGGAAGATGGCTGAGGCGGAGGGAGATGACCGCAATAGACGGGTTATTAAAAACGCGCTAACGACCCGAGGTGTGTAGGATTGTACGTATATATTTTTTGCACAATAATAAATGAATCTATAATGACGAAATACCTTTATTCCACAAGGTGGCAATGTCTGATACCCAATGATGAAGTGACGTTTCACTCATAGTTACCTACGAAACAATAAACGAAACAATAATTACGAAACAATAACGAAAACGAAACAATAATTATAATCTGCAAAACTTGAAATGGCTTAGTGATTTACTTCAGAGAGCAAGTACTAAACACAATCATGTGTTAGTGTCACTGTCTCTTGATGATGGATGTGGTCAAGAAGCTGTCAGTGATCAAAATATTGATTTTGAAGACATTGAAAATGAGTTTGGAGAATATGCTGGAGATCACGAATATGAGGCAGATGCTGAATATACTGGTAAACGAGCTCTGACGAGGTCATATGATGATGGTATTAAACATCTGCTCAAACTGAATCCTTCCAAGCTCCAAAAGGTAACGAAATAGGTTTTATTTTATTCTTCTGTAGCTGTTACTCTAAAATCAGGAGCTTTATATATTATCACGACAGGTAGAGGTCTATCCATGTTAAATATAGATCTGGGTCACTAACGACCTGAATATGTAAGAATGTTTGGTGAAACAGTCATGCATTTAAGGGTTAATTGCATTTTATTTAATTACATTTTATTTTATTTAATAACTTTTATGTCAAAGATACAGGAGACACATAGCAGCCAATACAATCTGTTGTTTAATATCTGCTTGTATTGCCTCATGACTGATGAAAAATTTGCTTTGTGTGCAGTATAATTTTGATGCATCACAATGCATCGTAGAATCGAATTGAATCGAATCGTTACCTGGTGAATCGTAATCGAATCGAATCGTGAAGGCAGTGCCAATGCACACCCCTAATATTGGTTTCTTCAGCTGTATATTGGTTTAGATACATTGGTTTGTCCAACTATATATTGGTTTCTTCAGCTATATATTGGTTTAGATACATTGGTTTCTTCAGCTATATATTGGTTTGTTCAACTGTATTTTGGTTTCTTCAGCTATATATTGGTTTAGATAAATTGGTGTGTTCAACTATATATTGGTTTGTTCAACTATATATTGGTTTAGATACATTGGTTTGTTCAACTATACATTGGTTTAGATATATTGGTTTGTTCAACTATATATTGGTTTAGATATATTGGTTTGTTCAACTATATATTGGTTTAGATATATTGGTTTGTTCAACTATATATTGGTTTAGATATATTGGTTTGATCAACTATATATTGGTTAAGATACATTAAAGTTTTTTCATTTATACATTGGTTTGTCGAAATACATGTTATTGGCTCAAATTTGTATTGGCAAGGCCAAATTGGTTTGCTGGTGAGTTGATGGGGTTGCCACATTTGTTTTTATAACCAAAAGAGTTTAGAGTGCACATTATTTGCTTAAAAAAATAATATACACTCCTTAAAATATGAATTAATGCAAATTGTGTTTCCTATAATGATTTCTTTTTTTACTCATGTGAAATTGTGGTATTTCATAGACTGAGTTAGTTGTACACAGTAATAATTAACAAGTCAGACAAGAAGAAGTAGGTGTTTAATAAAAACATTTTTGATCAGGCATGTTGATTTTTATTATAATTAACGTATTTGTTTATTCTGACAGTTTCTTTTAAATGATATGAACATAGTGTGCTGGTTTTGTCTTCATGACCAAAAATAAGGATAGTTCAAATATGATAAATTAATTATCTGTTAAAAATGTATACAAAATATAAGCAATACAATAGACAATTTGGGGGAATTATAATAAATGTGATTTTTAAGCCATTGAGGAAATTATGACAAATTATATTTTTTACAAGGAAATAGGATGAACACAAAATGAGAAATGAGGAATATAGAAGAGAGGTCCTATGTCATACCAGGGCTGCAGGCAAGTCAAGACACGTATAAAAAAAATACTTTCAATCATTTTGATGATCAAAAAATAAATAATTTATCATACAAACCCGATTCCAAAAAAGTTGGGACACTGTACAAATTGTAAATAAAAACAAAATGCAATGATGTGGAAGTTTCGAATTTCAATATTTTATTCAGAATACAACATAGATGACATATCAAATGTTTAAACTGAGAAAATGTATAATTTTAAGGGAAAAATAAGTTGATTTTAAATTTCATGGCATTAACACATCTCAAAAAAGTTTGGCCAAGGCCACGTTCACCACTGTGTGTCATCCCCTCTTCTTTTTATATCAGTCTGCAAACGTCTGGGCACTGAGGAGACGAGCCGCTCAAGTTTAGGAATAGGAATGTTGTCCCAGTCTTGTCTAATACAGGCTTCTAGTTGCTCAACTGTCTTAGGTCTTCTTTGTCGCATCTTCCTCTTTATGATGCGCCAAATGTTTTCTAATGGTGAAAGATCTGGACTGCAGGCTGGCCATTTCAGTGCCGGATCCTTCTTCTACACAGCCATGATGTTGTAATTGATGCAGTATGTGGTCAGGCCTTGTCATTTCGGAAAATGCAAGGTCTTCCCTGAAGGAGACGACGTCTGGATGGAGCATATGTTGTTCTAGAACTTGGATAGACCTTTCAGCATTGATGGAGCCTTTCCAGATGTGTAAGCTGCCCATGCCACACACACTCATGAACCCCAGACCATCAGAGATCAGCTTCTGAACTGAGCGCTGAGAACAGCTTGGGTTGTCCTTGTCCTCTTTAGTCCAGATGACATGGTGTACCAGTTTTTCAGAAAGAACTTCACATTTTGATTCGTCTGACAACAGAGCAGTTTTCCACTTTGCCACAGTCCATTTTAAATGAGCCTTGGCCCAGAGGAAACGCCTGCGCTTCTGGATCATGTTTAGATATGGCTTCTTCTTTGACCTGTAGAGTTTTAGCCGGCGACGGCGAATGGCGCGGTGGATTGTGTTCACCAATGTTTTCTGGAAGTATTCCTGAGCCCATGTTGTGATGTCCATTACAGTATCATTCCTGTGTGTGATGCAGTGCTGTCTAAGGGCTGAAGATCACGGCCATCCAGTTTGGTTTTGACCCTTGACCCTTACACACAGAGATTGTTCCAGATTCCCTGAATCATTGGATGATATTATGCACTGGAGATGATGCTATCAATCAATCAATTAATCAATCAATCAGTCAAATCAACTTTATTTATCACGCTTTTACAATGACGATTGTTTCAAAGCAGCTTCACAGTGTTAAACAGGACAATATTGCAAAAAAAATTTATTTGGCGGTACAGTCGCTCTGGAGTAAACAGTGATGTTATCAGCTTATTTTAATTTATCATATAGTGACAATGTTGGCAGATCAGTATTATAGTTTATAGAGATTTAAATAAGACCTAATAAATAAATTGTATTTGTATATTTAGTGGATCATAATGTTACTGTCCCCAACTGAGCAAGACAAGCCAAAGGCGACCAAAGGAACCGAAACTCCATCATGGCATGATGGAGAAAAATAAACCTTGGCAGAAACCAGACTCAGTCGTGGTGCCAGTTCTCCTCTGGCCTATTAACAAACAGTGTATGATTATTATTCTGCCAACCTTACAGGTCAGAAATCATATAAGATTGGAATATTAAACATTTCTGGGTATCACGCAAGAGACGGGTTTATTGAGGATGGCGCGTCGATTACACAAGAGTATTAATACATAAAAGATTGGAGTTATTGCGGAGTATATCTTCAAACTCTTTGGAGTGTTTCTCTGAGAAACTCATTTCTGATATTGCTCCACTATTGTCCGCCGCAGCATTGGGGGAATTGGTGATCCTCTGCCAATCTTGCCTTCTGAGAGACACTGCCGCTCTGAGAGGCTCTTTTTATACCCAATCATGTTGATAATTGACCTAATAAGTTGCAAATTGGTCCTCCAGCTGTTCCTTATATGTACATTTAACTTTTCCAGCCTCTTATTGCTGCCTGTCCCAACTTTTTTGGAATGTGTAGTTCTCATGAAATCCAAAATGAGGCAATATTTGGCATGCCATTTCAAAATATCTCCCTTTCAACATTTGATATGTCATCTATATTCTATTGTGAATAAAATTTAAGTTTATGAGATTTGTAAATTATTGCATTCCTTTTTTCTTCACAAAACACACTGTGTCCCAACTTCTTTGGAATTGGGTTTGTAATTTCCTCAATTGCTTTTAAAAAAAGTATTATAATTCCCAAATTGTCTATTAATCCAGTATCCAGTTGTGCAATCTTCATCGAATGACGCCTCTTATGATCCAACATTATGATCCAAGTTATAAAACTAAACGTCTATCACTATATAATAAATTAAAATAAGCTGATAACATCACTATTTTCTTCGTCATTGTAAAAGCATGATAAATAAAGTTGATTTGATTGATTGATTGATTGATTGATTGATTGATTGATAGCATCATCTACAGTGCATAATATCATCTAAAGATTCAGAGCATCTGGAACAATCTCTGTGTGTAAGGGTCAAGGGTCAAAACCAAACTGGATGGCCGTGATCTTCAGCCCTTAGACGGCACTGCAGCACATACAGGAATGCTACTGTAATGGACATCACAACATGGGCTCAGGAATACTTCCAGAAAACATTGGTGAACACAATCCAACATCATGGCTGCGTAGAAGAAGGATCCGGCACTGAAATGGCAAGCCTGCAGTCCAGATCTTTCACCATTGGAAAACATTTCCCGCATCATAAAGAGGAAGATGCGACAAAGAAGACCTAAGACAGTTGAGCAACTAGAAGCCTGTATTAGACAAGACTGGGACAACATTCCTATTCCTAAACTTGAGCGGCTCGTCTCCTCAGTGCCCAGACGTTTGCAGACTGATATAAAAAGAAGAGGGGATGACACACAGTGGTGAACGTGGCCCTGTCCCAACATTTTTGAGATGTGTTAATGCCATGAAATTTAAAATCAACTTATTTTTCCCTTAAAATTATAAATTTTCTCAGTTTAAACATTTGATATGTCATCTATGTTGTATTCTGAATAAAATATTGAAATTTTAAACTTCCAAATCATTGCATTTTGTTTTTATTTACAATTTGTACAGTGTCCCAACTTTTTTGGAATCGGGTTTGTATGATAATTTATTTATTTTTTGATCATCAATATGATCGAAAGTATTTTTTTATACGTGTCTTGCCTTGCCTGCAGGCCTGGTATGACATATGACCTCTCTTCTATATTCCTCGTAAAAATCCTATTTTGCTTATTTTCCTATTTGCTTGTAAAAAATATAATTTGTCATAATTTTCTCAATGGCTTAAAAATCACATTTATTATAATTCCCCCAGTTGTCTATTGTATTGCTTATATTTTGCATACATTTTTAACAAATAATTAATTTATCATATTTGAACTATCCTTATTTTTGGTCATGAATACAAAACCAGCACACTATGTTCATATCATTTAAAAGAAACTGTCAGAATAAACAAATACGTTAATTATAATAAAAATACCATTGCCTGATCAAAACATTTTTTATTAAACACCTACTTCTTCTTGTCTGACTTGTTAATTATTACTGTGTACAACTAACTCAGTCTATGAAATACCACAATTTCACATGAGTAAAAAAAGAAATCATTATAGGAAACACAATTTGCATTAATTCATATTTAAGGAGTGTATATTATTTTTTTAAGCAAATAATGTGCACTCTAAACTCTTTTGGTTATAAAAACAAATGTGGCAACCCCATCAACTCACCAGCAAACCAATTTGGCCTTGCCAATACAAATTTGAGCCAATAACATGTATTTCGACAAACCAATGTATAAATGAACAAACTTTAATGTATCTTAACCAATATATAGTTGATCAAACCAATATATCTAAACCAATATATAGTTGAACAAACCAATATATCTAAACCAATATATAGTTGAACAAACCAATATATCTAAACCAATATATAGTTGAACAAACCAATATATCTAAACCAATATATAGTTGAACAAACCAATATATAGTTGAACAAACCAATATATAGTTGAACAAACCAATATATAGTTGAACAAACCAATGTATCTAAACCAATATATAGTTGAACAAACCAATATATAGTTGAACAAACCAATATATCTAAACCAATATATAGTTGAACAAACCAATATATCTAAACCAATATATAGTTGAACAAACCAATATATAGTTGAACAAACCAATATATCTAAACCAATATATAGTTGAACAAACCAATATATAGTTGAACAAACCAATATATCTAAACCAATGTATAGTTGAACAAACCAATATATAGTTGAACAAACCAATATATAGTTGAACAAACCGATGTATCTAAACCAGTATATAGTTGAACAAACCAATATGTAGTTGAACAAACCAATGTATCTAAACCAATATATATCTGTAGAAACCAATATATAGTCGAACAAACCAATATATAGTTGAACAAACTGATGTATCTAAACCAATATATATCTGTAGAAACCAATATATAGTCGAACAAACCAATATATAGTTGAACAAACCGATGTATCTAAACCAATATATATCTGAAGAAACCAATATATAGTTGAACAAACCAATATATAGTTAAACAAACCAATGTATCTAAACCAATGTATATCTGAAGAAACCAATATATAGTTGAACAAACCAATATATAGTTAAACAAACCAATGTATCTAAACCAATATATATCTGTAGAAACTAGGGGTGTAACGGTTCACAAAATTCACGGTTCGGTTCGATACGATACACTGGTGTCACGGTTCGGTTCGGTACGGTTCGGTATGTTTTAGATACAGCAAAAAGAAAAAAATGGCAGAAATTACCTTTTTTTATTATTATTTTATTAAAACTAACAAAGTATGATTTTTTTGTTGTTGTATGATTTTACCCATCTTCTATGTAGTTACAGGAATAAGACATTAGCTCTTTACATTAGCGTGTGCGGTGCGTGTTGCGTTGCGTGTGCGTTGCAGGAGCCCCACACGCTGTAGTGCTTTCACATATGCTGCGTTTGCAGTCCGCAACTGATCCGCTGTTGCATATCACAAACACAGCATTTATTCATTATTTTTTATTTAAAATCCAAAAGTTTTTACTGAACATGCCTCGTCAGAATTCCAATTCTCTTTGTTTACTCTTTAATAGAAGTCAGGTTACGTAGCCTACTACATTTAAACAACATTTTATTAAATTCATTTATTCATATTTATATACTTTAGATTTAGCTCACACAAGTGGCAAAACATTTAAACATAGTTTATGGCCTTAAATCACAAACATTTTAAATTAGAAAGTTACAATAGTCTATTCAAAAACAGCCGACTCTCGTCTTTTCTTTCGTTTTTACACCCTTTTAAAAGAAATCCTGCAGGTCAAAAAGAACTTTGCTTTTCACCTCTAAGAAAGTACGAGTGCTATCCATTATGGCACTTTTTTTTTTTAACCTAAATGCCAGGTAAGGTGTCGTTTTGTTGCTTTACTTGAGAAAAAAAAAAGCCATGTGTTGACTTTGAAACAAGAGTAGCCTATATTTTAAATGAGATGCATCTGTGGTGAAATTACTAGATTTTCGCGTCAGTACATGTTTATTTTAATGCGAACAATGTTCTATCACTTTAATGCAGCAACGCAGCACAGCAAAAAATAGACGGTACGAAAACGATCCGTGCACTGCTGCAGACGCAACGCTCCTGGAACAGACTGACGGACAGCACCCGCATGCAGTTTGAAAGCTGTAATCCGTTAACATGGGTACGGGAAAAAATACGCACCGCACACGCACTGCAGACGGAGTATGTGTGAAACGGGCGTTACAGCTTTCACACTGCACGCGGATGCTGTCCGTCAGTCCGTTCCAGGAGCGTTGCGTCTGCAGAAGTGCACGGATCGTTTTCGTACCGAGTCTATTTTTTGCTGCCTGCGCTGCGTTGCGTTGCTGCATTAAAGTGATAGAACATTGTTCGCATTAAAATAAACATGTACTGACGCGAAAATCTAGTAATTTCAACACGGATGCATATCATTTAAAATATACTCTTGTTTCAAAGTCAACGCATGGCTTTTTTTCTCAAGTAAAGCAACAAAACGACACCTTACCTGGCATTTAGGTAAAAAATTTGCCATAATGGAGAGCACTCGTACTTTCTTGGAGGTGAAATGCAAAGTTATTTTTGACCTGCAGGATTTCTTTTCAAAGGGTTTAAAAACGAAAGAAAAGATGAGAGTCGGCTGTTTTTGAATAGCCTATTCTAAGTTTCTAATTTAAAATGTTTATGATTTTAGGCTATAACCTATGTTTAAATGTTTTGCCTTTTGTGTGTGCTAAATTTAAAGTATATTGATATATAAATATGAATTAATGAATTGAAAAAATGTTGTTTAAATGTAGGCTTGTAGCCTACGTTAACCTGTCTACTCAGAAAGATTAAACAAAGAGAATTGCAATTCTGATGAGCCAAGATCAGTAACTGGATTTTAAATAAAAAAATCATTAATAAATGCTGTGTTTGTGGTATGTAAAAGCGGATCAGTTGCGGACTGCAAACGCAGCATATGTGAAAGGACTACAGGGTGTGGGGCTCCTGCAACGCACACGCAACGCAACACGCACTGCAGACGGAGTATGTGTGAAACGGGCGTTAGGTCTCTTATCCGCGGCTATAAATGGACCACTCGCCGCGGTGATGTCTTTTGCCATTTGAATAAGTTGGAAATGTCTGTCTAAATGCTGCGGGGATAGTTTGTGGGATAGTTTGTGGCTGTTTCTCCTTTTTATCGTCTTGTTGTCGGCGTAAAGACAACAAGATCGTCTTGTTGTCGGCTTTGATTGACATGACATGAATTATTCCCGCTGCTGTATCATCAGCAAATGCGACATACCGTTGTTTTTTAATCCATCAATCTTGCCAACACCATCATAGCTTACCAAGAATCCAAAGTTCACCCAAACACCAGACCTGTTGGTGATTGGAGTATCTTCTAGTTCTGGTTTGTTAAACGCAATTGCCATTTTGCCACGAGCATTCAGCGCGTAGCCTACTGAGTAAGCGAGCACCTGACTGAGCAGCCTAAAACATATTTGGTGTTTTTTTTTTTCTTTCACTGCGGCGGTGTCAGGGGCATTGTCTGTTATGTCGTTTTGGTTATTGGGCTACCTTGTTGAACGCATATTATTATATTTCACACACTTTTTTATTTTCCAAATCTAATTAATTAGTCCAAGAACCGTTCGGTACATAATGCGTACCGCGTACCGAACCGAAAGCCTCGTACCGAACGGTTCAATACGAATACGTGTATCGTTACACCCCTAGTAGAAACCAATATATAGTTGAACAAACCAATATATAGTTAAACAAACCGATGTATCTAAACCAATATATAGCTGAAGAAACCAATATATAGTTGAACAAACCGATGTATCTAAACTAGGGCTGGGATAAACGATTATTTTTTAAACGATTAATCTAGCGATTATTTTTTCGGTGCATCGATTAATCTAATGATTAATTTTTCCCTGTCCGATTCGGTTACGATTCGATTCGATTACCGATTATCTCCCCATTAATTGCCTTATAGCAATTTATACATGTTGATTTAATTATCTGAATGAAAAAACGAATTCCTTAACATTGCAATATATGTTTATTGCTCTTAAAATTCCAAAGTAAGACTATACAAGAGCAATGCATTCAATAAAACCTTGAAAACATAAAGTAGGCTACACACACACACACACACACACACACACACACACACACACACACACACACACACACACACACACACACAATAAATAAGTATTAACCTACAACAAAGAAACATATTATACGATTTTTCTATGTATGCAACTCACCCTACAGGCTATGCCCATCGATTAAATATCAACAAGTTGGTTAATCAAATCCAGGGACACACTGCAAGCGTGAGCGTCTCAGCTGCGTGGCGTGTCCGTTTTTGTTTCGGCTCCCATGTTAACAGGTTGGAGTTTGCACACTGACTGTGATGCGCGGAAAACGCGTGCATGCTAGAAAAAGAAGAGTGCCTATTTTTCACGCGTGTTGGGAGCGTCTCCAGGCAAAATAGAATAGGAAAAGATGTTTATATATCATTTTGACACGAATACATATTATTAAATTACATTTTCATGTTTGAAAGTCTGTAGGTTTACATAAATGCAGATATAGGCCTAATTGTAATAATAAAAAACGACAATTATCGATTTTGAAATATTGCAACTGTCAATACAGAACGAAATATTCTGTAGCCTATTTTGCCGTCAATACCATAGATATGTGGCTACTCCCGACATTGTCTTTGCTGTATCAGTAGGCTATTTATGTTTAACATTAGGAATAGGGCTTCCCTCCGCATCAATAGCAGCAGCAGCGCCGCGTCAGACACGCTTCTAGTGTGCAAAGGCAGAGAAAACGCCGTGGCTGACCCGCAACAGAAACGCCACGCGCATCCGCGGCATGACAGTGAAAAAAGTTACATGTAGAGTGCATTATGGGCGCCAATATTCCGTTTAAAACCGGAATAGTCCTGGGATGAAACTGCTCACTTAGAGGATGGATATCCTCGGTCACATCAGCGCGATTAGACATTGAACATTTTAAATTTAAAACAGCTTATTATGTAGGTAACATAGCAAATGTGTCCGATGCTTTCACTTGATGCAAACGTTTGTTTTTGTGATTAAAATACATCAAATATTACCAAAACATCTGTCTTCCTGTGTGCAGAAATTTGTTTATGTAGCCGTGACAACAAAACGCGTGCGCGCATGCCTGTGATGCTCCGTGCGCACCGCGCGCCAACCCCATAGACTGTGGCCAACCCGCAAGCCTTGCACTTCTGAAAGTCTGAGGAGCCACTCGTGTTGCTACCATAGATATTCATAATAAATAATATACTTTATTATGTACATCTATGGTTGCTACTACTCTCCGGCGCCGCCATCTTTTTTTGAGTCTGACGAATCGACGCGCATATTTTGCGTCGACGTCATCGATGACGTCGACGCATTGTCCCAGCCCTAGCATAGACGCTTGCGGCTTGAGCATGCGCATTCCTTTATGTACTTCTTTAGAAATGATCTACCTACGACGAGCTACCTGCATCTGTGTGGGGAAACGACAAACATGCAGTAAAACTTCGGCTCTCGCTGTTGTTTTCGCTACTTTTAAGGTGAGTTTAGTCCATAAAATCACACAAGTAATACACATTACTGTTCCTGACACTTTTCTTAACTTTAATTGAAACGATTCTATGTTATATTTACTTATATTTAAATGTAACGTTAGTGTCTTTGAAGAAGTAGATATGCAAAACAGAACTAACATTTTTTTTAAAAGAGGTAATTTAGGCTAACTATTGTTTTTGAACGTTTAATCACATTTTATGTTTAGATGAGAGGTTTTGATAGTTATGAAAAAGGTTTTGCTGATAAATTTGTCAATGGATGATAGCAATAAGCACATTTATTTAACCTAACGGACCTCGCAGAGTGCGAAAATCCAAGTAGTTGAAACCTGTTCTGGTCTCTCATGGTAAACAAATATGGATCAAATGTTCTGTGATTTCAGGGGCGACAGAAAAAAAACTCTACAACAAAGGAAAGCTTTAATACATTTAATAATATGAATGTGCATTATTGAAAGCCACTAAACTACGAATACAGTTTGTACACAAACACAGTAGATAATGCTGTACATGTAGCATGTATATAGCATCTGTCCATAAACTGTAAGGTTTGGCCTTACAGAAATACAGGTGGTGAACTGAAAAGGCTAATTAAATAAGTTAATATAATTTTTTTTTCACAACATTTACCTGTATCACTTTGCATCTGTAAATTTCCTATGAAAATGATATATATTTTATTACTCATTTTGAGACGCCTATGACATCCAAATGTGCATTTTTTTCTTTTAAAACTGACATTTTAAACAATATTTTTTTGGCACTTTGACAAATTGTTCATTTTTATTTTTCTAGATTATTCCATGCTGATGGACTGCAGGTCCTATCTCAGAGGTCCTATGTAACGGTACGTATGTAAAATCTCAAACATGCACTAGTACCATTCAAAAGTTTGGGGTTATGTTTTTTTTAATAGTTATTTATATAGCGCTTTACTGGGTACTTAAAGTGCTTTACATATGGAAGGGGGGAATCTCCTCCACCACTAATGTGCATCATCCACCTTGATGACACGACAACAGCCACATTGAACCAGAACACCCCAGCTTATTGTTGGAGAGGAGACAATCAGTTCTCTTTGTCAAAATAGTATTTGTTGATGTTTTGCTCTGGAAGCAGTCTCGTGCTAATATAATTACAGATCCTGCAACATCCATTTTTGGATTAAATCAATGCTTTGTTTATAATGAGGAGGATGTTTTAAGCTATGAAACTTGCAGAATGCAACAAATAACTTAATCACAACTACCTCAAGTGGCCACTGACTAATCCAACATTTATCTTCTTTCTTGTTTCAGATGCTGCCATAGAACGGCATGAGAAGGCAACGGTTTGATAGAACTGAGGTTCCAATATAAGAGTATGCACATGATGTCCCAGTAGACGGCGTGTAACTGTATTACACCAACTGAGTGGCAAAAACACTGAGTGGCAGGATTGGTGTTCAGCGTGAATGCTGCAAAAACAGCGCAACACCCAAAACACATCTGGGAAAGGGTTAGGTACAAATAGATACAGTTGATTGCACATTCAACAATAAATCAGAGCAATCTTTGTACAACCTTCCGAAAGCTACAGAAAGACAAACAAATAAATTGCTGCTATTCTCAGAAACAACCTGAATCCAGACATTTTATGTTAGATATGTAAAATTTTGGGCTAAAATCATATACTAGGTCATATACTGTATTGACAACTCACCAATTAAATATTTATATTTTTGTTAGCGTTTATTAAAAAATATCCATTGTAATGAGCATTGTGTTCTACAAAGGTAGATGGTTAAATAGACAAACCCAGTTTTTCTTCGAAAGCTAATGTGTACAGTGCAGAACTCTGTATTTCACCAATAAATCCCAACTAGAAGTATGACCACACATCAAGTCAGATGTTATGTCTGAAATGCCTTATTGCGTTAACAATTTTTAAGCCTGGGTAATATGACGATTATATAATCATCTGGATTTAGAGCTACCTAAACTGTATTTATTGTATTTGTTTAGCAGATAAAGTGTTCACAGGCTTTGCTTTATATATTTCCCCGGCGTCGGAATCAGGTACATATAAATGTCTGAAAGTCCAATTCCTGGCCAAACACTGGTTCTTTGGCGAGTTGTAATAATCACTGTTGAATCCAAATACATTTAATTTATTTCAGGAAAAAAAGAAGCTTGTTTTGCTCCCATTTCTGCAATTTCTCTTATTAAAGTAAGCCCTGCTCCAGAATGTTTTGCCACTCAGTCCAGCTGAGGGTCGTGTCCCAACGGGAAAGTGACATCAGCGCACACCCTCTATTAAAGAAAAGAGACTGGCCTATTGCAAATCCAAGTTTACATTAAAGCTTTGTATTTTGAGTTAAAGGGTTACTTCAGCGATTAGCATATGGCTTTGTATCAGTAGAAACCCTGGAGTATATTCAAATGATTGTGCTTTCCCCTCTCATATCCCCCTGAGACAAGAGATTTATGCATTTTATTTCTGGAAAAATTCCTCCTATGATGCAAATTGACGATTTTTGCATCATAGGAGGAATGTTTGCCCAAAGGCTAAAGACTACAGCCAGCAGAGGGAGCTATTTCCGCATGTTTTGAATCCGGCATTGGGGGATGGAGATTACACTCAGCTTGCAGGGAGAGCTCAGTTGGCAGCTACAGGATCATTTAAACGGAGCTATGGTGAGCAATGTAAGTCTTTTAACTTCTCAAATTAATTTCTATGAAAGTTAAGCTTGCAAAGGCATGAACTGAAACGCGCCAGACTGAACTCGCGTTGTGAATGTATGCCGCGAGTGTAGATGCGATTACCTCAGCTCTCATCACTCGCGCAGTTAGTGCTGTGATACTCGCGCGGCGACTCACTCCTTATATTGAACACACACGTTCAGTTTTTAATTGTAGTGTCTTCAACTCAGTCACAGTAATCAAGTTGGTGGCGTTAGGAATGGCCTCACAGGGCAGCGAAGCATTCTGGGAATTGTAGTCTTTCATCCCCATGGGACAAAAATACATTTTCTGTCTTTTCTCAGTCTAGAAGACACCAAATTCAAAACTAATTTCACATTTCTACTGCATTGATGACCCAGTTTAAATACAGATTCATCCTCCCAGCGCTGAAGTACCCCTTTAAAGTCTATTTGTGTCTGGATTTGCAAAATTTTATTTTTTGTGCAGTTAAGTTTATACATGCTCTCTGTACTTTTACTTTTTGTTAACATCAATAAAAATCACAACCTATTGTTGTTTAGCATGTGTTCTCTCCAGACAAATTTTGATTTTATCCATTGGGTCAACATTTTTGCATTGTCTGGAAAATATGAAATTTTGACTTTTTCATTACAAATTTAATGATGTTTATAAAATGAAAATATTTACATATGAGGCACACTTATATAAAATATATTAAACTGCTGTATTAATATATAATTCAAAAGATTTACATATATAGAAAACTAATATATTAACATATATTAGAAATTAAAATATGCACATCTATTGCAAATTATTGTATTAACATATGTATAGCTAAACTTATTCACACATAAAGGAAATAAAAAATATTAATAAGGTGCCAATCTATTTTGATTTAAGTCATTTTAATATATGAAAATCTATTATTAAAATATTCCACACGGTGTAACTTCTTTGTGGGTATTTATGTGCTGAAATGCGTATTGCAATAAATGTTTCTATCACTTCTCTTCTTGGTATTTACTGCAAGTCCTCGGGTAGTGTTGCACAGATTTACAGGAGTGAAAATTATTTTCATCCCGTTTGTACACAGATTATAGCATGCACAATGCGAGGGTAGATAAATAAATGGATTTTTTAATATCTAATTTGTCACCAAGCCTGCAGTCTCCCTCTCATTTACTGAAGCTTTCGCGCCTCGATCGCCCCCCGGTGACCGGTCCCAGTATAGCCGCCCCTCTGTGTTTTCTAATGGACGCGAGGCAAACTAAATAATAAAATTACACTTCAAAAATTTTTCCCCAAAGTTAGTTTATGTCACTGAAGGCAGTTATCATCACGATGATTTCATTTCAGGTGTTCGTTTTAAAAATAAGTTTAGTTTGAGTTAGTTATTTATGCTATAAAAACGGGGGGTGTGACGTCATGATTGACAGCTAAGACTGACGGCTTCTCTGAGTGAAGTTGTCACTGAGGCACTAACAGACTTTTTTCGAAATTTTTGGGAGCAGATTAGAGCTTTAGCTTTAATTTCTACATTTCCATAACTGTTTATTTCACACCAACATTATTAATTGTTCTGCATCTGCGAGAGTGTGGGCGGGCTTTTGATATCGCGACTGTACTTCCTGCTCTACTTCCTGCGCTCTACTGCGCAACTCCGGTCCCGAAATCGCTACTGCGCAGACTCGGTCCCAAGATGTCCGCGCCGTGCAAGGCCGCCTGAAAGCTTCAAATCTGCCAAGCGGAAACGGATGATGTCGAGTCGTCCATATTTTTTTACGGTCTATGTTTGTCACATGTTAACCCGTTGACAAGCTATTTAGTCCTACAATAAAATATGAACCTTTAAAACTATAAATTACACATACATAGCCCCACATATTTTATTAACAGGAAAAGACTTTATACCGCTTTAGCACTTTATACAATTGGACAACAATCTCGTTTAAACGATTGAT
Source organism: Pseudorasbora parva (assembly GCF_024679245.1). Classification (NCBI taxonomy): domain Eukaryota; kingdom Metazoa; phylum Chordata; class Actinopteri; order Cypriniformes; family Gobionidae; genus Pseudorasbora; species Pseudorasbora parva. Next base: position 7,186,127 of record NC_090184.1, read on the forward strand.
CAGGCTTTAAACTAAAATTAGCCGTTTGTGTTCGGAGGTGTCCAATACTACAGTTAATAATGAATTATCATTTGCCTAAAATCCGGGTTTGTGCTGATCCACCGAACCTGATGAAGAAGCCAAATGTTAAACAGCTCTATTAGCCTTAATTATGCCAGAGGTACCGTCACCAAGCGCTCGTTTTTGCGTTTTGTTTCATTTAAAACAGTATATGAATCTATTCCGTGTGGTTCATTCATAAAATCGCACATTAAGGAATGCGCATGCGCAGGCTTGAAGCGTCTACGCCAATAAGATTTGTTGTATTGTAAACCAATGAAATTGCATGTGGGCGGAGCGACACGTGTCGCCCCGCCCCAATGTGACGCCCCGCCCCATCGTCCAGACTGCACTCTGGGGTACTTGAGAGGTCTTGGCAGGGTAGCAGGAGTAGACGGTAGGCTACATGGAAATCCCTATATGTGAATTGCTTTAACAAAACAAACACAAAACCACTTTTAAACTACAGTATTATTGTTTAATCATGCCCTTACACACTACAAGGTTTTTAATTCAGTAATAAGCCCAGCATTCAAACAAAACAAAACAGTATAAAAAGTAAAATGAAAATATAAAAAAGTAAGAATTGTGTCCAAGATGCAGTGGACCTCAAATATACAACAGAGAACAATACTCAAATTCTTATTCTAATTAAAAACTTATAATTAGTCCACAAATGAAATGACCCATGACCACCCATCTTTTTTAGGAAAGGCGACGGTTGCTTCATGGCAAAATGTTTCACAAACATATCTAAATCTAGTGCTTTTGCACACTGTTTCTCAATACTGAGAACAGCCAGATTTCTCAGACGGTCATCTGCCATGGTTGAGCGCAAGTGAGTTTTTCTCAGAAGAATAAAAGAATAAAAACATGTGGTCCAGGGGGAATTGAAGGTCTACTCTCTTCCTCTCCGTTATCTTCCTCCTCCTGATCACTCCCTACCTCTGTCCCTCTCTCTGAATCTGGAGCCTCCTCTTCATCTCACTGATTCTTCTTTTTCCTCGTCTCCTTCACTTATTTCCTCTTCTCTGTCACTTATTTCATTGTCTCCTTCTGTCTTCTCCTGCTCTGACCCTCCTGGTCTCTCCAGTTTACCTCCTGTATACTTCTTTGGATTTATTTATTTATTTTTTTGTTGCAAAAAAGCTAGTAATAACCTTACTTTTAGCCTTCCTTTTCATGGTTAGGCTCCAGCTTCTTCAACTACTTATCCTCGCCTGCAAAAGTCAATATGTGAAAACCTCTGATTATCCTTGTATTACATTACACTGTAGGGCCATGTAGCTAATAAGTAGCCTATATAACAAATATTAAATCAGAAAGATTTATCACATGCACACACCGATTATGTTTAGACTACTTAATCCTATTGTATTTATTTCCCCAATTCTAACCTGGTTTCATTGCTGTGATATCTGAGAGGAATTGGATTTAATAGGACTGCTTAGCTAAATCAAATGTAAAAAAAAAAAAAAAAAAAAAAAAAAAAATATTAGGTTTAGTTTAGGTTTAGTTGAATTTCGTAATAAGTGACATAATCTGAGAGCTGAGATTTTTTTAAAATATAAAACTCAAAAGTAAGTTAACCTGCTCTCTAGTCTGTCGGTCTCCGGCGCTGATTTTGGCTAACGTAATAGACTCGCTGTTTTTGCTGATGCTGAATCGTCTTTAGCACACAACACATTCATTACAAAAGTAATTTTAAGTTAAACGTGTGTTTAAACTACACCTGGGGAAACTCACTTCACCTTCAGGGGCTCGGTGGCAGCTCAGTCTCTCCAGTGGGTTTGTTGGGCTTTGCATCGCTGCAGACTCGCTGTGTGTGTGTGTGTGTGTGTGTGTGTGTGTGTGTGTGTGTGTGTGTGTGTGTGTGTGTGAGCCAGACTCAGACTGAGCGAACCAACGCCGCTCTGCACGTTTGAATCAGGGACGTATTTGAGGGGCGGGGGAGGGGTATTTTATATATTTTATGTATTTTAATTTTAATACATTTAAAATTAAAAATTAAATGGTTTACTTTTGGTAAATGTATTGGACATACTGGCAGTTCGGGTTGTTTGTTCAAATAGGACAGTTTTTCGAACATCAGAACCATCCACATTGCAGACCTTGAGAACGGTATAACTGTTGGGAACAGCCTACGAACTCCTTGTGAGACTTGAAGCTGGCTTCTGATTTTGAAACTGCGAACTATTCTTAAGTAAATTTTTCTTTTAATTAATTGATATTCTTCATTTCTTCACTACTGGTCCTGGGTCATAAGCTGTTAACCCCTAGTTTATACATACATACATACATACATACATACATACATACATACATACATACATACATACATGCATGAAAATTATATGTTATGTATATATGCAGTGCCTTGCGAAAGTATTCGGCCCTCTTGAACTTTGCGACCTTTTGCCACATTTCAGGCTTCAAACATAAAGATATAAAACTGTATTTTTTTGTGAAGAATCAACAACAAGTGGGACACAAGCCTAGCCTGGTTTTACCAGACTCTCGTACATTTCATTTGTACATACAGGGAGTGCAGAATTATTAGGCAAATGAGTATTTTGACCACATCATCCTCGTTATGCATGTTGTCTTACTCCAAGCTGTATAGGCTGGAAAGCCTACTACCAATTAAGCATATTAGGTGATGTGCATCTCTGTAATGAGAAGGGGTGTGGTCTAATGACATCAACACCCTGTATCAGGTGTGCATAATTATTAGGCAACTTCCTTTCCTTTGGCAAAATGGGTCAAAAGAAGGACTTGACAGGCTCAGAAAAGTCAAAAATAGTGAGATATATTGCAGAGGGATGCAGCAGTCTTAAAATAGCCAAGCTTCTGAAGCGTGATCATCGAACAATCAAGCGTTTCATTCAAAATAGTCAACAGGGTCGCAAGAAGCGTGTGGAAAAACCAAGGCGCAAAATAACTGCCTGTGAACTGAGAAAAGTCAAGCGTGCAGCTGCCAAGATGCCACTTGCCACCAGTTTGGCCATATTTCAGAGCTGCAACATCACTAGAGTGCCCAAAAGCACAAGGTGTGCAATACTCAGAGACATGGCCAAGGTAAGAAAGGCAGAAATTGGACCACCACTGAACAAGACACACAAGCTGAAACGCCAAGACTGGGCCAAGAAATATCTCAAGACTGATTTTTCTAAGGTTTTATGGACTGATGAAATGAGAGTGAGTCTTGATGGGCCCGTGGCTGGATTGGTAAAGGGCAGAGAGCTCCAGTCCGACTCAGACGCCAGCAAGGTGGAGGTGGAGTACTGGTTTGGGCTGGTATCATCAAAGATGAGCTTGTGGGGCCTTTTCGGGTTGAGGATGGAGTCAAGCTCAACTCCCAGTCCTACTGCAGTTTCTGGAAGACACCTTCTTCAAGCAGTGGTACGGGAAGAAGTCTGCATCCTTCAAGAAAAACATGATTTTCATGCAGGACAATGCTCCATCACACGCGTCCAAGTACTCCACAGCGTGGCTGGCAAGAAAGGGTATAAAAGAAGAAAATCTAATAATATGGCCTCCTTGTTCAGCTGATCTGAACCCCATTGAGAACCTGTGGTCCATCATCAAATGTGCGATTTACAAGGAGGGAAAACAGTACACCTCTCTGAACAGTGTCTGGTAGGCTGTGGTTGCTGCTGCACGCAATGTTGATGGTGAACAGATCAACACACTGACAGAATCCAAGGATGGCAGGCTTTTGAGTGTCCTTGCAAAGAAAGGTGGCTATATTGGTCACTGATTTGTTTTTGTTTGTTTTTTGAATGTCAGAAATGTATATTTGTGAATGTTGAGATGTTATATTGGTTTCACTGGTAAAAATAAATAATTGAAATGGGTATAAATTTGTTTTTTGTTAAGTTGCCTAATAATTATGCACAGTAATAGTCACCTGCACACACAGATATCCCCCTAAAATAGCTAAAACTAAAAACTAAAACTTCCAAAAATATTCCGCTTTGATATTAATGAGTTTTTTGTGTTCATTGAGAACATGGTTGTTGTTCAATAATAAAATGAATCCTCAAAAATACAACTTGCCTAATAATTCTGCACTCCCTGTAGAGTCTGGCCACTCTCCATTGACAAGGGTTTATTTCCGCGAAGGCGGGCACCCTGTTGAGGTTTAAAACTATTAGATCTGCCCTGAGCCACTCTGGATCCGCCATAACCAATAGCTAACGTTTGGTCGTGACGTATGTCATGCGCCCTTCGCCTGTTTCACTCATGGAAATCTGACAAAATAAAAGTGCACATGTGCATGCCACTTCAGTAATAAAACTATAGGATAAAACCTAAAACTCGTGCATTCGGATTGTGATTTATTCACGTCACGTTGGAGAGGAGAGTTCTATGATCGGGAACGTGGTGCTCACGTGGTCCGTAACATCATTGTATGCTGTAAATAAAATGTCGTATGCTTGGTATGATAATGAATGCTGCTATAAATAACAGACCAGTTCAAATGTTTAACTGCTTTTATTTTAATTTGTTTGAGCGGTGATGAAATATATTGCTCTTCTAAATACTTGCCAGCATTTTAAGGAAATACAAGTCTATAAATGCATCCTAATAACAGAAAAAGCAATCGTATGGTGTTCTGCAGTGGTCAAAAATGATTACAAACAGTGAATTTTGAAGTGATATATTGTTGAAAACTCAGAGATGTGGATTCGGACAGCTGTTACATCAACACGACCTTCCGTTTGTCAAAAGCAGTCGGTAACTCGGCGGGGGATTTTTCCGCGGGTGGTGAGAGACGGACGGCAATAAAATAACTGACCAGTCCCTGTAACTTAAATGATGGCAATACCTTCCGACCTGTGGGATTACAAATTTATAAATTGTTATATCAAGGTTCCAATGTAATAGTATACTAACAGTTTGTTATGTACATAATGCTTTACAGTTTGGAGGTTACAGACTGACTACATTCTAGGGAGATCAAGCTAATCAGTCTTTTGTCTTTATGCACTTCCTGATCTATAAGCAACATTGTCAGTGTGATCACATTTGCATCTATTCGTCTGATTGGTACTGTTATGCTGATAGGATTTGGATTGGTGGTCTGATTGGCACTGTTATGCTGATAGGATTAGGACTGGTGACCTGGAAATGTATGGGGTGTGTCCCTTTTACCTAAACAACATGTGCATTCCTTTGTTTAGATTGTCTCCTCCTCTACTGTGTAAATCCCTCCCCCTGAAATGTGGATAAATTACAATGTATACTGTTTAGAATTAGACTTGGACGACTGCAGCCACAGACGGCACGTGTGTTTCTCAATAAAGAGGAACGCCTGCCCGAAAGATTTACCCAAGCTCTCCTGGTATTCACTTCTGAGTTTCCAACAGTTTTGGTGCCGTGACCCGGATGGAGATCCTCACCTGAATCCAGCTCAACAAAGATTCTGACTTCGTTCCACCTGAATCCAGCTCAACAAAGATTCTGACCACGTTCCAGACTGAATCCAGCTCAGCAAAGATTCTGACTTCGTTCAAGACTGAATCCAGCTCAGCAAAGATTCTGACTTCGTTCCAGACTGAATCCAGCTGAATTGTTCTGTACAACCAAGGGTTGGTGAGTCACTCTATCCAAAAGAACCATTAAGACCAGTACAAATTTGTTATCCTCTGCACAGCCAGAGAAGAGTTATCAGACAACTGTAGGGTTTGATTAACTAAGTTATCCTCTAAAAAATGTGTTTTAGAGATGAAAGTTATCCTCTGTTTTCCAGGCAGGGAAGGTTAGCATCACAAGCTAATAGTTTGTAAGCCTCTGTTTCGGCAGGGAAGAATAGTTTATAAGCCTCTGTTTCGGCAGGGAAGAATAGTTTATAAGCCTCTGTTTCAGGCAGGGAAGAATTGGTTTGCCTCTGTTCCAGACAGGGAAGAATTAGCATCACCAGCTAATAGTTGTTCAGCCTCTGTTTTTCAGCAGGGAAGATTAGCATTGCAGGCTAATATTTGTGTTGTCCTCTGTTTTACCAAGGAAGGTTAACAGTAGTTGATCTATGTTAACAAGTATACCCTCTGTTAACTAGAGTTTTAGTGTTTTGATTGTATGGTTACAAAGAAACATGTTAAGAAAGAATGCTAGACTGTTCTCCACAATTGAAAAAGGTGGTCTTGCGACGCCTTTGTGGTCAGATAGTGAATTTAAGTCATTGTTAGGAGAGCACATGGACTCAATTGTGACTGAGTCAGTCAGATTGTATTTGACAAAGAAATATGAGATCCATCCAGACAAGACTTGGTCAATTGATGAATGTAAAAAAGTTTTAGGAGCATGTATTCGCAAGAACAATGTGAAAGGCATTATTTGTTGTCACCGAGAATTTGGTTTAGCACTAGCTAGACAACAGTCTCAGCGTATCTCAGAGCTAGAGAAACAGAACAAAGAGTTCAGTGCTAGGGTAGCATCTTTGACAAAGAAATTGAACCGCAACAAAGCTGCAGAGAAAACTGATGTGATGAAAGTTAGTCAGACTGATAACACTTATCCTGACTTACAAACTTTGTTTGAAACAGATGTAGCTATCCAAACAGTAACTGATGTGCCTGTCGATTCAGTGAAGGTATGTGGTGCAAGGAAAAGATCTGGGATTGAAAGTGTTCCTAATAACTCTGTTGAACAAGTACAAACTGTAGCTAAAGGACTAGCACCTAAAGACATAGAAAGATTATCCCAGAGCTTACCCTCAGCACGCACACATTTTTCTGATTTTAGAAGGACATTGTTATGCAAAATGCGTCTCTACGACATGTCGTTAACAGAAGTCACACAGCTGATGTCACAAATTCTAACTGAATCTGAATTCAACAGTTTTGAGTCTGCTGTTACTTCTGAACTACAACATGTCAGTAAAGGTGATATGAGAGAAGGTGTTTTGAAAATTCTAAAGAATATCATGGGACCCAAAGTAGACTGGTCCAAAATCACTAACTGTGTGCAAAGGAAAGAAGAAACTGTCAGCGAATACACTGAAAGATTTTGCCAGTCAGCTGTAACTTACAGTGGAATAGTTGATGACTCTGAATGTGTTTTAGTTGACCAGGGAGCTTTTGTTCGCATCTGGTCAGATGGTCTTTTAGCCGAGTACAGAAAAGCATTGCCATTCCTAGATCTAACTTGGTCTAACAATACTCTCAGAAGTAACCTAGAAAGGTTAGCTACATGGGAAAGAGATGCTGATGTTAAGGCAAAAGTAAGAGTAGCAGCAGCTACGTTTAGCACAATAAATCAAGACAACAGATGGCCTAAGAGAAAAGGCAAATGTAACTACTGTGAAAAATCAGGTCACTGGGAGAAAGAGTGTAGGAAGAAGTTGCAAGATAGTAAAAGAAATGCTATGCATAATTCTGTTCCTTCTCAGCCAGCCTACAATCCTGAAGTAGTTCCGCCAGGGTACACTGAAACTTTAGGACAGCTTGCTCAGGCTCTTCTAAAAGCACAAAAAGAACAGGCAAAAAACTAATTGTTGGGGCTGTGAGTGGCTACCTTTCCCCTGTAATCCATCACAATGACAAGAGAATATTTGTGAAAGGTAGCATAAAAGAGAAAGAGATTGACTTTTTGCTTGATACAGGTGCAGAAATTACAGTAATTCCTACAAAATTGGCTAAAGGTTTAAACATTCCGTACAAGAAAACTAAACTTTGTTTAACTGGTGTAATAGGTGAAGATTCGGTTTTGTATGAAACACCATCCATAGAGGTACAGTTCGGCCCAAAGACTCTGACTACAAAATTGCTATGTGCTCCATTAAATACAGGTGCAATTCTAGGCATGGATCTACTCAGACAAGTACATCTAACTTTAGACATGTCCTCAGAATCTACTAGCATAAAAATTTCCTCAGCACAAGTTTCTACCAATGGTTCAACCCCTCCTGATTATGCTTTCTTACAGAATCACCCAATTTGGGCTAAAGATAAGGATGATTGTGGGTTTTTGACAGGCGTAGAACCAGTCAAATTGACAGGAACTCCACCTCCTGTAACCAAAAAATATCCAATCAATAAGGAGGCTATACAGGGAATCAAACCTATTGTAGAAAAGTTGTTGCAGCAAGGAGTGCTAGCTAAAACCAACAGTCCCTGTAACTCACCTGTATGGCCCATAAAAAAATCCAATGGGACATGGAGACTCACCATAGACTACAGAGTAGCCAATAAACATATTGATAAAATCACCCCTCTTGTAGCTGATCCATCTACAATTTGTAATGGCTTACCATTAGATTGTAAAGTTTTTCAGTAATTGATATGTCTAATGGATTCTTTTCTGTACCCTTGCACTCTGACAGCCAGGCATGGTTAGCTTTCACAGTTGACTATGAACAATTCAAGTGGACACGGTTGCCACAGGGATTTCAGAATTCCCCAACCATATACCATCAGGCTGTCAGACGTGATTTGTGTGACCCAGAATGTCCAGTCAAACAGTCCACCATGATTCAATATGTTGATGATATTTTGATTGCCTCCACTGATCACAAGGTACATCAAACTGACTTGAAAGCATTGTTGGACTATTTGCAGAGAAAAGGACACAAATGTAGCTTTCACAAAGCTCAAATTGCTAAAAACCAAGTCACATTTCTGGGTCAAACAATTGGTGCAGGAAATAGATCTATTACACAGGATCGAGCCGCTTCTGTCAAAGCTATACCTCCGCCTAATACTATTAAATCACTCCGATCTTTTTTAGGAACAGCAGGTTACTGTAGACCTTGGATTGAAGAATATGCCTCAATTGCACAACCTCTCTATGACTTGTTGAAAGGCCAAGTTAAAGATTCTGATACTGTTTGTATGGAAGAAATTCAGCTCAAAGCTTTCAATGATTTGAAGAGAGCACTATGTCAAGCACCAGCATTAGGACTTGCCCAATCTGACAGGCCCTTTGTGCTTTATGTCCATGAACACTTAGGCTTCATGACTGCATGTCTAATGCAAGATCATGGGGGCATTTTGCGCCCAATTCATTACTATTCTGGTAAACTGGACATAGTCGCTCAAGGGATGGGCCCTTGTCTTAGAGCAGTGCAGGCAGTCATTTGGCCCTTCAGGCTTCATCAGGAATGGTGTTAGGACAGACTGTAAATGTAAGATGCCCTCATGCAGTGTCCGCACTATTGAATCAAGCAAAAGTCACCTCTGTCACCTCTTCTCGTTGGGGAAATTGGTTAACAACCCTCACAGCCCCGAACATTGTTTTACAGCGTGCACCTGTCACAAACCCATCCTCATGTATGATGTCTGCAATGACTGAAGTTTTGTTAGAGGATGAAGGAGAAATGACTCACGATTGTGTTACGCTTACATACGCAGCTACAAGTGAAATAGCAGAAACTCCCATTGAGAATGCAGATTTGGAGTTGTTTGTTGATGGTTCAGCTCAAGTGATTGTAGGTAACAGAAGAGCAGGTTATGCAGTCACTTGCACCACTGAAGTGGTAGCTTCAGGACGTCTTCCAGATCATTTTTCAGCTCAAGCTGCAGAACTAGTAGCCATAACTAGGGCATGCACGCTAGCTTCAGGATCGGTTGCAAATATCTACACTGATTCCAGGTATGCTTTTGGGGTTGGATTAGTAAAAGATCTAATGTTTGCCATGAAACTTCCAAAGAAATTAGCGGTGATCAAAGTGAAAGCACATCTCACAACTAATACTATGGAAGCTAAAGGTAATGCTCTTGCTGATGTAGCTGCTAAACAAGCTTGTTCCTATGCAACTGTACAAGTATGTTCAGGTAGTACAGCACAGAAGACGATTCTGCCTCCTGAATCAATAATTGACCTGTACAAAGATGTTCCTCTATATGAAGCATGGACATGGTTAGACAAAGGAGCCACAGTGGATTCATCTGGCTGCTGGACCAAGGGGGGAAAGTATGTTGCCCCAGAATCACTGCTTCCATATTTGGCTCAACAAATACACAATTTGGGTCACAGTGGTCCAGCAGCAATGAATCACAGGTTCTCAAATCAATGGTGGAATTCAAAATTCAGAAATGTAGCTAACGAAACAGTCAAAAGATGCGTTACATGTCAGAAAAATAATGATGTGCCAGCAGCAATTACAGCAGCAACACATACCCCAGCTCCACCAGGACCATTTCGTCACCTGCAAGTTGATTACATATCGTTGCCTCCTTGTAAGGGTAAAACTGATGTTTTGGTTGTGATAGACAAGTTCTCAAGATGGATAGAAGCTTATCCAACAGGGCGTGCTACAGCTGCACATACCGCTAAATGTCTTGTCACTGATTTCATTCCTAGATGGGGATTACCAGATTCCATTGACTCAGATCAAGGTACACACTTCACAGGACAGGTAGTCAAGGAAGTGTCTAAAATGTTGAAAGTTAAGTGGAATCTTCACTGCCCCTACAGGCCACAAGCATCAGGACAGGTTGAACATGCCAACAGAACAATCAAAACCAGACTAAGCAAAATGCATCAGGAAGGAGTATCATGGGTTGAGGCGCTGCCAGCAGTTCTGTGTAGTATGAGAGCGTCACCTAACAGATCCGTAGGACTGAGCCCTCATGAGGTTATTACAGGACGGCCAATGCAGATGCCAGGCGTGATTGATCTTAGAAATGCTGATGTTCACATTGCCTCAGATGCCCTGATCACTTACTGTGAAAACCTCACAAAGGCAGTACAGAGTGCCAGAGAGAGAGTTGAGTCATGTTGGCAGACGCCACCAGAAGGTGAACACACGATCATCCCAGGTCAGTGGGTGATGATAAAGTCATTCAAAAACAAGCCCTTAGAGCCTAAGTGGCATGGACCACATCAAGTGATGTTGATTACAGCAGCTGCAGTGTTGTGTCAGGGAAGGAAAGCTTGGACGCATGTGTCACACTGTAAAGTTGTTCCTCCACCGACAGGGATAGGTTAGGACACACGGACCAGTGAGGAGCCCAGGAAAGAACCGAATGCAACAGGCATCGGGGGCCAATCCTGCGGTGAAGATTCCCTCATAGGCTTTCCCCTACCCACTAGTCCATCCTTACCTCACTGTTCTTTAGGTGTCGCAGGAATTAAGACATAGGGAAAGAAGGAACAACAATAGCAGACTCAGATTGAACAGAGGAAACAACCCCAATGTTTGCAGTCTTTTAGAACAAATACTGCTCTGCTGTCTTTTGTTTTCTTTCTTACTCTGTGCAGATACCACTTGATGGCTGTCCCCAGATCGATACACACCGACTTCCTTACCTGCGTATGAAGCCACAACCTCTAGAGGACAACTAGACTCACTACCGAGCCAACTGTCATATAAAAAAAAATACACAACGCAGAGAATCACCTACGGGAACTTCAGTCATCTATCAACATGATCAAGATTGCCTTGCTAATAATCATCATGGACATCGCACAAAGTGTAGACTCCAGAAACAACATATTCTTAGAGCTTATGAATATGTCAAGAAATGCCATGTTTGCTGGAAAGAATGTCTGCATGCCACACCCGCCTTCAGGAGAAGCAAGAATCCCATGGGTGGCACATGATGGGAGGAACTTCTGTCTACAACATCCTACCCAGTCAATTCAACTGCAGGTTCACCCTGGTTTCTACATTATTCAGCTCCAACCACAAACCAGGAAGATGGCTGCATTCAAGGACTCGCTTATGCACAAACATGGTGGTCAAGTACTCTTGAACAAAATCCAACAAGACATTCTTGATCTTTAAGCAAAATTACATCAGATGACTGAAGATAATTCTTCATGGTTCGGAAACCTGTAAGGTTAACAAATGACTCACAAGGACTGTTCCAACCACAAAAGAACATTACCCGTAAGAACTACACGGACCCTAGTGGCATGTTTGTTTCTGTGTCAGCATGTCATTCGTCACTACAGACAATCAACACAGAGCAAGTGATATGTGCCTGTAACTTTTTCAAGTTACATGAATTGAAGATGGGGCTTATGCTAACAAACATAAGCTATAGAATGGACTTATAAAGGTTTAAATTTGTATTATGTGAGAGTTATTAGAACTCTCAAAGGGGGGACTGTGGGATTACAAATTTATAAATTGTTATATCAAGGTTCCAATGTAATAGTATACTAACAGTTTGTTATGTACATAATGCTTTACAGTTTGGAGGTTACAGACTGACTACATTCTAGGGAGATCAAGCTAATCAGTCTTTTGTCTTTATGCACTTCCTGATCTATAAGCAACATTGTCAGTGTGATCACATTTGCATCTATTCGTCTGATTGGTACTGTTATGCTGATAGGATTTGGATTGGTGGTCTGATTGGCACTGTTATGCTGATAGGATTAGGACTGGTGACCTGGAAATGTATGGGGTGTGTCCCTTTTACCTAAACAACATGTGCATTCCTTTGTTTAGATTGTCTCCTCCTCTACTGTGTAAATCCCTCCCCCTGAAATGTGGATAAATTACAATGTATACTGTTTAGAATTAGACTTGGACGACTGCAGACACAGACAGCACGTGTGTTTCTCAATAAAGAGGAACGCCTGCCCGAAAGATATACCCAAGCTCTCCTGGTCTTCACTTCTGAGTTTCCAACAGACCCCACGGGAAACTGTTACCGTCCGAATAGCTTCAGCCAACTCCTTCATCACTAACGGAGCGATCTGGAAAATCAAACTTTTCTCTCGTCTTTACCCTGTTGGATGGCAGCCAACAAACCCCAGCAAAGACTGTTATTGCTCTGGCTTTAACTTCTGGATATTCGGCAGCGGTGCCACAATGCAATGAATGGTTTAGTTTGCATCTTTCTCCGCCGCCATTACTGAACTACATCTCAAACTAGCGCTCGACATCGACGTCATCGTTCTCAGCCACTCCCTCTGTTCGCTGATTGGACCGGTAAAAATTTGTTCGGAGAAAACCTAAGACTACACAGCAGTCCCAGACGTAGTACTGAAGGAAAATGAAAATTGAGCGGAAGTACGTAGGAGGGCAGAGCCAGGCTAACACAAGCCCCTTTCACACTGTGATTCCGGCAAATACACGGATAATGCGACCCGGCATTTGTTCCCGGGCCGCTAGATTTGGTCCATTCACACTGCCAGCGATATATATACCGTAATATGTGCGCTTTCACACACAACGCTTAAAGGTGCACTATGTAGTATTTTTGCAGTAAAATATCCAAAAACCACTAGGCCAGTGTTATATATTTTGTTCAGTTGAGTTCTTACAATATCCCAGATGTTTCCAACTATTTGTAAATTGTGAGAAAATTGCTATTTTAACTAAGGACAGGGACGTTTCAGCATTGCATTTGACGGAGTCGCCTGTCAATTGCGTCATATCTGCGCTACCCTCAGTTTCGGCTTTTATTTGGCAGGAGCGCGTTACTCTTAGCAGTGTGAACAAGTGAAAGCACGGAGTAACGTCATAACATCGTTTTAAACACACTTAAATGTATCTAATATGATAAAAAGAGTTCCATTACTTCAAAATCATAACCGGAAGAGCAGATCAGTGCAAGCGCCCGGCAACTGTCTCCCGTTCCTTCATAATAAAAGTCCCGGTATTCGCGAGGCGGGTATTTGTTTAACAATCGCTCCAGCAGCTGTGCTCAAGTCCACAACACTCGGTCCTGCTCTGCTTTACACTACAGTAACGTTAATTACCGCAGTCCTATTTTCCACCGGCTGTGATGAGAAGACCACATCTCCCAAGATGCTGCGCTCCGACTTGGATCATCAAAGTACGCATTTGTTTTGAATAGGCGCCCTCCAGTGGACGGAAAGCTGCATAGTGCACCTTTAACGGTCCCGGGTCGAGTTGACACGCGACATCCGGATGTGACGTATAATGGTGAGCGATCTCAGCTTCAGCGCGGATAGTAAGGAGCTCTGTGGTCTCGACTTGAGTCCAGTTTGCACACATTTCTGCTTGTTTAATTTTAGTTTCTTTTGTATACGAACACTCTCTGCGTTTAAAACACCGACTAGCTCTTCTGGCACTGCAGGGTTGTATTATTGAAAAAAACAAGCTCTAGCAGTCGCACGATTACTACATACACGTTGCGGCATTAGTTTGGCTTTTGTTCACACAGCGCTTGTCCCGGGTCGAATCCCGCAATATTACTAGGTCCCCGACCCGGGTCGAATTTGGTAATCAATCCCGGGACGTGGTTGCTTTCACACAGAAGGCGACCCGGCAATGTTCCGGGAATATTGCGGGTCAGACGTGCAGTGTGAAAGGGGCTACAATCATGAAGTGGAATTAAATTTATTGGATATTTAAAACTTTTTTAACAAATCAAAAACTGAAAAATTGGGCAAAATTATTCGGCCCCTTTACTTTCAGTGCAGCAAACTCTCTAGAAGTTCAGTGAGGATCTCTGAATGATCCAATGTTGTCCTAAATGACTAATGATGATAAATAGAATCCACCTGTGTGTAATCAAGTCTCCGTATAAATGCACCATAGTCTCAGAGGTCCGTTTAAAGAGCAGAGAACATCATGAAGAACAAGGAACACACCAGGCAGGTCTGAGATACTGCTGTGGAGAAGTTAAAAGCCAGATTTGGATACAAAAAGATTTCCCAAGCTTTAAACATCCCAGAGAGCACTGTGCAAGCGATAATATTGAAATTGAAGGAGTATCAGACCACTGCAAATCTACCAAGACCTGGCCGTCCCTCTAAACTTTCAGCTCATACGAGGAGAAGACTGATCAGAGATCAGCCAAGAGGCCCATGATCTGGATGAACTGCAGAGATCTACAGCTGAGGTGGGAGACTCTGTCCATAGGACAACAGTCAGTCGTATACTGCACAAATCTGGTCTTTCTGGAAGAGTGGCAGGAAGAAAGCCTTTTCTTAAAGATATCCATAAAAAGTGTTGTTTAAAGTTTGCAACAAGCCACTTGGGAGACACACCAAACATGTGGAAGAAGGTGCTCTGGTCAGAAGAAACCAAAATTGAACTTTTTGGCAACAATGCAAAACGTTATGTTTGGCGTAAAAGCAACACAGCTCATCACCCTGAACACACCATCCCCACTGTCAAACATGGTGGTGGCAGCATCATGGTTTGGGCCTGCTTTTCTTCAGCAGGGAAGATGGCTAAAATTGATGGGAAGATGGATGGAGCCAAATACAGGACCATTCTGGAAGAAAACCTGATGGAGTCTGCAAAAGACCTGAGACTGGGACGGAGATTTGTCTTCCAACAAGACAATGATCCAAAACATAAGGCAAAATCTACAATGGGATGGTTCAAAAATAAACATATCCAGGTGTTAGAACGGTCAAGTCAAAGTCCAGACCTGAATCCAATCGAGAATCTGTGGAAAGAACTGAAATCTGCTGTTCACAAACGCTCTCCATCCAACCTCACTGAGCTCGAGCTGTTCTGCACGAGGAATGGGCAAAAATTTCACACTAAAGTTTTCAGTGAGGAAACACCCCTTATCACTCTGGTGATTATTTCTCCCCATTTTCAGGTACATTATTTATATAAAACTGAGTTATGTAAATGTAATATTACATGTTAAGAGTGTTGAAGCATTTAGTAACATTTTGAGTAAGTGAGAGTTAAGTTTGCAGAGTGTAAAATGTGCGTGTGTGAACGGAGCTCCCACTCGGTTACGGAGAAAAATAGCTTCGAGAGTAATCGCCATTTTATGTAAATTGTGAATTAACAGACATTCGGTAAACAATCTATTTTGTGATGTTATTTGTATAATGAGTTTCAAGCACTTTTTTTTGACATTCGTGGTAAATGTAGTCATGGTTTGCTGAGCTAAAGTTATATTTAAAAATGAGTATGTTCCAGTGAACAGCTGTTGTGACTTGAATAAGCTCTATTTCCAACAAAGCTACTTCTGTTGATCTGTAAAATGTATTGCTGTAAAAGATATAGATCTGTTGATGTATGAAATGTATTATTGTTGCAAAAATAAATAACACCAAAGTTTTCAGTGAGGAAACACCCATATCACTCTTGTGATTATTTCTCCACTTTTTCAGGGGTGTAACAGACACGACTGAGTAAACCGAGAGAACAAATCCTTATTTCGTGGTATATTTCTCATGTTGTGCATCACATGCTAGCATTATTGTGAGGAAATGGCGTCGAGAACCTCTTATTACATTAATGCAAGAAGTTTTAATGTGTCTTATCTGATTTGGTATATTAGATAGTTATGATGACGTTTCGTTGAGTTCTTTTGATCATTTTTTTTAAACACGCTTTGGTTAATTATGACATTCTGGTCGACAGACTAAACAGCAAACAAATGTAAAACTCACAGACGCTCTGCATGGGCTTGTTTTTATGTTAGAGATGTTTCAGCAGTTTCAAAATTATTTTTCATCATCAAATTAGTAGGGCTGTACTAGAATAATCGAATATTCGAATATTCGTTCGGTGAGGTGGCATTCGATTTTCAGTTTTGAGATTCGAATATTCGTTTTTGTTTTTTTTAAACACGTGACTTCCGTCGCGGACTCATTCTCACTCATGCTTGAAATAATAATAATAAATTTAAAAAAACACCGCAACATGCTTTCAATAAAAGCATCGCGCATTTTAAAGATTTAAATTAACAAAAAGTGAGAATAAGACAAAATAAATCCCTTATATAGAATAAAACTAATTGTAATAGATATTACATTTTGTGTCATTTTAAAAACAATTCATTTATTCTTATTCAACTGTTTATAAGCATGTTACCGTGTTTTTTTTTTATTACAGTTTGTTGAAATCACTGTGTTACTAATTTAATTTCTGTTTTGGGATTCATTTGTTTTAAAGAAAGGTTCGTTATTAATACCTTATTAAAGTTCTTGCTCTCAACAGACTTTGTGTTTTGTATCACTTGTGCACTGTCCGTTTTCGGAGCATAAACCTGCCCGTGTAATGCGTACCGGAAACTGTTCTATTTAAAAGATTATTAAATGTTTATTAATATTTAAAGAATGTGTGCCACCTGATCATATATATTGCAATAAACGCAACACTGTACTCCACTGGGTCTGCCGCAACACATTTACGATGCCGAAGAGTGAAACGTGAAGTCGTGAAAGATGATACAAATGCAAACCGACACTATTATTATATATTTAGCCCCACCCACTGAAGCTTCGAATATTCGATATTGATTGCCACCTAATCTTCGAAGCTCAAAAAATGGCATTCGAAACAGCCCTACAAATTAGTGAAAGTAATGATGTGAATGCAAATATTAATATTAAAATATTTGCTGTTTACTGATTATTGTTTTTTTGTGTCTTTTTTCTTAATTTCAGAATATTTAGCATGTGCATCCAGTCCTTTGTGCATTTGATGTAAATCGGTTGCAAGGGACAGAAGAGAGAGACCAACTCATGTTGTCCTGAAGTCTACTCCGTGGTACAGTTGATTTGGTGGCTTGGTTAAAGGTATAGTTCACCCAAAAATGAAAATGTGATGTTTTTCTGCTTACCCCTAGGGCATCCAAGATATAGGAGACTTCGTTTCTTCAGTTGAACACAAAATAATATGTTTAGCTCCAACCGTTGCAGTCTGTCAGTCATAATGCGTGTGAATGGAAACACTCCATAAGAGTTAATAAAATATGCACAGAGAAATCCATATCAAACACTGCGGCTTGTGATGACACATTGATGTTCTAAGACACAAAACAGGTTTGTGCGAGAAACAAAAAACAAAATTCTGGGGGAAAAAACACTGGATGGATTTTTATCAATATAGGATGGTTGTGTACCGCACTGCCAATACACATTTCCATACAATCAACTTGTAAAAATTTATGTAGCATTATATGACCCCTTAAATATTTATCATAATGCACACAGCATAGAGGAGAATGACAGTCAGCTACTTTTGAGTATCAATTAAGCATTTGGCATTGTCTAAACTAGTGCTGGGAAATGGATTAACTTCATCCAAAATAAAAGTTTATATATTATATATTATATTATATTAATTATATTATGTGTGTACGGTGTATAATTATTATGTATATATACAAACTCAACTCCGAAAATTATCAAAAAGAAACTGTACAAATTGTGAATAAAAACAGAATGCAATGATGTTGGAAGTTTCAAATTTCAATATTTTATTAAGAATACAACATAGATTACAAATCAAATGTTTAAACTGAGAAAATATATAATTTTAAAGGGAAAATAAGTTGTGGCATCCCCTCTTCTTTTTATAACAGTCTGCAAACATCTGGGGACTGAGGAGACAAGTTGCTCAAGTTTAGAAATAGGAATGTTGTCCCATTCTTGTCTAATAAAGGCTACTAGATGCTCAACTGTCTTAGGTCTTCTTTGTCGCATCTTCCTCTTTATGATGTGGCAAATGTTTGCTATGGGTGCTCTAAATCACTTCAAATTTTGATTAGTCTGACCACAGAACAGTTTTCCATTTTGCCACAGTTAATATTAAATGAGCCTTGGCCCAGAGAAAACGCCTGCACTTCTGGATCATGTTTAGATATGGCTTCTCTTTTGACCAATAGTTTTAGCCGGCCACGGCGAATAGCACGGTGGATAGTGTTCACCGAACAATGTTTTCCGGAAGTATACCTGAGCCCAGGTTGTGATTTCCATTACAGTAGCATTCCTGTATGTAATGCAGTGCCGTCTAAGGGCATCCAGTATGGTTTTCCGGCCTTGACCTTTACGTCAAGAGATTGTTCCAGATTCTCTGAATCTTTGGATGATATTATGCACTGTAGATAATGATAACTTCAAACTCTTTGCAATTTTTCTCTGTGAAACTCCATTCTGATATTGCTCCACTATTTTTTGTTGCAGCATTGGGGGAATTGGCAATCCTCTGCCCATCTTGACTTCTGAGAGACGCTGCCACTCTGAGAGGCTCTTTTTATACCCAATCATGTCGCCAATTGACATAATAATTGCAAAAAATGATCCTCCAGCTGTTCCTTATATGTACATTTAACTTTTCTGGCCTCTTATTGCTTTCTGTCCCAACTTTTTTGGAATCGGTTTGTACATAGTTGTATGTATTCAAGAAAAATGTTATTTATATATACATATATACAGTATATGCATGCAAATATTTCTTAAATATATCAACTAAGATGGAGAGAACCCATACTTATACAGGTGCCAAAAACACCCTCCTCCCATGGCATACTTCAAGGGATGCTCCCTCTCTCTTTCTGTCTTTCTTTCCCTCTCTCTTCTCCTCTCTCCTTTGTCGTTACACCTCCTTTACTGTGGAGTATACTAGCACATAGTGCACCCCTTCAACACAGAAACTCACAATCCTGTTACCAGTGTTCATTCATTACTAAATTTTATTTTTTCAAAAAAAAGTTAAACCAGTTTTTTCTCAGTTTTGTTTCGTTCATTTATACAATTATTTAATAAATTAAATTATACAAAATTATAAACTTGAGGCTAGGTACTTGGAAAAAAAAGAAAAAAATATTATATGCTTTTAAAATGGCACAAGTTTGGGTAACCGGTTTGAAAAAAACAACAACACACATTTATCTTCTGCTTAAAAACCTTGTAAAAAATGAAATACAGCTTAAAATGTAAGTCAGTGGCTGTGTTCAAAATCACCCTCATTCACTATTCCCTAGATTACTCCACTAATATATACCACTTGAAGAAATGAGTGCACCGGAAAGGTTGCCATTTTTGCATAATTGAATGCAACACTGAATAAACTTTATACGCACCTTGCCAAACCTGGACCTGATGAGACAGTTAATTCTGAAGCCACTAAAGACAAAATATGCCAGAAAGGTTTTTTTTCTTCTCAAATTTAATACAATATTATCAACCAAACAAAAAAGCATGATTTGAGAATGTTCAGACTAAACCACTGTGAGTCTGTGTATTAACTGAACCATTACAGAATATTAACTTTTTCTGCGCCTGTGATGACAGTTCATGTAAATGAAGTGAGCTCCCGGAAACATGATCTCAGATGATCTTGACTATGGGGAAGTATTTGTGTGCCGAGAAGTCAAATTCAGGGAGGGCCTACAAAGAAGAAACACAAGGTTACAATCACTTTCACAGCATCACATTTCATCTGCAAATGCAAAAAAGGAATACAAGTTAGGCTTTATAAACAGCAACTTGCTTTCTGTTACCACAAGACAAAAATGTGTCTATGGGGCATAACATTCTGAAATTCAAAGAAAAAAATGCATTTGCAGTTATTTGTGGAATTATCATCTTTACGGCGGTTGTGCACCGGCACGGCTCCTCATCGCGGATTAATCTAATGTTTTGAGGAATTTGTGTGGCTGTCAATCATTCACCGCACCGGTGTGGATACTGTACTTCAGGATCACAGATTCTACATCTTGGAGGATAACCAAAATAAGAAGTTTCAATGAAAATGTCATCTGAACAAGTAATTATGTATGCCACTTTTGTTCAGACCAACTGAGAAAAAAAGCATTACAATAAATTAGCGATGTAAGAAAATTTTCCCACCGGTTTCCCCATAGTCATAGTTTAGTTTCGGTTTAGAATTAGCGCCAATTTTGGGGCGGGTTGCTTAAATTGTGGGTTCATTAGCCTATTATACTTAATGAGAAACACAACAACAAAACAGTCCAACGACAAAGTTTAACTCCCTTAAATAGATGCTTTTACATTTCGCTTTGAAACCAAATCTTGCGCGATCATCTCAGTCTGCTCCTCACTCTTGTGATGAATGAGATCTGACTTCTGCTGCTGGTCTGTGCTAGGGGATCATGCTTTATTAAGCAGACATGTTCAGTTTTTATTTGTATTGTCTGTTTTCTAACTAAACTAAATTAATTTATTACTGAAAAAAAAAAAATCAAAGCAACGATGTAGGGGCGGTGCCACAGTGGGCAAGTGATGAAAAATGTGTTATTAATTGAGGTCGCTCCAACCCGCCGACATGGGAAAACAACCCACGGACATGGGAAAACAACCCACGGACATGGAAAACAACCCACGGACATGGGAAAACAACCCACGGACATGGGAAAACAACCCACGGACATGGGAAAACAACCCACGGACATGGGAAAGCAACCCGCGGACATGGGAAAGCAACCCGCGGACATGGGAAAGCAACCCGCGGACATGGGAAAACAACCCGCGGACATGGGAAAACAACCCGCGGACATGGGAAAACAACCCGCGGACATGGGAAAACAACCCGCGGACATGGAAAACAACCCGCGGACATGGAAAACAACCCGCGGACATGGGAAAACAACCCGCGGACATGGGAAAGCAACCCGCGGACATGGGAAAGCAACCCGCGGACATGGGAAAACAACCCGCGGACATGGGAAAACAACCCGCGGACATGGGAAAACAACCCGCGGACATGGAAAACAACCCGCGGACATGGAAAACAACCCGCGGACATGGGAAAGCAACCCGCGGACATGGGAAAGCAACCCGCGGACATGGGAAAACAACCCACGGACATGGGAAAACAACCCACGGACATGGATAACAACCCACGGACATGGATAACAACCCACGGACATGGGAAAACAACCCACGGACATTGGAAAACAACCCACGGACATGGAAAACAACCCACGGACATGGAAAACAACCCACGGACATGGGAAAGCAACCCACGGACATGGGAAAACAACCCACGGACATGGAAAACAACCCACGGACATGGGAAAACAACCCCCGGACATGGAAAACAACCCGCGGACATGGGAAAACAACCCGCGGACATGGGAAAACAACCCGCGGACATGGGAAAACAACCCGCGGACATGGGAAAACAACCCACGGACATGGAAAACAACCCACGGACATGGAAAACAACCCACGGACATGGGAAAGCAACCCACGGACATGGGAAAACAACCCACGGACATGGGAAAACAACCCACGGACATGGAAAACAACCCACGGACATGGGAAAACAACCCACGGACATGGAAAACAACCCACGGACATGGGATAACAACCCACGGACATGGGAAAACAACCCACGGACATGGGAAAACAACCCACGGACATGGAAAACAAACCACGGACATGGAAAACAACCCACGGACATGGGAAAACAACCCACGGACATGGGAAAACAACCCACGGACATGGAAAACAACCCACGGACATGGGAAAACAACCCACGGACATGGGAAAACAACCCACGGACATGGGAAAACAACCAACGGACATGGGAAAACAACCCACGGACATGGGAAAACAACCCACGGACATGGGAAAACAACCCGCGGGAAAAACGCAGAATTGGCAACACAGTGCAGTTGAGTTCTGTTGACATTTGACAACTACCGTTATGCGTCGCTTCATTGCGCTGATTGGTTGTTGGTCTTTCCAATTGATGTCTTTCCTGGTTCGGTTGAAACACGCCTCATAATCACAGCCCAATGGAGCAGTATCAGACTCATATTCTGACTATAATTGAGTATGACCACGTCAGGCTAGTGTAATGACGTAATGTGAGAGAAAATGTAATCAGTAATCATTTAGATCAGATTAAATTGGATACACAAATTTAATGCATGCTAATTAAATGCTAAATTAGAGCCAACTTCAGATTAGGGTGTAACCCAGCACAATCCATTTGTTAAGTCATGATGTAAGGAATGCTGTTTCCGGGTCAAAGCCTCTACTCGTTTTACTTGAGAATACTCAACAGCGGTTTACAAGCATTTAAACTAAGCTTTTAAAAGTGTACAGTGTACACTACACTATTATTATCAGTGACATAAGTGTACTTAGATTGGCCGAACGCATGTAAAACAACGGCAGCTGCCATTTGTAAAAAAAAAAAAAAAACATGTTAACAACACCGTTTGATGGACCGACTCCGAAGTCAATGCCTTTCTCTACCTTAAAGTAAGAAGATTTTGAAGAGACCCAAACAATGTATTCTGTTGCAGACTCTCTCCCAATAAATGTCTCTTTTAATGCCTTACTGAAATCACAATATCATTGTGTAACTGAGAGGCGAGTTAAAATGTTTTGTCCCTGGTAACAGAGGTTCATAAAGCTTAAGTCAAGAATATTCAAATAAACATTTCGCACCTTGGTCTCCTTCTTGTGTCCTCCAGCCAGAAGTTTCATTACAACAATATTGGGTTTGGCCACTTTTAGGATGCGGTTAACCTACAACAAGAAGCAGCATAAAATCAGTCACTTCTTTACACAATAAATGACTAACAATGTAACACTAGAAGTCAATATATTATTTTAAAATAGTCAATACTATTAAGTTATGTAGGCTAAATTCATTTTGGTCCAAAAATAACAAAAAATAGGACTTTATTCAGCATTGTCTTCTCTTCCGTGTTCCTCAAATAAAGATTCAAACGGTCATGAATCATGATTCGAATCGCGTGTCAAACTCCCAAACTGCTGAAATCCCGTGACATTGGCGATATGAATCACAAATCAATCCGCTGATTCATAACCGTTTGAATCTTTATTTGAGGTTTGAAAACCAACGTGGAAGAGAAGACAATGCTGAATAGTCGTATTTTTTATGTTTGGACCAAAATGTATTGTCGACGCTTCAAAAGAGTCTAACTAACCAACTGATGTCACATATGGACTACTTTGATGATGTTTTTATTCCCTTTCTGGACGTGGACTGCAAATGGGCATACACTTACATTCAAAGGACAGAAACGCTGTTGGACTAAATCTAAAATATCTTAAACTGTGTCTGAAGATGAACGGAGGTCTTACGGGTGTGGAACGACATTGGGGTGAGTCATTAATAAAAGAAATTTCATTTTTGGGTGAACTAACCCTTTAATACGATTGGACTGGCTCACAGAGCATTATAAGGACTTTTTGAAATGTACCTCTGCATCGGGACTGGTGACGTTTTCAAGTATGAGTTTGGCCTGCTGGAAATGTTTACTGGCTGCCATATAGAGATCCGCTGAGCGAGGAGGAGGATTGTACTTCTTCAGATCTGACATTTCCTACATTCACACACACACACATTAATCTTTGCACGTGATAGTTGCAGTAAACATCATCTTGAAGTGAGTAAAGCAGTGCTACCTTAAACTGGATGTAGTGCACTGGTGGTGGTGTGACGACACTGTTGAAAGGAGCGAATCGATGCTCGTAGCGAACCTGCTCGCTGTCCAGCTCAAACTGAGGTTTGCGCACCTTTCTGTCCATATCCAAAGCTATCATGGTCTGCAGAAATAAAGACAGGCAGTAGTACCAGGGTTATAAAGGCATGATGCTCATTTTTTCTATGTTTATTTAAAAATAAATTAAAAATGCAACTCACACACATACATTGACTTGAATCCACCCCTTCTATGATGAATATGTTTTTTTAATTGCAACACTTAAATTAGTTTTCATTTAGAACAAAGTCAAAATTGTGATTTAAATGATTTAAAGTTAGGGTAGGGGAGGAAAGCAGGGCAAGGCCAAGAGCTGTGGGAACAAAGGACAGAGGAGCTCCAGGAGGATAAAAGGAGGAGTGACCACAGTGCAGGAAAAGAGAGGACCAGGCCTGGACTTTACGTCGCATTTTGTTTATGTCCAACAGGCGGCAAAGGAGTCAGAGTGCAGTCCACCGAGGGCTATCCACTGCCACCGCCAGACATTACAGAGGAGTTCACCCAGCTGGAGCAGGGATTTTTTTGTCTCTCCCCTTTCTCATCTCTGTCTCTGAGTCTCTGTCCTTCAGTCTCCTTTTCTCTCATCTCTCCTTACCCCCTTTGCCTGTTTTTGATGTGTACGATGCCTCCTGCCAATTAAAGGCCATTAGTAAAGCGATGCCTTTGATTGGCTCTCTTCAGCACACCACATTTACCAATTACATCAATCCACATTGCCGCTGAAAGCTTTAGGCTACAATCTAAGAGTTGCCACCATGGCGAGTGATAAAAGGCATTTCAGTGCTGGAAACTAGAAAAGTAATCAAATGTAATCAGTTACATTACACTAAGTAATTTAAATAGTTACATTACTGATTACATTTTAAATGGGGTAACTTTTAAATTGTAACCTATTACATTTCCAAAATAACCTTCCCAAAACTGGTGGCAAGCAGACCGGGGCTGAGAGCTGGGAACAGAGCGAGTGAATGCTAATGAGCGTCACCTGCGCAGCTCACCGGCCTCAACGACAGTGAAGGACGAGAGAGGAGCAGGTCTGGATTATTTATGTTGTGTTTTAATGTTTTATTATATTTATACTTTAGTTACAGTCCTCGGTACAAACCTTGTTACAGTAGGCAATTTCGCAAAGGCTATAGCAATAGCAAGCTAACTTTGAAAGCATAAGATCCCAGCCTCCCTTCAGAGTACTTTTTTCTCTCTGCAAGGGACATAAACTCACACAGCAAAGTCTGCAAAGCGTCACAAGAGGCAGCGTTGAATTACCTCAAAGGTTCAAAGAACATTACATTACAATAATAATAAACATAAAGGTTGCCACCTCTTACTTATGGTAGTTATGATATGCTGCAAACACAGCATAAACTCATAGCATTTTCAGCAATCTCCTTAGTCAGTTTCACTGCTTGAGGCAGGCCAATAATTTGACCCTTCTGAAACAGACTAACATCTTTTTCACAGCCAAAGGATGCGTCTTCTGACATGGTTGTTTAAGAAATGAGAAGCTAATCACTGAATCAGGGTTAAATAACTTGTAATCACTGCAGTCATTATCCATTGGAAGGCTCTAACTAATTTGCTTAGTTAAATTTCAGGTGGTCAGGCTGTGTAGTTAAAAACACTAAAGCATATAAAAAAGGTGATTTGACCTGTAAAAATATTTTACTTTTGTTTGTATTTAAGATGTGTACAGGCACATGCATTCAATGTGTAAGTAAATTGTAGTCAATAAGACATCTTTTCAACAATTTCTCATTAAAATTGTTGTTGAGTTTCTCACTGAATACACAGTGCATTTTTAGCAACATGGGCTTATCAAATATCAAATCCTGATGATCATGATTTATTTCTGTTCTTTCCATCTGATTATTCTCTGTCACTGAAATATGCTACACTACAAAACTCACGTTGACAGCTTTGTGTGCTGCAGTGTGTGTGTATCAGGAGGCATTACCTTGTACATGCCAGCACACATGTTCTGGTAAGCTTGGCTCATGGTGATCTCTTTACTCAGAGGACGAGCTGAGGAGACAATGGAAACACAATGAGCGAGTCAAACTCAAACATCACAATCCTTCACAGCAAATACATTTGTTGCATGAATGTCGGACTGTGAGAACCTTTCTTCTTCTTCTTGCTCTTCTTGCTGCTTCGTACTTTCAGCTGCTCCTCCAGGATTCTCTCCTCTGCCATCTGAGAGCTGTCCGCTCGACTCAACGTGGACATGAGCCACGCATACAGGAACTCCGACAGATACCTGAACAGACATGGAGAGAAAAATATATCATACATATTTAAACCTTTATCTGCATCTTAGAATTGAACAGGGTGTTTTGCTAATGTCCCATTAAGACTACATATATGCAAATGACCTCTGTTATGATTGGCTAACTTCTTCACATGTGTAATACTAAATCCCACATTAACATAGCACTAGCACTTCTTCTTTCTTCATTTAAGGAATCTTTCAGGGATGCACCAATACTGAATCTGTGGCTGATACCGATAATCCAATAATTACATTAACATATTTACATTTATAAAATATATTTTCAAAGGTTTCTAATTTTGTTTTGTAGTACTCCTACAATAGGTCTAAGGCATCCAAAGTCAAAACACACTTTAGTTTTCTAATAACACACATTGCAGCATCACGTCTTTTTTTCAGTTTCTGAAATGGGTTGATAAAGAATTTAGTCTCTCTAAACCCCTCCTATCAGAAAACCTGCTCTACTCTGATTGGTTAGTCAACTGTTTAAAGTGTGTGTTCGAAACCAAACGGCCATATCTGAATTTCAGCTCCAGAGGCTTACTCAGGGATTGATACAATGCTATACGAACAGTAACAATGACGTAGATTTTACCGCATATATTTGAGTCCTTATCATTTGGAAATTCAGGGGAAAAAAAAGATTAGCTTTGGCAGCGCAGAAAACAGCATCTTTTCGACATGAACAACACAAGCCAAAGTCTTCCAGGCCTCAGCTAAAACTACAGTGTTTGAGGGCGGGTCAAAGTAGACGTTGTTCATCATGAGCAGCCAATAAAAAACATAAATTGGAATTATGCAAATGTGTTACAAAACTTAAAAAACTTAAGTTTGTGCAGGAAGTAGGACTGGAATTACTGATGACTCGTTTCAAACTGTTCAGAATCGATTCTTTCTTTTAGGAGACAATAACTTCATATACTACAGGACTGTTGAATGCTTTATGTGATTGGTTGATGAACATAAGGTGTGCAATCATTTTTAGGGAAACGCACGGCTAAAGTAGTTCCGGGTAGAGACATGTTGATTTCTTGAACGCAATGACCAATCAGATACATTTAAGATAGAATCCACTCACTGCTCAAAACACCAGAGTTTTTGTTCAGGGGTTAGTTCACCCAAAAATGAAAATTCTGTCAATAATTACTTACCCTCATGTTGTTCGACACCCGTAAGACCTCCGTTCATCTTCGGAACACACATTAAGATATTTTTGTTGAAATCCGATGGCTCAGAAAGGCCTTCATTGACACCAATGTCATTTCCTCTCTCAATGACACTCCTTTAATAATCCCTATAAAAGGTACTAAATACGTCGTTACAAAGCCCACCTCACTACAGTGATTCAACAATAATTTTATGAAGCGACGAGAATAGTTTTTGTGCGCAAAAAAAACCCAAAAACGAAATAACGACTTATATAGTGATGGGTCGATTTCAAAACAAAGATTCGGACGGTTATGAATCAGTGTATCGATTCATGATTCAGATCGCCAATGTCACGTGATTTCAGCAGTTTGGCGGTTTGACAGGTGATCCGAATCATGAATCCATACACTGATACATAACCCTTTGAATCTTTGTTTTAAAATCGGCCCATCACTTTATAAGTCGTTATTTCGTTTTTTTTGCGCACAAAAACTATTCTCGTCGCTTCGTTAAATTATTATAGAGCCACTGTAGTGAGATGGGCTTTGTAAAAACGTCTTTAGTACCTTTTATAGGGATTATTAAAGGAGTACGATTTGCACGCATTCTGCCATGCCAAATCATGCACGCAGTAGCCTATGCTTGCATTTATGGTAAATCAACAATGGTTTTTGCATGTTGATGCTTTAATAACAAATAATTTATCAGGAGAGTTTATGCTGGGATGTGCAAGTTGTGGCTAGATGACACGTAACTTGAAACTATTTCATGGAAATTTCATCGACATACAGATAAAAATATATATTTATACTTTAATGTGGGCTTTTGCATGCAGGAACGAAACTACATCAGTTCCAGGTAGGTATTGACTGCATTTAAGTTCCATATCACTTTGCTAAATGATTTCAGTTATTTTAAAGGTCCTTACAACCTACAATAGCAAAAGAACCAAAACAACACTGACCAAGCAAATAAATATAGTAAACAATAGGATAAAAACGACTATTCATTTCCATGCTTTTTTGCCCAAAAAAAAAAAAAAAAAAAAAAAAAACCCACCTTAACTTAAAAGCTACATGGCATTTCTCACTAGCGAGGTAATAACGGCGCTGTTTTTGAAGAAAACACATGTACAGCTTCACTATTAGTAGAGACGCTGCTGCCGAACACTAAGAGAGCAACAGACACAGGGAATTTTATCTCTCTAATAACTGCATTAGTCTGCTATCAATGGCTCAAGCGTCCATTACTAGCTCTAAAATTACATTTTGGAAATAGCAACAGAGGCGTGGGACGAGATGAGCAAGAAATTAGTCATCACTTATTCATTGTTCCTTATTTATTATGCACTTAGATCTTTGAAATAATGCAGACCTTTTACATTCACAAAGCTATAAACACACTAAATAAAAAGGTAATATCCGAAAAAGCATAATAGGGGCACCTTTTAATATGCTATTAAATCTTCTGTATAAGTGGTCATTGGTAGCTATCCCTTTAAATTAGGGCTAAATAACAATGATCTAAATTTTAAAATAGATAGAAATTAATATCAAATATTTGCTGATGGACATCTGATAAGTAAGGAATACACACCAGAGGTGGTAATGTGGTCACAACGAGAAGCGGAGTGGACATTACATTACATTATTTTACTTATAAAATCTTAAGAGCAGCACTGACATTGGCTGCGTCCAAAAACTTAGTCAGCTGACTCGTTGCCTCGCTGCCTTATCACACAATGACTTGTAAGGCAGCGTTTTATGCACGAAGGCACCTCACAAAACTAATTTCGGACAGACTTCTAAGGCAGTGTAACAGTTTAATGATCTACAGCAAAATATAGCGAGCTTTGGTGAGAACTAAACACATATTTAACTACCACATTAGTCATTTCTCGCTAGAAATGACATCAGTAGTGGAAAATATTGGTAAAAAACATACATTTACACACAAACTGACCAGAAAACGAAACTTTCGGAGGCCATCTTTTCCCCCCAGCTCAACTGTCACTGAATGGAAAGCACAGGATTGTGGGATATCAAAGGCAGTGAAGGACACATGTATGCTGCCTTCAGAAATCCATCAGATGAAGGTCTCTCAGGAGACAGGAAGAGAAGCAAACAATAGATTCGGACATGGCTTGATGCCTTCCTGCCTTCAAATGTGTCCTCCAAAGACAGCATTTTCCAGGTTTTGGACGCAGCCAACATGTTTTTGCGTGAGTGTGTGTCTGTACTGTATGTGTGTGCGTGTGTGTGTGTGTATTTGAGTGGGAGAGCACAGAGAGTGGGAGAAAGAGAGTATGTGCTATCTGTACATAATAAATGTAATTTTGTGGCAAAACATGGAAATAATTAGTCGTTTTTATCCTGTTGTTTACTATTTACATTATTTGTTTGGTCAATGTTGCTGTGGGTTGTGGTTATTTTGGTGTTTTGGACTGTAATGACCTTTGAAATCATTTGGCGAAGTGATATTGAACTGTAATGCGGTCAACACCTGCCTGGAACTACATTAGTCGTGTGTTTCCCTGAAAATAATTTGCGCACCTTAAAACATTTGTCAGCCAATCAGATGAAAGCATTCAACAGCCCCATAGTATAACAGTTGATATTAATACATTTTTTAAAAAAAAGAACTATTCTAATTTTCTGTTTTGTGTCTCTGCATTCTGATCCATCTCATTAAAAGCATGTTTGTTTAGCTGTCGTACCAGTAGATGTAATAATACTCATGCATGCTGTAGAGCTCCAGCTCAAAGCCGCTGAGCAGGTACTGGATCATGATGCGCAGGTTGTGATAGAGGATCCAGGTGCCCAAACACGCTAAATGCTGCCTTTGAGGCTCCAGCTTCATCAGAAGCCCGTGAAGAGCAGCGTCCACCTTCTCAGCCTAACAAACAACAAACACTCAATGAGGCTTTACAACTCACATGAGGGCAGCTTTCTGAAACATGTTGGTTGAGTGGACTTTCAATGGATGGACAAAAAAACATTTAAAATATCTTATATTTGGGTTTTGAAGATGGGTTTGAAATGACATAGGGAGTAAATGATGACAGATCTTTCATTTTTGGGTGAACTATCCATTACATTTACATGTATGCATTTAGCAGATGCTTACAAAAGAGGAACAAAGCAATCAATCAAATTTATTAAACACTATACGTTCTTTGTAATAACAAACACTTATGAATCGTAAGGAAATAAGATCAGAGACAATACAAAAAATTTAAAAAAAGATAGTTCACCCAAAAAATGAAAATTCATCAATCATTGTCTCACTTCAAGTTGTATCAAACCTGTTTGATTTTATTTCTTCTGCTAAACACAAAATAAGATATTATGAAGAATACTGGCAACAAACCCTATGGTGACTTCCATACTAGGAAAAAATACTATTGAGGGTCCCATTGATGTTTTCAGCAGAAGACAGAAATACATTGAAACAACTTGAGGGTAAGAAATTAATGACAGAATTTGTGTTTTTCTGTGAACCATCCCTTTAAGAATATATTAGGGTACATTTTTAACTCATGTTGACTTTAACCAATCATAAAACATCTACACACCTCGTCCTGAAGGGTGGCGAACTCCTCCAGTATGTGACCCAGTTTGTCTCGCTGGCGTGCTCTGTTGTGTCCGTGAATCTGGATAAGGCTGCAGAACGGCTGGGACACAAAAGAACACTCTTATTTCATCATATCTAATCAAAAACAATATATCACGGGTTACAATAACATGTCAAACGAAATGAATCACAAACCCGTGCGCAGTGTGTGACAAAGGAGTCAATGTAATCTTTAGCCTGGTGGTTATTGTTCAAACTGCATCTGTGAAAAAACAAGACAGCGTGGGAATAGAGGGGTGCAGGTATGGCATCACTTCGTAGGCAAAAAACACGGAATCGAGTTAGCATTTTAGCACATCTGGTTCCATTGTCCCGAAGTCAAAGGGTTTTTTGAATGGGTGTTACATATGTTTTTTTTCTTTTCTCTGTGTTTTGTTGCACGAGCCTGGTCCCCCATTGGTTCATCCATTTGCACTTGTTTCCGCCAATCGCTGCTTGTCATGTGTGACCAGCCAATCGCACAAGGGGACCTGAGATCACCCAGGGCTATAAAAAACTCAAGATGGCTGTGACACAGGAGAGACCTTTTTTGTACTGCGTGTGGTTTTGTGGTAAAGCTTTTCAGCTTTTTATCCTTTTCAGTTTTTTTTTTCCACTCCCTTTTGACTTTGTAAGGTCCTTGGACCTTTTTTGATGTTTGTTTTATTTTTGAATTGGGAAACAGGTTGGGGTCCTGCACATTTTGCAACATGTAGACCTTAACACTGTCACAGTAACATCAGGTAAGGAGTGTTTGCCACCTGCTGTAAATTTAGTTTCAGTTACAGTCGGGAGATTTACTTTGTTTTGTTTTTATTAAGCTTTTTCATACCTTTAGTTAGTTGGCCTTTTTTTTCTTATTTCTTTTTGTTGGCAACACTTTCCCTGTTCACCTTTTTGTGTTTTTGTTGGACAGTAAATATGTAAACACGTTTAATTATTTTCAGTAAAGTTTACTTATTACCATTCAAGTTTTGTTGTTGGCTTTGGTTTGTTTAAGTCTTCCTCTATTCTCTGCGTACAAGGTTGTTCTAGTTGGTTCGGTTCTAGATTATGTTGATGTCCCTTCGATATCCCTAGACCAATAGGCCCGTAAGAATGGGGTTTTGGTTAAATGGCTGAAATAAGATCTGTGGTGAACACAAGCTCAAGACACTTTTTTCTACGACATAAAATACATCAGTATTACTCCACTTGTGTTTTTGAAGCTGTTACGTGTCTTGAAAAAAGATTGATGCAAACAAGTGGCTAAATGGACTGAGAAGCTGTCGAGGACATTAAACTGTCCACATTAAGCTCAATCGGCTTTTACAGCCTCATTATGTTCAGAATAGTTTATAAGTGCACAATTATAACTCAAACGTTGTGGGAAAATGTTTTGAGATAAAAACTGAAAGAGTTGTTGGAAGCATAGTGATGGTGATGGTGAAGTCAAGGTTTAGTCCGTTTATTGCCTAACTTTAGCTTTTTTATTCTGGCGACTGCAATTAGGCTTCACAATTCATAAAAATTGTGTTCATCTGTGAGAATTATCTTGATGGACAACACGTCTAAGTATCATAAAGTTTTGTTGATCACAGGGCTTGTTTTTAGCGATAATCTAAAAGCCAATGGGAAAATCCTATTGATCCGAACTGCCGGTTGGCCTACAAAGTGACGCTATACCTGCCATCTTAAAAGAGTCCTGAAATGTCAATTTTGTAAGATAAAACTAGGCAGGAGAAATACTAATCACAAGAATAAAAACAACATTAGTTAATCTCTACAGCTGTAATGGTAAAACAAATAATTGGTAAATGTTTTCAAAAGAGTTCATCGTATCATACTTGATGCAAAAATGTTACCCAATCATAGCAGTGGGAATTACTTTGAAATATTAAAGATGCCTCTTTAACTGATGTGTTTAAATCAGAGGGCTAAAATCATGGTAGTAAAAGGGTAACACTATTTTACAGTGTCCTTGTTACACGTTACAAGTAGTTCATAACAGTAACACTTTAAAATAAGGTTCATTAGTTAACATTAGTTAACTACATTAGTTAGCATGAACTATTCATGAACTGGACTTATAAAGCATTTATTATGCTTTGTTAATTAATTTCAACATTTGCTAATAGTTTATTGAAATCTTGTTAACATGCACTGTGAACTAACATGAACAAACCATGGACAGCTGTATTTTTTTTTAACTAACATTAAAAAAGATAAACAGACACAGTAACAATGTATTGCTCATGGTTAGTTCTTGTTAGTTAATACATGAACTAATGCTAACTAATGAAACCTTATTGTAAAGTGTCCCCATAATAACTATAAATTATGCATAATTACACGCAACTAACCTGAAACCAAACCCTAACCCTATAGTAAGTACATGTAATTAATCAATATGTAAATGTACACTTAACACTGCAGCAAGGCAATCTTAAAATAAAATGTAACCAAAAATGGTCTTTATTTCTAATTTATGACAGTTTTTGATAATACAAATACAACCTAACCGGTCCTAATACAACCGTTTAACTTATCCTTGTTTTTTTTTATTTTTTATTGTTACACATGGTATTCTTATTTCTCATCCATATGTTATCACTATTTTAATTTATTTCTTTGTAAAGCAATTGGAATTGCTGTTGGTTATGAAATGTGTTATACAAATAAACTTGCCTTGCCTAATAAGATTATAAATGCACCTCAGGAAACATTATTAATTAAAAAAAACAAATGCAGCGACTTAACGACCCCTTTAAAGATTTGTGTGATTTATAAGCAGCAAATTAATTAATGAGTAAATAATACAGTGTAAAAAAATAATCACTTACTTTGTGGAGAGGACAGGTGGGCTGACAAAATAGCGCAATGCATCTTTAATCATATCCTGCATCAGATGAGTCCCAAACACCTTCCTATTGTCAATCAGAAATGTGGTCTGCATCACACACACACAGACAGACAGACAGACAGACAGACAGACAGACAGACAGACAGACAGACAGACAGACAGACAGACACACACACACACACACACACACACACACACACACACACACACACACACACACACACACACACACACACACACACACACACACACACACACACACACACACACACAGACAGACAGACAGACAGACAGACAGACAGACAGACAGACAGACAGACAGACAGACGTCAGGTGAGTGTTCAGATCATCTACATGCCGAGACTAACCATCATATCATTGTGTCGCAGTGTGTAACATAATTAATCCGGGACCAGGTTTATGTGATATAGTTATATGCTGAATGTGATGATAATTAAGCATTAAAAAATACATATCTTGACCAGAGAAGTTTATTTATTACTTTTAAAGCCATGGCAGCAGCATTTTCATGTTGAAAAAAGAAAAGTGAATAAACCATACAATTAAAAAGAGCCTATCCAAGACATTACGTTACAATTAATAATAGTTATTTTACATTTGATTAGTCATTTCTGTGGTATTTCTTACATGAATACTGTAAGACCCACCTGAAAAACTTATTTTAAACTCATTTGTCTCTTTAGTCTATTGTATTTATTTGTTCTTATTTTATTACTGTTTTTTTTTTTTTTTTGTAAATGTAGTTCAACCATTCAAAATTACCCAAAATTACCTAATTTTTCAAAACATGATGAGATAATAACAACTGATCTGTATGGCCATATATATATATGGCAGTTTTCCTTGTGGTATTGAAAATGGTATTGAATATTGATATTTTTGGAAGTTGGAAATTCCAGGATCGTGACAACACTATGACCTAAAGGCCAGCAGAAAAAGAAAATTGACCTTTTTCTTGTGTAAAAGATCTAATTTAGATAAGATATTTATGGGGTGGTCAGACTTTACAGATTCTTCGAAGTACTTCAAGGCAAGACTGAGTCTAAAGATTTATTTCTCCATTTTTTTTGTTTATTCCAGATCTATGAATAAAGCGCAAGCTTCAGCTGTAAAGATCTGTAGAGAGCACTTAGTCCTCCAGACCAGAGAAGAGATTTCTAATGTCAGATGAAGCTGGTCTTACCTGTAGCAGAGATCTAGACAGCACACATGGAGACTGCTCACTGAATTCACAGAAGAAATCCTGAAACCGCAAACACACTCAACAGGATTAGTTACATTTCTCTAATACTACTACAGAATGCATGTGTTAACACTGACAGTTCTTTACCAAGATGCTGTGCAGGTTGGTTATGTTGATGACCTCACAGACATTTTTAATTCGCTCAATGAGTTTGCTGAAGTAGTTGACCATCTCTTCTCTCTTAATGATCTTGGCGTAGCGTGGGAAAGTGGGCGGGAGCAGGCGCTGATTAACCAGGGGCTCGAAACCCATCATGATTGGGTGATCTGGAAAAAAGCATGGTGAGTACATTTGTGGATTTACAAAGGTCCACAAGGCTATTTCTCTGAAATAAAAAAAAATGAAAGTAAAATGACATTAAAGGGATAGTTCAATCAAAAAAAATATTTATTTTTATTTAAATTATCCTATGATTTACTCACCCTCAAACCATCCTAGGTGTATATGACATTTTTCTTTCAGATACAATCAGATTTATGTTAAAATGTCCTGGCTAATCCAAGCATTATAATGGCAGCCCAAAATCTATAATAATCCATCCATAATAAACGTACTCTACACGGCTCCGGGGGGTTAAAAAAGGCCTTCTTAAGTAAAACGATGGGTTTGGGTAAGATAAATATCCATATCTTCTGACATTGCCAGAATTTCGTCTAAGGTAAAAATTTACTCTAGTCATTTGAAAGCGATTGCAGTACCAGTTTGGCCACAATCTTACATACACTTCCTTTAAATATGGATATTTTTCTTATAAAACCCCATCGATCCACTTCAAAAGGCCTTTATGAACCCCTAAAGCCATGTGGATTACTTTTATAATGGATCAAATTTTTGGCTGCCATTATAATGCTTGGATTAGCTAGGACATTTTTTTAATATAACTCCGATTGAATTCATCTGAAAGAAGAATGTCATGGCTTGAGGGTGACTAAATTATGGGGTCATTTTCTATTTTGGGTGAACTAACCCTTTAAACATTACCCCGTTTCACAGACACGGCTTAAGCTAGCCCCAGACTAAAATGCATGTTTGAGCTGTTTAAACAGAAAACAACTTGCACTGATAGATCAAAAAATATTCCAGTGCTATTGCTTTGTCTCAAGATGTACATCAGTAATGTTTTTTTTCCAGTAATGTCCCATTCATAAAAGCTACTTAAATGTTCTAATTGATCTAAGGCCTAATCATGGCTTAATCTAAACCCTGTCTGTGAAACCAGACCAACTTTTCACGTATAGGCTGTTACCTCCTTTGGTTGTGTCATTCTGTGACTGTATGCCATACTGTATAGTGGAGTGTATCGCGGGCAGTAAGTCAGCAGCCTGAGTCATCAGCTTCTGTGCCTCGCTTACAGCACTCATCTTAAAAGTCCAATCAACCAATCAAAAGGTCAGACAATGAACTGATCAATCTTTTTGTGAAGCAATACGCTTGAGTGAATTTAATATTGCCATACCTCTTTTTTAGTGAAGGAGATGAGGGCGCTAAGCAACAGACGAGTGAATTTAACACGGCTGAACAGAGCCAGGCATTGCTGATGCTAAAGGCAAAAGAGAAGGATGATAATGATCTGAAGTTCTGTACAGGGCTGTTGTCTGGCTGATATTACACCCCAATTTCACCCAAACCATCCACACTTCTCTTTATCTGAAGTCAAGTACTCAAGTCTTACATCCAGTTCCACCTCAGGATCTCGTTGTTCACCCTGTCGACTACGTGTACTCTGTAAAAAATAAATAAATAAATAAATTTAAAAAATCTTTAAATCTTTCAAAATTTTGAAAAGCTTGGAGATGGAGCCACCATACCTTCACTTTCCTCTGAAGTTCATCCTCAACATCTTTCAGCATTCCTACAGAAATTAACAACAAAATCTTACAAAAATATGTTTCAGTCTATTTTACATTTTGCATAAAAAGTAGCCTAATATTTAGCATCTCTGCATTATTTCTAATGATAACATTTATTTACCCTCAAATTATTTGTACTGTAGTTAATCTAGGTGTTTGACTTTGTGTTAGTTGTACACTATATTTCAAAGGTTTGGGATCGGTACGAAT
The DNA here is from genome assembly GCF_024679245.1 of Pseudorasbora parva. Lineage (NCBI taxonomy): Eukaryota > Metazoa > Chordata > Actinopteri > Cypriniformes > Gobionidae > Pseudorasbora > Pseudorasbora parva. The sequence continues at coordinate 7,223,481 of NC_090184.1, forward strand.
TTTTATTGAAATATTATTACAAATTTTAATTAACTTTTAAATTTCAATAAATGTTAAAATATAATAAATTATAAAAGCTACATTTCTATTACTCCAGTCTTCAGTGCCACATGATCCTGATTTGTTTTAACAGTTTGTTTTTGATAAATTTAAATGCATTCCAGAAAATAATGTTTTTTTGTTGTTGTTGCTGTTTGCATTACAGAAATTAGAATTTGAGAAAAGATATAAATAAATATAAATAAAATACTAAAAAAGCTTAAATATATTTAAGCAAAATATAAATCACAATCAAGAAGGGTCTCTACACTCACCTGTCACTCTCAGATCCGTTACGTTATTTGCCATTTTAAAGCCGTAGGTCATGGCCTGAAAATCCTCCTGTGATTGGAAAACAGAAAAAATCATATTCACTGAATATACCAACAGCAACATTTTACTGCAGAAAATACATTACACTGCGAACAATAAAAATAAATGGCCACACAATAACTATTTCCAATGGTCTTCCAAAGGGATTACTAATCGTTAGTAATCACAGCACAGTCATAATTTAAAGTGCCCCTGCTATGCTTTGTTATATTACCTTTCATGCAGTGTGTTATATAGCTGTTTCTGAATGTAAAATGTCTGTTTTTAAAGAGCAAAGTGCACAATAAATTGAATTAGTGTCTCCAAAAAGAAAAAGAAAAAATTCTGGACTGCCTGAAATGAGTTGTCAGTGATTTGTCTTAATTCCTTCTTGAACCTATGTAGGTTTGTAACAAATTTACAGCCTATGTTCTTCATTGGCTGCTCACCAACATTATGAACAGACACCAACAGCGTCTCTTTTGACCCACCCTCAAACCCTGTAGCAGCTGAGGCGTGAAGATTTCAGTTTGTGTTGTCAACATGTTGAGGCTGTTTTCTACTACCAAAGCAAATCCACCCTGATGCACTTCCAAAGATTGAGGACGAATTGATACGGAAATACCGACTCCGTTGTTACTGTTCGTATCACAGTGTATTAAGTGAAGAGGAAGCCTCTGAAGCTGAAAATTCAGATTTGGTAATGGGTGCTTGGTTTGTGCTGTAAAATGTGCTGTAAGCAGTAGACCAATCACAAAAGACTGGCTCATCTGACCAATCAGAGCAGAACAGGCTCTCGGAAAGGAGGGATTTAGAGAGACTACATTTTTATTGAGCCATTTCAGACAATGTGAGAAAAAAGGTGAAGCAGCATTGTATATTATCAGAAAATGTATGTTTTTTATTTTTATTTTAGGTGCATGCAAACCCATTGAAGGAGACTCCAAAACAAAATGGCGAACCTTTAAAACAGCATAATGGGGGCACTTTAATAAAACAAGACAAGAGCCGAAATAAGACAATAAATGTGTCTTGCCTCCTCAAACACAGCAGCTTTGTTGACTTTCTCACGGGCGATGTCACAGATCTTGAGGATGCCCAGAGCGAAGGCTTTAAGAGCAGGGTCTTGAATAAGATCCGGATTATGAACATATAGACATGTAAACACAGTCTGGGCCAGAGAATGCCCCTCCAGCCATGTGATCTGAGACAGATGAAGACAACACGGAGAGAATATTCAATACAGTCTGTAAACTCAAATGCAGCATTTTCTGGTGGAGGGCAGACAGCAAAACTCATATTAGAGATGAACAGTCAACCAGACACTGCTTTCTTTAGTGTTCACTCCCTAAAGTTTGCTATCTGTCTAAATGTTTGGTGTCTGTACATTTTTTTAAATGCTTTTTGAAAGAAGTCGATTCTGCTCATCAAGGCTGCATTTAAAAAAATGATTTCTTATATGCATTTATGAATGTATATAAAATAGTAATATTTTAAAACATTATTACAATTTTAAATAATAATTTTCTATTTTAATATACATTATTAAAATTATACATTTATTATTTATTACATAGAATTTATTCCTGTGATGCACTGAATTTTATAAAACATTATTACAACAGTTTTCAGTGTCACACGATCCTTCAGAAATCATTCTAATATCATTTTCTTTTTTTCAATTTGCCATTGATACAGAGCTTTATGAAACACAATTTCTGTGTTTGGTGATATCATACTGACCAGACAGCAGAAACATGTGTCCATGATCCCGATGAGCTCAGGAATACTCAGATCCTTCACTCGTATGGCCTCATCCTTTAGAAAAAGAGAAAAACAGAAGGAATAAGAAATTACATTACATGGAGAGAGACAAAAAGAGAGAGTACACTTTCAGTACAGTGTCGTAAATTATAAACCAATGAGCCAGAACATTATGTCCCGACTAATGTGCTGTTAGTTCTCTGCTGCCAGAACAGTGCCAACCCGCTGAGACATTTACATTTATGCAGTTTATTTACATTTATGCATTTGGCAGACGCTTTTATCCAAAGTGACTTACATTGCATTCAAGGTACACATTTTGACATTATTGTCAGTTCTTGCTTTCCCTGGGAATCGAACCCATGACCTTGGTGTTGGTAGCACCACGCTCTACTGGTTGAGCTACAGGAAAGCCATGGACATGGACTCCAAATTCAGAAGGGTTGTGAGGTGTAGCCACTATGGATCGAACTTGTTGTTACAGCACATCCTACAGATGCTCGACTGGATTGAGATCAGGGGAATTTGGAGGCAAGAATTTGGAGTTCAACACCTTGAACTCATCTTGAACTTCATCATGTTCCTCAAATCATTCCTGATCAATGTGTGCAGTGTGGCAGGGTGCTTAATCCTTCCGAAAGAGACCACAGCCACCAGGGAACACCACTGTCATGAAGGAATGTACTTAGTTTGCAGCATTTCGGTAGTGAAATGTGAAATGAATGGCCAGACCCAGGGCTTTCCTTCAGAACATTGCCCAGACCACCAGCTTGACATCTTCCCACACTGCATCCTGGTGCCATCACTTGCCCAGGTATACAGCGCACACATACATGGCCATCCATGTGATAAAAGAAGGTCCTGTTCTAAAGGCTCACACGCCTATTGTAGGTGCTTTCGACGGTGAACAGGGCACTCTGATTGGTCTGCATCAACGCAGCAGAGTGTGATGCACTGTGTTGTGACAAAGTCCTGATTATCATGAACATTTTCTGTGACTTGGGCAGCGTGCCGACATATAGCGCAGTTGCATTCTGTCCGAGATTCGAGTATCGTCCTGTGGACCTTTCCTGACCCCCCCTTCCAACTTCGCTTCCTGTCAACTAATTGTCCTGTCATAATAAAGGCAAAAACACCAAAAAAAATAAATAAATAAATAAATAAAAACCTTCTGTGACTTGTGCAACATTACACCTTCTGTTGGCTCGCACCAGAGGAGAGAGCCTTCATTGCCCTCGTGCATCAATGAGCCTTGGGCGCCCAACACCCTGTTGCCGGTTTGACCCAGTCACCTAGCCATTACAACGTGGCCCTTGTCAATGTCACTCCGATCACTCATTATGAGAATTTATTGTTTGCTTATCTAATCCACCCAGACCTTAATATGTGGCCTTGTTAGAAGAGGATCAATGATAATTGCTTTGCCTGTGAGTGGTCATAATGTTTTGGCTCACCAGTGTATATATTTATACTTAAACACCAAACTATATTCAGGTTCATTATTACTATTACACCTCTACATGAGAAATATCAGGAGCGAGAATTATCTGAAGCCAGCTCTTTCGGGGTGCTACCTTAACAGCTTGTTCAAAGTTGAGGACTTTACGGTTGACTTGGTTTCCGATCATCCCAGCATCCATCTTCGGATCCATCATCTCGATGGCTGACATCGCCTCAAACAGACCAAACCTACAGGAACATGAGCATTGCGTATGCTGAACGAATGCACCAAATGTGGAATCGCATTTAAAAGAAAACGTATATAAATATTCTTACAGTTTGTCATGGAGCAACTCGCCAAGTTTGAGTTCTGCAAAAAGAAACAAATTCAGTTTGGGTTACAGCATTTCACTACAAGATTTATCAACACGTGATCACGACTGATTACACTACAAGTGTCAAAAAAATCTCCTGTTCACAATAACACAGATGTATTCAGGTGACTTATGGCGCAGTGCTTGAGCTGAAGCGTTTGGTCCAGCTTGCATGGGAAAGGAAGTTAATTTTAGACATCTTAGTGACCATAAATGGCAAAACTGACCACATCAGGAAAAGATATGTCTGCAGCCATGCCTCAATGCTCTTTAAGATGATGTATCCACCATGCAATCAACATTTTGGAAACAAAATGTTATTGCAAGACGCAATATCCTTATACTCAGAAACATTAGCTGTATGAGATATAAAGTCTTCATCCTGTTTAGAAATACCTCTATAAATAACTACCAATTGCCGGATACATGGATTTTTTAGCTTGATTTGTAAAAATCTGGTTTGAATATTAATGTAAATGTTACGTAAGACATATTTTTATCCCCGTCTTTCTCAGGGCTTTGTGGAAAATGGCTATTCTGAGAAAAGGCCGTAGTTATCGTTGACAGTGACATCTACTGCAGAGTTCATCTAATAATAACTCACAACTATGTCATGCCAATGGTTCTCTCTCATATAATAAGCCATAATTATGAAATACATACATTCCTGAGGGAAAAAAAATGGCTTAACACTTATCTTTCGATTGTCTTAAAGCTACACTGTGTAACTTTTTTAGTTTTTTCTTAGCTAAAAACACTTTGTTCTTTCAAAAATATATGTGCTCATTAATGTATATTTACTTCTTTCAAGTAATAAAGTATTCTTGTAAGTTTATAATATGCCATTGAAAATACATACAGGTGAGGGGTTCGAATGCCGGTCGCCATGTTGCCCCTCCATCTTGAAAGTACATTAGCCAAAGAGGGACATACCCATAAATTCAAGCTTCGCCTTTAGTGTTTTAACACTCGATAGCACCGTGTTGAATGTGAAGAGGGGGATTGCCATGTTAATCTTGGGCTAAATCGGCCACCGTAGGAGTTAAAACGAAATCAGAATTGAGAGGAACAGAAACTATTATTCATTGGATGGTCATATACCTTTACACCGCTAGATGGGGGGAAATATCACACAGTGGAGCTTTAACCACAAATTATTGGTCAGAATATGGGAAGTTGTTTGTGGAGTGATGAAACACAAATTTCATGGTGATGCTCATAGAGCATCTCAGAAAATCTGCTAAGAAATAAAATAATAAGTGAAGCATGGAGGAAGAGTGCCATTGTGTGGGGAGCCTCTTTATCTGCTGCCATTGTTTTTTAATGCTCATTTAATGCTTTGAAATACAGGAGAATATTGCAGAATGGCTTCCCACACACGTAAAGTTCAACAAAACAATGCTCCTGCCCAAACTGAAAAAACAACCAAGAAGTGGCTTGAGAGCAAGTCCATCAGGCTCATGTTTTGACCTGGTCAGAGTCCAGATTTGACCCCTATAGTGGATATTTGGTCTCACGTTAAAGTCAAATGAACTGGGAGACATTTTAAGCCATCAACATTGAGTGGAACACTGACTCTTCTGTAAAAAACTGCCTGCTAGTTGGGGAAGGCTATTTTGTGCTAAGTTACTTTATCTACAGTATTTGTGCAATTCGTGCTAATTTCCTGACCAGTGATTTGTGATTAAAATGGTCAAAAGACCAATGAATATTTTGGCATTTATGACTTGGCTATTTGTTTTGCCACAGAGTATACACACATAGACACACACCTTTACAGGCTCCTTTAAACTCTTTGGTGACGTCCACCCAGTCAGCATTGTTTCTCATCTTCTCTGGGATCCCAAGACCCCAACCTCCCTCCTCCTCCTCTACTGATGACTTCATCACCATGGAGACAGCTAGAAACATAAAAATATGTGTATTAAAACTATTTTAATTAAAGGGGGGGAAAATCTGTCATTAATTTCTCATGCTGATGTCGTTCCAAACCAGTTAGACTTTCGTTTATATGTGAATAAATTCAATCTATTCATCAAATAAATCGATCAAGTCTCTTCAGAAAATTGAAGACTGAACCGCTCGATTCATATGGATTAATTTTACGATCTCTTTATGAACTTTTTGAAGCGTCAAAGTGGTAGTTGTAAAGCTGTCAATGGAGAGACAAAAAAAGTTCTCAGATTTCATCAAAAAGATCTTCATTTGTGTTCTGAAGATGAACGAAGGTCTTACGAGTTTGGAACGACATGAGGGTGTAGTATTAATTAAATTAATTTAGAAGCACATACTAATATGACAAATTAGGGAATATAAGGGAAATACAGAATATTGAATTAATAACACACATTATAAAGTAAACAATATCAATATTTCAGAATGAGCCTAAGGGGCATTTCGACATTTAGAAATATTATAATGGATTGTTTTTAAATACATGGGATTCAGTCTCAAAATCGAGTTACTTACCAACCTAGACACATTTTGATTTTGGGGCAATATATGCAATGCATCCCTTAATGCTGTCTCAGTAAGCAGTTCACTAATTTGAGCACAACTAAATATGAAATTTGGTATTGCTACAATGCATGACAGACCATAGGTCTGACCACACACTATTAGGACACTTTTCATCTGGTCACTGCAACATCCCTTTGTTGTTTATCTGGTCGACGACGAATCGTCTTTGAATTCAGGTAAGTGTGCGTTTTAATATAATGGGATATTAATTACACGTTCAATTTGGTGAAATTATTTAAATACATAACCAGCATCGATGTGTCAAACTGCACATGAACAAATAGCCAGATGACATTAGCGAAGAGCGATATTTGCTAAGATGTCTAAGATATATCATCATTACTGCTAATTATATGCTTTACAACATTTTAAATACATATTCATTAACAAAAACACATTCAAAGCGTAAATAAACACAATACCTTTAGATTGGCAGTCTCTCTGTGCTGTTGCAAATATTCAGCGCTACCGCAGCGGACGCTAGTGAATGACATCACACTTTGATTTGCATTCTGGGACATGTAGTTCTGAGCTGTTAGCTGCACTTTGCACTTGTAACGATTTTGTAGCCTAAATAATCAGCTAATTTTATTAGTCAAATTTCTAATTATTATGTGTCAGTTTTCTAACAAAAATCCCCTTTTCTCAGTAGTTCTTAAATTATTTTTTACTATTCAAACTAGTAGCCTACTAATAGAAAAACAATCATCTGTGTTCTGTCTTCAAAATCTTTGAATGATACTTTAAATGTATGTTTGTGAGAGTGTTTGTTGCTCCCCTGGCTCCAAAGTGTATGTTGTATTGTTGTTAAAAGGTACACTATGTACCTTTTCTCCACTAGAGGTCGCTCATTCGCGCCTTGATTTCGCGGAACATTTATTCTGCCACAGTCGTAGTTCCGCTTCTTCCACTCATGCGTATGTGGGGAAACACCACTGGTGTAGTCTACGTGATATCAGGTATACGCTGTATACACACTAGGAAAGGCCAAGGATTTCTGTATACCTACTTAAAAAAAGCGTGTAGATACGTAACAATATCGTTTTGTGACTGAACTTTAATTCATAAATTGATGGGCGTAGATTAACGCGGGGGTGGGGGGGGGGGGGTACGTGTCCCCCGTTCTTTTAATACAATTTATTTTCATCCCCCGCACTTTTACTGGGTCTTACCGATCCTAGTCAAACCACTCCGAGTGGGATTCTAACCGGCGTTGCGGGGCGGGCAAGTTAACAGGGACGCTAAAAACAGCTTTCTTTCGGTTGATAGCGCACTTCTTGAAGTCACGGGCAAGTGTATTTACATAGAAACCAATGTATATACATCAAGATTTAAATTCAGAGACATAAAAATTATCAGTGCATGACCTGTCATTTCATTCATATCTAAATATGAGGAGGGCGCTCTCACTGAAAGTCCAAACGCGGATTCGTAGAAACTTACTGTCACGCTGGAGCTGCAGCTGAAGGAAAACGACCATTATTAGCTGAATCGTGACGACGACAATCAGATGATTGCGACAATATATGCTTTATGTGTGTTTTTCAAGCCATCTCAATGTAGGCTTTTTATTGACAATAAGTATATCATATGAAGAATGCAGTGCTAATGGACAGCTTTTTTAATCTTTAGTATCTGCTGCAAGGCTGCATTTATTTAATCAAAAATACAGTTAAAACAGTAATATTGTGAAATATCATTACAAATTCAAACAGCTTTTTTCTATGTATATGTATTTTTTTTCTGTGATCAAAGCTGAATTTATCATCATTACTCCAGTCTTCAGTGTCACATGATCCTTCACTAATCATTCACATATTGAGAGTTCATAATCAAGAAACATTTATGATTATTATCTGTGTTGAAAACAGTTGTGCTGCTTAAAAATGTTGTGGAAACCATGATACATTTTATTTTTCAGGATTCTTTGATGAGAAAGTTCAATGGACAGCATTTATTTGCATTTATTAAATAAATTATAAAATATCCTATTATATATATATATATATATATATATATATATATATATATATATATATATATATATATATATATATATATATATATATATATATATATATATATATATATATATATATAAAATATAATTTTCATATTATAAAATATATTTTGTAATATTAAAAATATCACTTGTGATCAATTTAATGTAGCCTATGTCTGATCAACAAAAGTATTGATTTCTCTCTTTTTTTAATTTTACCTCAAATGTTTGAATAGTATGGTGGTTTCCACAAAAATGAAGCGGCACCATGAGCAGCACAACTGTTTTCAACACTGATAATAATCATAAATGTGTGTTGATCGTCAGATCCTCATCTGAGAATGATTAGTGAAGGATCATGTGACACTGAAGACTGGAGTAATGATGATAAATTCAGCTTTGATAACAGGAATACATTACACTTTACTATATATTCACATAGAGAACAGATGATTTACATCAGAATAAATGTTTATTGTTCACTCTTAAATGTACATTGAAAATTGACAGCTGATAAAACCTGTGCTCCATGGTACCATATCACAAAAGATGATATTTTGCAAAATGTTGGTAATCAGACAGTTGGCAGCACCCATTGACTTTCACAGTAGGAACAAATATAGACTATGAAAGTCAATGGGTGCTGCCAACTGATCTGATTACCAATGTATCATCAAAATATCATCTTTTATGTTAAGCAGAAGTAAGAAACTCATACAGTTTTGGAACAAATTGAGGTTGAGGAAATAACACCATTTTCATTTTTTGGTGAACTACCTTTAAGAGCTACATTTAGCTTGTAATGTTATATGAATATGGTACCTGGAGCACAGGTTTTATCAGCTGACTGTCTTTTGTTGCTTATAATACATTGGAATGTTGATAACACATAAGCAGTCTTTAATAAAGCTCTCAATTACATGTAGATGCATACTTTATGCATTAGTCAGTGTGGTGGTGCCTACGGGGTGTCGCTCTGGGATGGGTGTGTATGAGGCTGGGAGGGGAAAAATCACAGTATACTCACTACAAAAAACCACTGGGTAACACAGCGCTGCTTTATCATACTACACACATTTGAGTGTGTTGAAAGTTATGTAATAATGCTACTCTGTCCATTTACTCACCAACTACAATGAGACACTTGCACACTGCAGTAAGTTAGATTGATATTAGGCATGATTAAACATGGCACTCGCGGAAAAATAAAGAAATTGAGATTTAAACAATAAGACTGACTGTGTTGAGCAGCTGTAGAACAATGATCAGTTTTCTGTCAATGAATAATCCAAACAGTAGCTCAATAATACAAAATTTTGCCTTTTAGGCATAATAAAATGAGATTTGATGTTTATAACGTGTTTTTTCTTCTGGTTAAGTTTTTTTATTGGCCTACTTTTTCAAAATGTTTAATCTATAAAGACATTTAAATAATATTTAAAAGCCTTATTGCACTTTATAATAATTATAATATTTCATGAGGTCTGGCAGTTCAAATCCTGTCAGAATGACAAATTTAAAAAAATGCACTGAAATTGCTCGTTTTGTTCATAAAATATAATCTTGTGTAGAGCTGAGATATGCAAGACCCATTTCCTTATTTACTTCAAACTGTGGAAGCTTGTTTCCAGGTAATTGCAAAATTGTATCTCACAATTTGCACAGACTTTTTTTTCTGGGAAAATGTGAGATGCCTACACAAGTCAACAAACTATATAACATTGTTCTAGAGGTTTTTAGATATTTTAATCCAAAAATCTTACATATTGTGCCTTTTGTTTTATTCTGAAGAGGAAAACAAAGCTTCCACATCAGACCTTTGCAAAACCACACTAAACTCATAAAATAAAATAAAAAAGCCCCATTTGTATAATTTAGTATTTCATATTAGTAAAGTAATAGATTGCCCCCAAAAAGTAAAATAAATAAATATATTAAATAAGAATAAAAACTGAATAAAAATGGCAGGTATACCTATAATTCTGGAGATTTTAAATAAAAATGATATATCAAGATGTTTTTAGAACGTGTATGCAATGTCTAGATTTTTATATGTCGATTATTTTTATATTTTGTTTCGTAAATAAATGACTAATGATTTTAGTGGGTTTTTTTTTTACTCACGTCTGGCGACGTTACGTTACGTTACGTCACGCTAACAGGAAGCCGCGCTGATCTGTACACCATCTGTGCGTCAGACTCTGATGTGACACATGATGTGCAGATCGCGGATTCTGCGCCAGGTCTGCTACTGGACGCGCCCTCACTTCCGAGTGTGTTGGGGGCTAGAGTCAATAATAATAATACCATCAGGGGGCTTGTGTTGTGTCTGTGCTGCCAAGAGAACGCGCTGTGAGGAGTTCAGATGGCGCAGGTCTCGCATGCTTTGAAGGTTGGTATACACGCATGTATTTTTATTTCTGCTCTGGAGAGACCAGCTGTCCTGTTAGCGGATCTGTGCTAACAGTAGAGCTTTCTCTGTAGGACAGGTGGATCTGACATGATTATGAGTGGACATCATACAGGAGGGGTTTTATCAACTTAATATTTAATAATGACATTTAATTAATTATTCATTAGCCCTATCTGAGTCTGACTGTAATGCATGGCCAACTTCCTCTGACAGCCTCATTTAAATATTTGGAGTGGACTGTACTTACACAATTACTGGCCTTGGCTCAAAACCCAATGTGCTCCATATATGGTCAGCTTTTTTGGGAACCTATAATGCCCTAAAATGGCTGTCTAGGTAGAAAGCTCAGTAGGTTTTCATGTCCAAAAATGCTGTCTATGTGGGCTATGATACACAAAAATATTGTTTACATTGGCAGCCTTCTTAAGTTTGATGTCTATGTGGACAGCAGGGCCCAAAATATGATCTCGTTTTGGAGCTCCGTCGATCTCGATGCCCATTGCCCAAGAATGCTCTAAAATAGGCGTTGATACCCTAAATGCTTGAGTAAAGACCACCTAATGCGAGGCCAAGACCAATGTGCGTTAAGACCGAGACCAAGGCAGGTCGAGACCGAGTCAAGGCCAAGACCAATGTGTGTTAAGACCAAGCCTGGGAGAGACCAATGTTTGTTGAGACCAAGGACAGTGTGTGTTGAGACCAAGACAAGATCAAGGCAGGGCGAGACCAAGACCAATGTGTGTTGAGACTAAGACAAGACCAAGACCAATGTGTGTTGAGACTAAGACAAGACCAAGACCAATGTGTGTTGAGACCAAGACAAGACCAAGGCAGGGCGAGACCAAGACCAATGTGTGTTGAATCAAGACAAGACCAAGGCAGGGCGAGACCAAGACCAATGTGTGTTGAATCAAGACAAGACCAAAGCTGGGAGAGACCAATGTCTGTTGAGACCAAGGCAGGGCGAGACCAAGACCAATGTGTGCTTAGACCAAGACCAATGTGTGTTGAGACCAAGACATGGCGAGACCAAGACCAAGACCAATGTGTGTTATGACGAGACCAAGACCAATGTGTGTTGAGACCAAGACCAATGTGTGTTGAGACCAAGACCAATGTGTGTTGAGACCAAGATGAGACTAAGGGTGCTTTCACACCTGCCTCATTCAGTTCGGTTGAATCGTACTAGAATTCGTTTCCCTCTTTAGTGCAGTTCGTTTGGTCAGGTCTGAAAGCAGCAGTCGCATTCGGGTGCGCACCAAAAGCGGACCAAACAAGCGTACCGAGACCTCCTTGAAGAGGTGGTCTCGGCACGCTTTCAAACGAACTCTGGAGCCGTTTTTTTTGTGGTGAGAACGTGATCCGACCTCGAACAGAACCAACTGCAAAAGTACTGAACATTTTTGGACTGAACCAGCTGCCGTAGTTGGCTGCGCTGACATTGTGTGCATGATATTATTACCTGATAGATCGTTGGCAATATTTTCGGAAGATGAGCATGTCAAGAGTTAATAATTAATACACGCCTCCGCTTGAAGTGACGAGCGATGCGCGCTCGCCGTCTGCAGTGCATTAGAGCTTTGTTTTCACGTCGCATCCGCGCTTCATTATAGAATTGTATTTACATACTGTGGTAAATACACACAGTGTAGTAGATTATGGCCAGGGACAAAACCAGCCCGCACAGTCGTTTCTCCATAGTGTTATTATAGTTTGCTGGCTTTGCCTCTTCTGCTGGAATTTTCCCACACGTAAATTCTGACCAATCAAAAAGCAGTTTAGGAAATACGCCATGGCCAATGAGTGATGTGGATGTTGTCACGTGCTTGCGTTTTGGTTCGTTTCAACTGGTTCGGACCAAAGCAATCACAGTGTGGTGTGAAAAGGAACCAAAAAAGCTGAAAAATGCAACAATGTATAATTGTTTGCCCTTGGTTCGGACCAAATGAACCGAACTAGAGATGTGAAAGCACCCTAAGGCAGGGCGAGATCAAGACCAATGTGTGTTGAGACCAAGACTAATGTGGTGTGTTGAGACCAAGACTAATGTGGTGTGTTGAGACCAAGACTAATGTGTTTTTAGACCAAAACTAATGTGTGTTGAGACCAAGACTAATGTGTTTTTAGACCAAAACTAATGTGTGTTGAGACCAAGACTAATGTGTTTTTAGACCAAAACTAATGTGTGTTGAGACCAAGACTAATGTGTGTTGAGACCAAGACTAATGTGTTTTTAGACCAAAACTAATGTGTGTTGAGACCAAGACTAATGTGGTGTGTTGAGACCTAGACTAATGTGTGTTGAGACCAAGACTAATGTGTTTTTAGACCAAAACTAATGTGTGTTGAGACCAAGACTAATGTGTTTTTAGACCAAAACTAATGTGTGTTGAGACCAAGACTAATGTGTTTTTAGACCAAAACTAATGTGTGTTGAGACTAGGGATGGGTATCGTTAAGGTTTTAACGGTATTACTACTCTTAACGATACTGCTTATCGGTCCGGTACTTTAACGGTATTCTTATCGGTACTTTTTGAGATTTACTATATATATATATATCCCATACACACACACACACACACACACAATTAACAAAGATACACATTATATAGGCCTACACAGTGCTTTAATTTCAGGAAGAATTCTAGTAATCAAATGTAAAATAACACTGCATAGTTTATCATAGATAGGATAAATTAATGCTTATTAAAGCTGAAGTTATTCATTCAAGAGCTGCGAGTGATTTTCTCTTTGCATTTGGTTGTTTAATTCGCTGTAATTCATCAGCATGTTTATTTACACTGCTGCCTCTTTAAGAAAGATGTGCAGATCTATAGGCGACTGATAATAGGCAGATGCACTAAATTTTCTCCCGACTATTCATAATAACAACGTCCATTTTAGACACAAACTGTGTTTAAGAGACTCTCCAAGCCGGTCATTTTGACACAGATGTTTGTGTACATTTGATCGTTTAGACGCGAGTGTGAAACCGAAAGTGTAATTTGCTCGTCTCGTTGCGGCTGTTTCGGAGCGCGCGGGAATCTCTTGCGCACATGTTTGTGCTTTTAATCGCTCTTTTTATTATTAAATGCATCCCACAATTTACCAGCAGTTGCTAGACTGTATTTTACAACAATCACCGATCGTGCTGATTCTGTCATTACGTTTGAGTTAAAGGGAGAAATGACAGCGTAGGCTACTGCTGCAAAGGGAATTAAGTTGCGCTAGACATAAATATTAAAATTATATTCTTTGCCAAAATCTAAAGCCAAAATCTTTGCCAAAGAAGCCAAAATCTAAAATAAAATCACATTATCACAATCTAGTGTAAAGTATAACCAGGCTATGTTTGAATGTTTAGTTCTGTTCTGTCCTCCGTCATCTCATTAGGGCTGTCGTTTTGCGCTCTCTCTCTCTCTCTCTCTCTCTCTCTCTCTCTCTCTCTCTCTCTCTCTCTCTCTCTCTCTCTCCACGTGTATTTTCAAAAGTACCGAAAGCAGAACCGATAACGGCCGAGCTTATCGATACAACGGTCTTTCAAAATTCAGCCCCGGGGCCCGTTTAATACCGGGTTTCGGTACCCATCCCTAGTTGAGACCAAGACTAATGTGTTTTTAGACCAAAACTAATGTGTTGAGACCAGAATTAATGTGTGTTGAGACCAAGACTAATGTGGTGTGTTGAGACCTAGACTAATGTGTTTTTAGACCAAAACTAATGTGTTGAGACCAAGACTAATGTGTTTTTAGACCAAAACTAATGTGTTGAGACCAAGACTAATGTGTGTTGAGACCAAGACTAATGTGTTTTTAGACCAAAACTAATGTGTTGAGACCAAGACTAATGTGTGTTGAGACCAAGACTAATGTGTTGAGACCTAGACTAATGTGTGTTGAGACCAAGACTAATGTGTTTTTAGACCAAAACTAATGTGTGTTGAAACCAAGACTAATGTGTGTTGAGACCAAGATGAGACTAAGGCAAGCCGAGACCAAGACCAATGTGTGTTGAAACCAAAACCAAGACCAATCCAGGGCAAGACCGAGTCAAGACCAGACCAGCACCCCTTAAATTCATAAAGATCCACATTACCGCCTGAGAGATGACTGATTTTTAACCAATAAATGTAATTTGAATAAAACACTATATAGAGCTGTTACTAATCAAATTAAATCATTAAGTGAGTTTGACATCAAATCACATTAATAAAGTTTATAAAAAAATCAAACAATGCACCAGCAATTTAGTAATCCTTGCAGTTGTTGTGGTCTTGTAACAAAATCCAGAGTCCTCGAAGTCTGAAAAAGAGACAAGACCAAGACCTTCAAAAATGATCTCAAGACCAAGACCTTCAAAAATGATCTCAAGACCAAGACCGCTCTGGAGTACTATAGCACTACTAAATGCTGTATACTGGAAGCTTTCTAGGCTTTGATGCCTAAAAATAAAGTCTTTATAGGCTAGATGCTGTAATGTCCAGTAATGCTGTCTAGGTAGGAAGCTCAGTAGGGCCTTGTCCACAGGAACACGGGTATTTTCAAAACCGCAGCTTTTTCTACACGGTTACTGAAATTAGACTTTTTTGAAAAACTCTGGCCAGGGTGAAGATTTTTAGAAACTCCGGTTAGAGCGTTGTCGTGTAGATGGTGAAACCGGAGATTTCGGCTTTTTAAGTCGAAGTTCTCTCCTTTGTTTGACGTCAGATTTTCCACGTTATCTCCTTTTGATTTACGTGAGTCGAGTCTATGCGGTGGACTCTACTAACAGCGCTTATCACATGTATAGCCTACAGATACATGTTCAGTTATTTCATTGTATTGCAGAACAAAGGCGCCAGAGTGCAATAATACAAAATAGTAAAGCAAGTGTGTGAAGCTATTGCCGTCCACTTCGGCCCTGCTCCTGTGTATATACAGTTACCTGTCACTGAGTCCAAAATAAAGGAACTTGTAGAAGGGTTTCACTTGAGCCCATGGCATCCCTCAGTTAGTGCAATGTGCATCGGTGCCGTGGATGGGACCCATGTGGAAATCAGGCAGCCAATCATAGCGTAGTTTTGCGTTCTCATGTCTTGTGTGGACGCGATTGTTTTTTATAATGGAGGAGGAAAAACTCTGGTAATAAAAATACCCGTGACCGTATGGACTAGGCCTAGGTCTTGATGCCCAAAAATGCTGTCTATGTGGGCTGATAGACTATGATGCCCAACAATGTTGCCTAGTTTGTCAGCTCAGTAGGATCTGATGCACAAAAGTGTTTTCATCTAGGTAGCTGTATTGGTAGTTTGCTCTCTAATTTTTGAGACACAGCCGTTGATATTGATTCTCGCTGCTGTTTTTGTTTTCCACCCATGAATAAGTAAGATGGTTATGATTGAATTGTATGAAGTAGCCTGTGTTGTTGTATAAGCTCTGACTGATTTTTAATGCATTAGTGTGACTTGATACTCTGTACATTTAATAAAATTTTCTGTATAAATATATTTCTACATTTCCCCCCTCAGAAGTCAGTTTGACGTCTTATTCATTTATGTGAGAAGAAATGAATAAACCCAAAATGGCAGCAGAAAAAAGGTTAGTTAGTCTTTATTTCCAACTTACACACACACACACACACACACACACACACACACACACACACACACACACACAAATTAGCAGCTCTATAATGATGACGACATGCACTTTACATCGTTTTTTTGACTGCCTGAAGCGACCTAAAGAGGTGTGAAACGGTTTCCTGTATTCCCAGTACTTCCCGGGTGCTGATGTTGCTGAGTCAGCTGGAAAGACTGAACGAGGAGCCCAAAGTGTCTGATAAGGATGCCATCCGACAAATCACAGGCAAAATCCTTCACCTCATTCTGACCCAAGGTGACCTAACACACATATACACCAAACCTATGCATTGTGGGATCCACACCTTCAAACATGCACAGGCAATTCCTGGTCGTTTTGTGGAAAATGCAGCCAATAAAAATGTTAAAGTGCCTCTTATATGCTTTTTCCAATACCTTTCATGTGGTATTAGGTTATATTTCATGTAATATTGCTGTTTGTGAATGTAAAAGGTCTTCAACGTTTTAAAGATCAAAGTGCATGATAAATGGAGTTATTGTCTCCTGAAAGAAAGAATAGATTGTGAACTGACTCTCACTTCCGTAACATATCGATGTAATCAAATTAGCATATTTCAAGTCTATGGTCTTCACTGGCTGCCTGCGAACCGCGCTCAAACTCTGTAGTTGTAGCTGAGACTGCAAGAATCTGGTTTGTGTTCTCAACATGTTAAGGAGACGCAAATCCACTTTGCACTTCCAAAGGTTAAGAACTCAGTTAAGTGCATTAATTGATACGGTAAAACCGACACCATTGTTATACTGTTCATGTCACTGTGTGTACAAATTCTGAGGAAGGTCCAGAGCTGAAATTGGGATATGATAACAACCGTTTCACTTCTTATTCTCAGAAAGAATGGGTTTAGAGAGACTGGATCTTTTATAAAAACGCTTCAAACACTAAGAAAAGATTTGATGCAGTAATATTAGAAAATTAAAGTGTTTTTTGACCTTGACCAAAACAAAATAAGCAACTTTAAATATAGCATAATAGGGGCACTTTAATAATTTATTATCAAAATGTATTGACTTCCTATGCCTTCGAAACTTCTGTGTGGTCTATTACTAAGCCAAATACCTATTTAGACATTGTTTTATTGTTCTACTGTTGTATGGAGCTAAAAATACACTTTTGGCAGCAACATAGCAATCTAAATTGCCTGTTACCATGAATGTACTAAAATAATAGCAAATAACTAGATTTGTCAGGTATATCCGTTTCTCCTCAATAGTTATTAGTTAAGGTAATAGGAGTGTAATATAAAACACTCACTTTTTTAAGCATCAATCAATTCCTGGTGGATAAGACCAAGTCCTTGGTGTTGCACAATTCAGAAATATGTATCTTTTTAATGTGTGTTGTGTGTGTGTGTGTGTGTGTGTGTGTGTGTGTGTGTGTGTGTGTGTGTGTGTGTGTGTGTGTGTGTGTGTGTGTGTGTGTGTGTGTGTGTATGGATATACACTGTATTTATCTATATACTGTATGTACGCACTAGCCTGACAAGCCAGACCCACATCAAGATGTTTGGTCTGGAAACTCCCTATTGACAGCTCAA
This sequence comes from Pseudorasbora parva, assembly GCF_024679245.1. Lineage (NCBI taxonomy): Eukaryota > Metazoa > Chordata > Actinopteri > Cypriniformes > Gobionidae > Pseudorasbora > Pseudorasbora parva. The sequence continues at coordinate 7,241,523 of NC_090184.1, forward strand.
TCCGAGGGGGCGGGATAAACGGTTGTCTTTCAAACTTCCTCTGCACGCGATAGGATAGCGCTACAACCAACCAGAGCAACGAAGGTGAAGCAGAGCTCGCTGATAGATTAAACATTCACCGTATCCGGTCGGCTAAACTCCGAACACATCTTCCCTTTTTAAGAATGACTTCAGTGCCGTTCTTTGTTCTTTTCTCAGAGAAAAGCTTAACTCCAAGTCTTCCAGAATCGCAGTCAAAGCTGATTCGAAAGACCGCCGCCGTTCGCCAGTTTCTGTGTTTACTAGAAGCACGCAAACGCAACTCGGCCGTCGACATTATGGCCCCGCCCGCCGACTCTGTACATGATGTGATTGGCCCGTCCATATTGTGAGGAATACAGCTCAGAAGGGTATTGAGAGTTCCTAGACGACACTTGCGAGCAGATTAAATTTGCTGCCGCTAGGGTGCGTCTAGATTTCTAGGTTATGTACGCACAGGAAAGGTGTCAAAATTGTACCCTTAGGAGTACAACAGCTTGTCACTGGGGCAGTACCATTAAAAGGACATACGTTTACCTTTTTTTACCACAAAAAAGTACTTAGCAGTGCCTTAATATGCACCTTTTAGGAGTAAAAAAGTACAAATAGGGACTTTAAGCAACAGCCTCTGATGGAACGGCGACAGCGCTCTGGCGTTCTATTGCGCATGCGCGACTTTAACTGCTACTTCGTGACGTTCTACTGTAACCGTCTACTACGGGAGAACAGCTGATTTGCCGTAGTCATTAATACGTGACAGATTAGATAAGTAAATATAGTTATGTGGCATTTTAATTGTATTTGTTTATAACTTAATGCCAAAAGCAACCATTTCCTTGCTTTTTAAATTACATGTTTCTTTATATTTTGTCAAATGATGTTAAATGATCCATTATGCTGTCTCTTTATTGTTGCTTAGTGATTTTTGCGTTCTTTGGCTACGGCAGTTAACTGTTTACTTCCGGTCGCTGTTGCCGTTCCATCAGTGGTTGTTGTTTAAAGTCCCTACGGTGTCCTTTTAAGGGTACTGACAAGCTGTTACCCCTAAAAGCACAATTTTCACACTGTTTTCCTCTGTGTGCATGCACTATATGTATACTGGTATGTATGCGTGTGTGTGTTACATATAAGCTTTTAATTGGCTCCATTTTAAAGAATTTGGACCATTATGAGAAACAAAGTATTCATGGTCCATAAAATGTATTAAAATATATGGTTGGGCTTTATTTTACAGTATGTGTCGTACACTTTCAGTGTACTTCCCTTAAGAAAGTACTGGTATTATAAGGTAACTAACTACATGGTTCAGGGTTAGTACCTAGTTATTACACAATTATTACTTTAACAAATACAGTATGTACATGAGGAACAGGACTGTAAAATAAAGTGCTACCAAATATATTATATATTAAATAATTAAATAATATTAAACATTTATTATTAAATTTCATCAAATTTTTACCTTGTGTGTATGATAACGAGCTGTACGCCAGTGAAAGCTGTAGTGAAAACGAACAATATTTTTACTTTCTATAATAATTTGTGTACTGCCTATAAAATGTACTCATTTACCACAATTATGAAAAGCCTAATGCTTTTCTCAGCCAGTACTAATATATGTGATTACTTCCGATAAATTTGATTAATCATTGTGCATCCTGTAAATAATTAAAAAATATGTTTAAAAAATCAGATTACTAAAACACAGGTTTAGAGGTAAAGGCTTAGTTCGTCCAAAAATGAAATCTCCAGCGCTCGTTCGCTCTTCCCCCTGACCCTCGCTGACCGTAACCATACACCGCATATGTGTAATGTCTCTACTGTCTGCTCAGTGACCCCCACATGATGCCATCAGCAACTGAGAGAAAATATAGATATGTTCCCACGTCCACGAATGGCCTTGTGCCCTCCCTATCTCCCTCCCTCCCTCCCTCCCTCTCTCAGTTCCCCTTCACATTCTCGGCCATATCCTCGTGACCGTCATTCATCTGTTGTGGGCTTTGCAGGCGTGTGTGTTTTGACTGACAGCACCTGAGCAGTGGGAGGCATCTGCGTCTATGTGAAATATGATTACACCGGTGTAGAATTTCCCCAGTATCAGTGTTATGGATGAAGCTCTGGAGTGCGTTCATGTTATGAGTAGAGGCATTAGAGTGGGTTGGATAATTGGTAGGAATAAAGATGGACTATAGAAGCCATGCCAGAAGGAAGACTACTGGTTTGTGCCGGCCCCCATGCAGCCCTGGTAAGATCAAATCTTCTGACAGCTTCTGAACTTCCCAAACAATGCTTATGATATGTGACGATCAGTTAGTGGAAAAGTTTCACACAGGGATAGTTCAGCCAGAAATTAACAGTGTGTCATCATTTACTCACCTGCAAGTTGTTCCAAACATGTATGAGTTTCTTTTTTCTGTTGAACACAGGAAGATATTTTGAAGAATTTTTTTTATAATCATAGAGTTGACGGCACCCATTGACTTCCATAGTAATTCTGGTTACCAAAATTCTTGAAAATATCTTCTTTTGTGTTCATCTGAAGAAAGAAGCAACTACTGCAAGGATTTCAGATGATGCCAACTTTGAATCAACATGCACCACTGCCAAATATGCTGTATATTGTAATCATTATGTTCACAACTTGTAATAATTACTTTAATGAGCTCATTATTTCTTCTTTAAATTAATACATGATACTCACTGCATGATTTGTATAATCTTAGAACAGTAAATTTCTGAAATATGGACATTACTTTGACTGATTTGAATTGAATTGAACTGAACTGAACTGAACTGAACTGAACTGAATCGAATCGAGTCGAATGGAATTGAATTGAATCGAATTGAATCGAAAGAAACTCGTACAGGTTTGGAACAACTTGAAGATGAGTAAATGATTACAGAATTTTCATTTTTTAGGTGAACTAACCCATTAACTAAGTATTATTGTATCAGCCCCTATAATAAATAATTTTCATCTCTTTTATAATGTAATCAATTTTAATGCCATATAGCAAATCTCAAGTGCACTATAATGTGCTAAATGTGGACAATTGGCACAATACAAATACAATTTATTGAATTTTATAGTAAAAATTATTGATTTGAAATGCGGTTTTAGTACTTTCTCATCCAACTAAACAAATCTGTAGTTATCTCTATAATACATAGTTCAACTATCTCTTAATACATCAGTAAAAATATTGAATTGAATTTTAAAGTAATAATTGTAATATTAATAGTGAATTAGCAGTAAAATTCACTAAAGAATATTAACTGCAAACAAATTGCATTCTACTAAACAAAGAAATAACCCTTAAAATAAATACAATTATTTAATGTATTGTCTTATTGAATGTTGAAGTAAAATTAGTTCCTTTATTATTATTAATATTAGTATTTTTTTAGTAGTAGCGAAGCAAATAAAGAAAGCTAAACTGTACTATAGGTCGTATAAATGTCAAAATGTAATTCATTTATGAAATTCAAACAAAGAATATTTCAGTCTGAAATGTCTTGGCGTGTTCTTACCATTTATTTGTGTGCATGGGGAGAGGGTGATCTTGTTACTCTGCACTTGGATCCGTTTTGAAATGCACTTTTCTCTGATCTTTGCTCGTGTCTCTTGTGTTACTCCGTGCCCATCGGAGAGTTCAGTGATTGAAACCATGCGCCGCGTCAGCCTGACATGTGTACTCTCCAGCCTTCTGCCATGTCATCAGTTTCTGATTTGCGGAGCACTTTTTATTTATGTGTGTGAGTGTGTACATCTACTGTACATCTACTGAGTTAATGCCGTTAATAGTAGATGGAGCGGCTGTGCGATCTTGGCACGCATGATTCAAGCACGCTGATATATTTAACCCTGGCCAAACGTCTTGTTCTTCTCGAGGCGTTGACTTCAGAAGGTCCACTGCCTGCTCGACTGCTTCTTCTTTTTATTGTATTTTTTTTATTTCTCAAGTTACTCTGCGGTCTTTAGACTGTCACTAAAGATGTGATGAGTTGATAGATGCTTCTTTTGTACTCCGTGCTCTAATAATAGAACCTGTCAGCATGCATCATTATTCTGCCAAAGGTTTAGTGTCATGTCTAGTGTGCCGTTTAAAGATTATAAATTAAAGATGATTATTGTGGGGAGGGAGGGGAAATTATTATTAAATATTCAATATCTATGAAAGCTTGATTTGCCACTGAATAAAAAATAAAAAGGTAATTGCAGCTTTTTTTCTCGCAATTGCATGATCTAGAATGCTATTGCTTAGAATTGAGTATAAAGCTGTATTAATTAAAAATTAAAAAAAGTTGTCATAAAAGTCAGAATTGCATGATATAAAGTCACCATTCTGAGAAAAAAGTAAATTGCGAGATAAAAAGTTGCAACTTTTTTTTAGTTTATTCTTAGCTAAAAACACGTTGTTCTTTCAAAAATATATGTGCTCATTAATGTATATTTACTTCTTTCAAGTAATAAACTATTCTCGTAAGTTTATAATATGCCATTGAAAATACATACGGGTGAGGGGTTCGAATGCCGGTCGCCATGTTGCCCCTCCATCTTGAAAGTACATTAGCCAAAGAGGGACATACCCGTAAATTCAAGCTTCGCCTTTAGTGTTTTAACACTCGATGGCACCGTGTCGAATGTGAAGAGAGGGATTGCCATGCTAATCTTGGACTAAATCGGCCACCGTAGGAGTTAAAACGAAATCGGAATTGAGAGGAACAGAAACTAATATTCATTGGATGGTCATATACCTTCACACCGCTAGATGGGGGAAAATATCACACAGTGTAGCTTTAAGCATTTATACACTACCGTTCAAAAGTTTACACCAAAGATTGCATTTATGTGATAAAAATAAGCAATATTGTAAAGTATTTTAAAACTGATTTCTATGTGAATATACTGTAAAATGTAATTTATGTTCAGTATCATTAATCCAGTCTTCAGTATCACATGATCTTCAGAAATCATTCTAATATAATGATTTGCTGCTTGAGAAACCTTTAATATTGATATCAGTGTTAAAACAATTTGTGCTGCTTAATATTTTTATTTCTTTTTTCAGGCTTATTTATTGAGTATGTTTTTTTTCAAAAGATAAATGTCTTATTGAGAAATGTCTCACTTTTGGTCAATTTAATGAATCCTAAAAATCCTAAAAATGAATTTAATTAAAAGAAAATCATAATGACCTCAAACTTTTGAATGGTAATGTATAAAATAAATATATGCATACATACATATATTCCATGACTAGCATAGATTAAGGTAAACAATAAGCATGACATTTCATTTAGTGTAGCTAAACTCCATGTAATCTGAATTAGGCTACTATTCAAAGAAAATAATGCGAAACTATGATTCAGCTGTTACTGAGGCAGATTCTGTCTCTCTCACACACACACACACACACACACACACACACACACACACACACACACACACACACACACACACACACACACACACACACACACACACACACACACACACACACACACACACACACACACACACACACCTCTCTTTTGGCTGAATGCCATATGCCAAAACATCTCAGCCATGCAAGGCCTGTGTCATAATATAGGCCCTTTAACACTTCTGCTCTCAGGCCTCTGCCAAGAAGATATTTATTGAGCGATACAAGGCTCTTAGATTTTAAATGAGTAAAATGCTATGATTTGACAATCGAAAACTTGTTTCAGCATAATATTTTTCAGACGAAAAGGAAAAATAGCATTTCATACCAGTCAAAACGTACCAGTCTTATTGCATTTGAATTGATCTTAAACGGCAACTCCTAGTAGATGGTGGTAGTTTATTTGTCTAGTATGACTCCAGGGTCCGGTGGCATAAACTGCTGCGTTCAGACATTCCTTTAAGACTGTAGTGTTTATAACTGTTTTAAGCCAGTTACATAAAAGTGTAGATCGGTTACTAATTTGATACTAAAAAATAAGACTTATTGCCCCTTGACTAACCGTTAGTTGGTCGTACTCTTAATTAAAAGACAGTCTTAACATAATGGCTATATTTATGCAACTGGTTTAAACCAATAGATAGTCCGTCCTTGAGCGGGGAACGTGTTTAGGTAATAATACAGTTACAAACCACAGACATGTTATGACCAGCCCACATCCAGTTTGGGTCACAAAAATCGTATTAATACAATTTTCCCATATATATTTGTAATTATGTATATGTATATGTACATTTTTTTATTATTTATAATGAGTTTACATTGAACAGCTGGCCTGCATTTTCTAAATGGGGGGTGGCAGTTGAGAGAGTAGAGTTACCATGACAACTGCAGGGCATCCTCAAACAACAGGACCGCTTGAGTAACTGCTAACTCTTGCCTTTCTCTCTCATTTATTGTTAAGGTTAGTTAAATTCATTAAATTTCATATCAATCTGTTATTTACATGCTTTAATGTCTTAACTAATTAGTTTCAATTGATTATTGATTTCATCAGTTTTAAAGGGTAAGTTCACCAAAGGATTAAATCAGGGGGGCTATAACGTTACATTCATATGTAGTGTAGCCTGCCCTACTGTACATAATAAGGACAATTAGTTTGTCCTAGCACTATTTTAGCACTATTTTATGTTTCTTCATCCAAATTATATGTGCTCACGTTCATTAATATGCACTTGTGTGTGCTTATATAAGTATCCTTATTCATTAAAAATATTATGATGCAAGTTATTAATGTTTTAAAATTTCACATTTAAAGAAATTTAGTGTTTCATCATATCTAAATATTTATTAAAATGCAAGACTGCAATACTTTTTGGAGCAACTAGATTAGATACATGTATTTTTATTAAAGAGCCATAAGGCACCTAGGGTAACGTTAATGGCATTAAAAATGAACATTATTATTTTTTAGCCACAAAATGACTCTAATTTGCCTCTTTGAATTGGAATTCTCTATTTTAATCCTTAATTGTAATATAAATAATAAAGATATTAGAAGAAAAATATTTTAAATTGTCATTAATTGACAATAATTATTGCACAAACAGTATTTAGTACCAAAATATCTCCTCAAAATATTCAATAAATATTATTGAACTAAAATATAGAACATTTATTTAATTGAAAAATAGTAACGTGTATGGTCACATTTGTCATCAATGAGTAAAAGTGTGACCAATTAGTGAGAAATAGCCTACCTGAGGGCTAAATACAAGAATAACATTAATGTTAAAAATGTTGAATCTCTATCACTCTCCATAATAAAACGATCCTGTAAATATGGTTGACTTAATAATTAATGCACACTATGCTGTACTGTTTACCAAAACTTGCTGCAAACATCTGTGTAGTGAAACTGTTGTGTATCCGCTTAAGCCATTCAAATGCATTGACACATCGCTGGAAGTATTGAGCGCTCCATGAGCCACGTGACTGCATGCGCCGCCGGGAGACGAGAGCATGTTGCAACTCGCTTTTCAACGCCTCTGGCGTTTAACATTATGCCTCATTAGCGCCAAAACGCATTAAACCTTTAAAAAATAAATAAAGGCTTAGCTTTCTTTAATATAAAAAGCAGGTTTGGCAGTTTGGCGTGAGATTGAGTTGGGCAGAGTGAGAGCGTGTAAGAGACCCTAAAGCGTGTCTCACGCCAAAAGCTTGAGAGTTGGCAACCCTGCTAAATTTCTATGATTTACTAAGCTTTATGTCGTTCCAAACCTGTAAGACTTTTGCTAATTTTTGGAACACAAATAAAGATCTTTTTGATGAAATCTGAGAGATTTCTGTCCCTCCATTGACAGCCATTTTCAAGCCCCAGAAAGGCAGTAAAGACATCATTAAAGTAATCCAATTGACCTTTCCAATTGAATCCAATTGGGGTTTGCACAGAAAAAAGCACTCGTGCCGTTTTATAAAATTGAGGTTTAAACCACTGGAGTCACATTACTTTAATGATGTCTTTACTACCTTTCTGGGGCTTGAAAGTTGGAGTTGCTGTCAATGGAGGGAAAAGAATCTGTCCAGTTTCATCAAAAAACCCTTTACTTGTGTTTCAAAGATTTTCTAAGAGTTTGGAAAGGCATGTAAGTGTAATCTGACAGTGATGACAGAATTTTACTTTATGGGTGAAATAAACCTTTATTTATGTGAATTACATACTTGAGATATTTACCTGAGACAGCGGCTGCGTCTGAAAACCTAGTCAGCTGACTCGTTGCCTCGCTGCCTTATCACACAATGACTTGTAAGGCAGCGTCTCTGCATGAAGGCACCTCACAAAACTAATTTCGGACAGACTTCTAAGGCAGTGTAACAGTTTAATGATCTACAGCAAAATAGAGCGAGCTTTGGTGAGAACTAAACACATATTTAACTACCACATTAGTAATTTCTCGCTAGAAATGACATCAGTAGTGGAAAATATTGGTAAAAAACATACATTTACACACAAACTGACCAGCAAACGCAACTTTCGGACGCTATCTTTCCCCCCCAGCTCAACTGTCACTGAATGGAAAGCACAGGATTGTGGGATATCAAAGGCAGTGAAGGATACATGTATGCTGCCTTCAAAAATCCATCAGATGAAGGTCTCTCAGGAGACAGGAAGAGAAGCAAACAATAGATTCGGACATGGCTTGATGCCTTCCTGCCTTCAAATGTGTCCTCCAAAGACAGCATTTTCCAGGTTTCGGACACAGCCAATGTCCCTTCAAGACAATTAATTTCACTTGGTGGCCATCTTTGAAATGCCTCTCATCCAGGGTTGCCAGGTTTTCACAACAAAACCCACCCAATTGTAACTCAATACTAGGGCCCAAAACAAGAAGGGTTCCCTGATAAAAAATGCATTCTAAAGGGTAAAATATATATTTTTTGGCAGGGTTCCCTGCTACAATTAGCATTTCCGGGGCTAAATATCACATAATTGGGGTCACTTCAACCTGTGGACATGAAATAGCCCGTGGCAACAGTGTTAAAGTAGCCCAATTCCGCGGGAAAACCGTGGACTTGGCAACACTGCTCTCAGCCATGCAAGTGTAGCTCCTATCTCTTTAAATGGGGAAACATCAAATTCTCCAAAACTGTTCGCCAAGCGTACAATTCCATTTCATATTTGAAATCACCAATGAAATCTGACATATTGCCCATTGGACTATAGTGCACCGTCTTCCTTTATATAATGTCTTTGTCTGAGTTCAGCAAGATGTATTTACACAAGTTGAGGATTTGTGTACTTAATAAGTCATTAAAATTGTAATGTACCTGTAAAAGATTGTTTTGATGGGGGAGCAGTAGCATTTGTGTACATATTGTAAGGTTTTCATTCTTTATTTATTTACTTATTTATTATTGATTTTTATTTAAGTATTTATAATAGTTATTTTTAATTTTTATTTATGTATGAATACTGTGACTTTATAAATACAATGTTTATTAAAAGACAATACAGAGGACCACTTGAGTAACCACTAACTCTTGTCTCACTCTCATCTATTATTAAATTAAGTTTTTCACTACTTAAAATCCTCCTGACTGCCCTGGACCTGTAACAATGTACATATGGACTGAGTGCTAAATGCTATATGTTACTTTATGTTAATGTATAGGAGCCAATCAATATGAGAAATCATTAAAACAATTAAATTGTAAGTTAGAAGGGAAAAAACAGGAAAAATAAGCTATAATCACTAATATTATCCCCCATATTATTGGAATTGTATTTATTTATTTTTTATATATATTTTTATTTTTAAGTGTGTTTCTGCCAGGGAATAAAAGAGATAGTTTAAGATTAAAGATAGTTTTAAAGTTCAATCACAATTTGACTGTCCCTCAATTCTGACTTTATAATTCACAATTGTGACTTAATATCACGTGTGTGGCAAGAAGGACGAGGCTGAATTTTTGGGTCTGAAATTCTGAATTTTGAGAGAAAATTACAATTACCTTTTTTATTATTTATTCAGTGGCAGAAAGAAGCTTCCTCTCTTCTTTTATTACATTTTTTAAGAACAACTGTTAAATCATGGGTTGTATGTTAACGTGATGCTTTGTCATGTTTTAGAGAAGACCCGTAAGGAGGTGGTGTCTAAAGGCTCTGGTGGGATGGAGGTCATTCTATCATCTCTCGAGGTACCATCACTCAGAACTGACTGAACTTTACGCATGAAATCACACCCGTTTTATCTGAGCTAAAGTTGAAGTGCTTTTCAGCTGCTAATCCTCATTTCTGTTCAGAGCACGCGGGATTTACAGACCACTCTGAACATCCTGGGTATTTTGAACGAACTGTTGACTGTGGGTGAGTTTCAGTGTTGTTATTGTTATCTACAACTATTAAAAAAGGTAAAATAAAATAACATGCTAACTGATTTCTTTATAGCTTGTTTTCAAGTGCACCTGTTATGCTTTTTCGGATGTTACCTTTCTTGTAGTGTGTTATTACTGTGTGCATAGTCTTCATTGGCTGCTCGTGAGCAACGTCTACTTTTACCCGCCCTCAAACACTGTAGATGGCTTTTCACATTTGATATAGTTAACTCTGGGTCATAACTCTGGGTTATCTTGCTTCATGTTTCACACTGCTAATATTTGCATTGTCAGTGTCATGGGTTGGACGAAGATAGCACACAGCATGTTTACATAAAAGCTCTATCGTCGCACATCCTCATATTGCCGACTGTACTATCAACTTGATGCTGAATGGATGTTTTGGACTATAATAATAAAGAATAACGTTAATAAGGAAATGGTTTATTCTTCACTTAAATTGTTGCTGTTTCTGACAAGGATTTCTCATTTTTCCTCTCAAATGCTGAATTATCTGTTTATATACATTGCATGCGCATTGTTTCTTTGACTGTCTAAAGCACGCAAATATGAGTATGAGCTGGGCTGTCTGTAGCTAGCTGTAACACCACATTGTTTCACACTGTACAGGTTTGGCACCATGAAAGAAGTGCTAACCCAGCTCCAAAGTAAATCAAATTAAGTGCTGCTAATTCTTCTAAATTACTTATTCTAAAATTCTAAGTGTCACAGAGGAAAGTAGACTCTCTGAAAGGAGGGGTTTAGAGTGACTGAATCCTTTATTGAGCCGTTTCAGTGCGATGTACTGTATTACAAGAAAATTAAAGTGTGTTTTGACTTTGGATGCAAGTAAGCCTATTGTAGGTCAAAATAAGGAACCTTTACTACTCTTTTTCTGTTCACAAAGAATGCGTCTTTGCATCTAAAAAAGTGAGACGCAGCACTCAGGAACAGTAAAAAAAGTGAAGCACAGAATGCGAGGGTCTCGACACACTTTTTAAGACATGATGCATTAACGGAAATAACATAAATGGCCAAAAAGCATAATAGATAGCTACTATTTTTGACATGGAAAAAAGAAAAGAAAATCATTGTCACTGCTCTCAGAGATTGACAGGATAGAGAGCTGTTTGGGTTGACCACATCCTCCGATGCCGTTAAATAAAATAAAATAAAATATTTTAAAACACTTGCCCCGCCTCCGGGGTCTTCTGGTTGAGCCACTATTTTGGAACTGACATTGAGCGCTGCTGTACAAGATGCTGCAAAAGATGCAAGACGCGAGTGCAACAGTCATGCACGACCCTATAGGACATTTACATAGAAAAAAAAGTAGCTGTTTGGAATGGAAAAAGCCTGTTCTGTGTGGAACGGCCCCTTAGGGTGAGTTCACACTAGACATCTTTTTTGAAGCTGCCATCATCTGTTTTACGTTATAATCCTAAGTATCCTAAAACACGGAAAAAAGTCGTGAGCGCTTTTTTTAAACACACGTCTTTTTCTGCAGCTCAGAGCGTCTTTTCAAGTTGAGAAGCTTTTTTGACAGCTGACCAATGACAAGCGAGTAGCTAGACCTGACTCGTTTTCATAACGAGAAGAAAAATGGAGAAGGTGTCGGTAGATCGAGTAATTGTGCTAGTGTCAGAGCAAACCGCGCATCATCCAACCAGAGCTCCTGAACTAAATTAATGTAAAGCACCATACTGTTTTCTTCCCCGTATTATGTTGTGCACCCTCAAACGTCGTTGTGATGCGACATTCTCCTTCCTGTAACAGCTGCAACAGTGTTCGGCTGCTATTTGGAACCAAAAGCTTTTACTAAAAGAGATATCTTGTCAACTTTTTCTTGTCAAAAAAGTGTGAACACAGCCTTAGACTTCCATAAAAAGCCCTTTGTGCACAACACTAGGATCAGCTCAGTGAAGCTGTTATCAGAAGGCTTCAGTCAAAACAGTGTTTCTGAAGGACAGAATGGCTTTGTCAGGTCTAGCATGTTTTTTTTTTACTTGCTGTGGTAGGTGGAGGCCGTAGGACCGGGGTGTTTGTGTCTAAGGGAGGAACAGCAATTCTGCTGCAGCTGCTAAATAGCTCCAGCAAAGAACCTCCTGCCAATGAGGAACTGATGCTTCTCATTCATTCTCTACTGGTCAAAGTTGGCCCGAAAGGTACACACAACACCAAATCTTCACTTGTTTTTGCTTTGCTAACCCTGTAAACTAAAATAAGAAAACGCAATATTTTTGTGCAATCCAAACATCTTCTTTTAAGTCTACGTTTATTATTTAACTATTTGAACCTGTTGTAGTTTGATTAAGATGTCAGAAATTGCATTGGACAAATTAACAATATCCAGTGTCATCACTTCCTCTTCAGACAAGAAGTTTGGTGTTAAAGCGCGTCTGAACGGGGCTCTAAATGTGACTGTGAATCTGGTGAAACATAATCTGCACAACCACAAGCTGTTGCTGCCATGCCTGCAGGTGCTTCGGGTCTACTCAGGCAACTGTAAGTTCACTTGCATTACGTGTTGTGCTCTGTAGCAAATTTACAATAAGAAATACCTTTGCAATGTGCTGATAGAAAAAAAAGATACTTTCTGGATCACTACAGTAGGGCATTAGTGAACTTCTGTCTTTTTTTTTGTAGTGGTAAATGCAGTGTCATTGGGAAGGAGTGGCGCGTTGGAGATCATGTTCGATATTATTGGACCCTTTAGTAAAAAGAGCACCACTCTGCTAAAGTATGTATTGTGTATTCTTGTTTACCGAATCTGAGAAAGATGTAATGCACATTCACTATCTGATGGTCTCTGTGATTTTGTGATAAGATACCGACATTAGGGGTTGCTCTTGGGACCTCTGACGTATTCAGAAAAGGCCAATGGAATTGTCCAACCACTCCCCAGACATCCGGGCATAAAAGTGGGCTGGCTTCCTTTGTTCTTCTGAGCAAATCAGCGATCTATCGCTTTCTCTTTCTTCACACAGAAAAGTGTAGATAGTTTTCCTGAACGCATCATTCCAATGCGCTTCTTTGTCAGATTTATGTTACATTCATGTCTCCCTTGGATGGCCACCATCATGGTCTTCAGTATATGGGCGTTGCTCATGCTGTGACGGCTTGATGGTTTGTGTCCTCACTGAGAACATGGCCATGGCATTGGGCACGCTGTGCTTGTGACTCTCATTCTTTTTCAAGAGACCAAGAGTCACCTCAGGTGCTTCCCGTCCTGGTCCTTCTACCTCTGGGTACGAATCCTCTGCGATGTGCCCTGAGGGTGAGTAATGGATGGGAATAGGAGTGTTTCTGTCAGGTGAATCCCCGTGGGCCTCCCATTGCTCTGCATGCTCGTGTCCTCCGGTTGAGTTTCTGGATGAATTTGGTGGCTCGCCCCAGGGTGAGCTTATTTTCTCATTTGGGGCTCACAAGGAAGATTAATCATTGATCGCAGTATTAGAGGGCAGACTTGCATCTTCAGAAGCTGAATACTCACCTGAGCCTCCAACCTTGGGTGTAACGGCTCAGTCTGAGGCAGATGCTCAGTCTGCGGCTGTGCTTTCCTGGGCAGCAGCGAGCATTGGGCTTGAGTGGACTCCTCCACCCTGTAGAAGTTGTAGAAGGCACCTTTAGTTTTTTTTAGCTAGAACATGGTACACCAGCTCCTCTGTCCTCACCACTCTAAGTTTACCTTGTCTCTCGATGGCTTACAACGGCACTAGCCGGGCCCGCCTCCGCCCTGCACGCTATGGTGATCCTGCAAGTCTACCAAGCCAAAGTGTTGAGGGATCTTATGTGGTTCCGATCCAGAGATGATGCAGGGACTGCATTAGGTGCCCGACTAAACCTTACAGGCTAGTCCAGGTGGTCCAGGTGAACCTGACGGAAATGAAAGATGCAGAGAAAGTTTGCTTTCTTGCCCCGTCTCCCAAGAACGACTTTGGAAAGCAGATCTCGGTGGTCAAGAAACAAACAGAGGCAATACAAAACATCTTGCCTCGGCGTGGATCGACTGCCACCTCTGTTCATCGTGAGGAATGCCCTCTGCAGAGGCTGTACTGGCCCTGCCATCATCTGGACTGACTGCCAGGCCAGCACATTGGTCCTTACACACGAATGTGGCACCACTGCTCGTCAACAGGCTACTAAGAATCTTTTGGAATGCTTCAAAGCGAACCTTAGAAAGGGCGACCCAGGGGAGGAGAGGCTGCTTGCATTAGAATTGGGGACAAGCCAAACTTCCGATGGAGGGAAGTGAGGTGAGCAGCATTTTTCCTTGGCCAGATGGCACCAGATGGACTTCTCCTGCATGGTCTGCAAAAAATTAGTTTCCTCCTCCCCCGTGTCGCACACGGTGCTCATGGCTCTCGTTATCACAACGGCCAGACATTGAGCATTTGCACCTGAACCTCAAAGGAGTACTTCAGCGCTGGGAAAGTGAATCTGTATTTAAACTGGATCATTAATGTAGTAGAAATTTGAAAATAAATAAATAAATACTTTAGTGCTTTCTAGACTGAGAAAAGACAGAAAACTTATTTTTGCCTCATGGGGATGAAAGACAACAATTCCCAGAATGCTTTGCTGCCCTACGAGGCCACTCCCAAAGCCACCAGATTACTGAATTACTGATCACTTTCCCACCGCGACCGCGTTCATTTTCATAAAATCAGTTCAGTTAGAGAACAGACACTACAATTAAAAACTGAACGTGTGTTCAATATGTGATTTTGCCTCTGAGGGAGTCTCACAGACCAAAACGCTGCAGGAGTCAGATATTTGACAGTCATGGATGGGCTTGTGATGAGAGCTGAGGTAAACGCGTTGGACATAGATTCACAGCGCATGTTCAGTCTGGCACAATCATTCGAATATACTCCAGGGTTTCTACTGATACAAAGCCATATGATAATCGCTGAAGTAACCCTTTAATGGACTCGGAACCTTCATGAACTCCTTGTATTCTGCTTTTCAGCATGACGAGTTATGACTGGAATAAGTATGAAAATGGCCCACTGGATTGTGGATGCAATTCTCCTGGCCTAACAACCTCTAAGGCTTAGCGTGCCTCTTGGTAGTGAGAGCATTGCAGTCTCTTTGGTTCTGGCGAATGGTGCCTCATTATAATGTGTGCTTCGATGTTCAGGTGAGTTTCTCATGATTGTCAAACCCTGGACCACCCTTTTTCATAGTGTTCCTTCCTCAAGAAAGAGAACGCTTCCCAACTGGTGTGCTTGGCTGCAAAAATAACTAATTTATAGAAAAGGCATCCGCAGCTGAAGTGACCTATTCCCATTGCAATGCAATGTCCGCTAGGGGCAAAGGGGGACTAGGGGTCCGGCTCCCTGGGTGTTGGACAGTTGTGAGTGAGTTAAGTGCACTTGTTACTTGGCATCTGAACTACAGAGGGTCATGACGTTAGTTAGTTAGTTAGTTAGTTAGTTAGTTAGTTAGTTAGTTAGTTAGTTAGTTAGTTAGTTAGTATAGGAACTCCTAGTGTCTGTATTTTAACACATCCAAGAGACCGAGAGATAGGGAACATCCTGGTTACTATTGTAACCCCTATTCCCTGATGGAGGGAATGAAGACATAGTGTCCCTCCTGCCACAACTCTAAACAGCTGCTGAAATGATCGAGATACCATCTTGACTCCTTAGCACAAACCTGAATGAGTGAAGCACGCCAGCCCTCTTTTATACCCGGATATCCGGGGAGTGACTGGACAATTCCATTAAACATTTCTGAATACTTCTGAGGTGTTTGAGGCTTCCAATAGCAACCCCTAGTGTCAATATTCCCTCCACCAGGGAACGGAAGAGGTTACAGTGGTAACCAAGACATCTAAATATTACAAAAATGGCATTGATCATTAATTTTATTAGATTTTTTTCCAACACAGGGTGGCCTTGGACACACTAGCAGCATTACTCAAGTCCGGTAAGATGCCTCCTTGGATGATTAATATTGATTCATATGACGTCAATATTAAATATACATACAGTGTGTATATTTTGCATGACATGATTTGTGTGACTATTCCCTTAATAGTTTTGCACATTTTTATCGCAATTAAAATATACAAGTTAGTTTAATCACAGTTCCGTATTAAAGCACTGTTTTCATTGAAGCTCACACAAGCATACTTCACTCACACACAGAGATCGGCGATCATGCTCTTCACATAGAACGCTACCCAGCAACTTTTATTAATAAAATAGATCCACTACTGTATCACTATTTCTCAGCAACGAGGGGGTAACGTTGTTGGTTTTGAAGTAATTAAACTTACAGCTTTGTTGTTAATAGAGAGAGACACTGAACAGATGCAGGTAATTCACACACGCATCGGCCATCTCTCATATCGCTCTCTCTCTTGATAAGAAATTAAAATAAATGCTATAATGCATTAATTCAAATATAAATATTGTGTTTGCAAACATCAATAACAGTTTTAAGTTGTCAATGCTAACAAATGACCAAGGTATAAGCGGGTTAATCCAAAGCTAGCTGTGCATTATACAAATTAAATACACTTCGCTGCGTGTGAGGCGGTTCTTTGCCTCCGTGTTGTCCATTAAAATATTTTATCCTTTATATAAGGGATTATCCTGATATTTAAATGTTGTGAAATACTTTTACAATTTAAAATAGATGTTTTTTGTTTTACTGTATTCTAGAATTTTTTTTTATCTATTCCTGTGATGCACATTTTCAGTATCATTACTCCAGAAAACTGTTGTGCTTCCTTAATATTCCTGTGGAAACTGATAAAAAATTAAAAGTTGAAGTTGCAAACAGCAATTATTTGGAAATTTTTTTTTAACATTTATAAATGGCTTTTCTGTAACTTTTGACTAATTAATGCAACGTTGCTGAAAAAAGTTCATTATACACACACACACACACACACACACACACACACACACACACACACACACACACACACACACACACACACACACACACACACACACACACACACACACACACACACACATCCAATGCTTTACACATTGTTGCAGAGCTGTTAATGATGTCGATAACAGGTCTCTCTCTCGTGTGTGTGTGTGTTCTTTAGGAATGAATGCCCGTCGGGCGGTGGACAGAGGATATCTTCCCACACTACTTGCAATCTACCAGGACTGGCACCGCAATGACACACGTCACCGCCACGTGGTCATCCGCAAGAGCATCCTGGGATGCATCAAAAACCTCACCAACATTAAGCTTGGCAGGAAGGCCTTCATAGATGCCAGTGGGATGAGGATCCTTTATAACGCATCCACTGTATGAAAGTTTCAGATAAAGTTTTATTTTATTTGTAATATTATTGGAATGTGCCGAACAGTTTCACCACAGTGTAAAGATATATCACTATGGTGTGTTCAGGAGTGCCTGCCTGTCCGGACACTAGATCCACTGGTCAATACCTCCAGCCTAATTATGAGGAAATGCTTTCCAAAGAACCGCCTACCACTGCCTACCATTAAAAGTGTCTTTCTCCACCCGCTGCCACACATACCAGCTGGTGGACCAGTGGCGCAGCTGTACAACCAGCCGCCAGGAGGTAAAACACACTTGCTGGTGCCAGAAGGGTGCATGGTAATTCTCAAGTCAAAATGCACCATATTTACTGTCTTTCCTCTTGTTATTGTAGATGACTTAGAAAAGAATTCTAAATAATTATTTTTCTTGCTCTCCACTCACCTCTTTGAACATTTAATATCAGCTTTAATATCAGCACTGAGTTCAGTATTGTTTGATGTGCGTAGCGCCAGTGGTAAGATATCCCTGTGTCTTCTGTGTTAGTGGATGATGTAGTTGATGAGAGCGACGAGAACGAAGCTACTGAGGTCGACACAGAAAATGAAACGGAAAATGAGGAGGATGAAACTGGCCACAAAACACAGGTAACAAAACGTTAAAGCTTCACTATGATTCTAGTGATCAACCGATGTGGGTCTTTTAATTTCTGATACAAATATTTAGAGAACAGGGTGACTGATTGTGAGTCTTAAAACAAATGTCATGCCAGCCCTAGATATGTATTGCATTTATTTTTTTGTGCAAATTTTTCACCCCAATTTTCATTATTGTAACAATTAAATACAATTTTCTTTAAGTTATTACAATTTTATAAGAATTGTATTTATTTATTTTTCTAATTTTGAGGTAAAAATGTCCCAGCAGTTGTGTGGTTCACTGATACAGTACCAAATGAGATACAATCAATGTTGTTTTAGTATTATTTATATACTATTATAGTATTCATTTGATTTAGCATTTATTTGTATAGTTTTTTTTTTTTCATGTTAATTTTATTTGAGATTCACACTTAATTTATAATTTATAAATAATACATAAATTACATTTTGGGATCATTTTGAAGTTATGCACTATTTTGTTATGCTTTTTTGAGTTTAAATATTTCTATTTATCTTTAATTACTTTATTTCATCAACATTTTTCATCAAATATTTATATATTATTACATATTTATACATTCTTTTCGTCATATCCGGGGTGAACGCTGGCGCTACCTGCTGCCGCTGCTCCTGGATATTTTGACTTTTAGTAGTTGTTTTATTGCTGTTTTAAGCTGTTTTATAGCCATCATCTATCTGTGATCTGCCTGTTACGCTGACTACAGCGAGTTCGGACCACCGCACGCTATCAGCTGATCTGTGTGATACTTCTCGCGGCTGCCGGTTTGCCTGCCGGTTACTGACCTCTGATTCTTCACTCGAGGTGCCTTTGGCGCGGGAAGCAACTATGAAGATCATCGGACTGCTTGTATGGATTAACTACGTCTGGGTCATCCTCTCTGCAATATACCACCCTGCAGTGTTGATCCTTCAATATTCTGCGGCGGAACTTCTCCAGCTCCGCTCCCGTCCTTTTGAACTCCCGTCAGCTTTACATTTCCATCCAGATGTTGCGTATCAACCACGTCGACCGTACAGTCATCGTGGGTCTCGACGAAGTTACACCATCGATGACTCGTGCTCAATACGGTCATTCTGGTCGTCGAATCCACGTCCAGCAAGGAGGTCTACACGCACTGTTGATCATGGTGTACTAACCAATTTGGCCAGATCGGTTGGCAACGATACTGGAAAAAACAATCTCTCCTTTGGATTACTCAACGTACGATCACTCTCCAATAAAGGACCTCTGGTGCATGATATGCTGTCTGACCGTAAGTTTGATTTCCTCTGTTTAACTGAGACTTGGCAGAAACAGGATGATTTTCTCCATCTTAACCAGTCTGTTCCTCCGGGTTATGCCTTTATTTGTAAATCCCGCGCTACTGGACGGGGAGGGGGTTTGGCAATACTTCATAAAGAGAAATGGAAAGTATCCCAGCTAATTGTGCCTACATATTCTTCATTTGAATCGATTGCCCTAAAAATCAATGGGGCTATTCCTACCATTCTCATGTCTATCTACCGCCCCCCTAAGAGCAATCCCTTCTTTTTAACTGAACTTTCTGAGCTTCTGACTTACATATGTCCCATGTCTCCGAATGTTATCATGCTGGGGGACTTTAACATTCATATAGATGAAGTCACCAACACAAGCACAAGAGATTTTCTATCCTGTCTGGATAGTTTTGGTATGCTGCAATTCACTAACTTGCCCACCCATTCTAAAGGGCATATCCTTGATCTAATTTGCTGTTCTGGCATTATTCCGTATAATTGCTCTGTTTTCGACTTGTCCATATCAGACCATCTACTTGTGTCTTTCTGCATCCAACTGACAGTTTTTAAGGTAAATCTGTGTCGTTCTATCCAATTTCGGAACATTAAGAACATTGATGTGTCTTCTTTCTCTGATGAACTTGCCATCTTTTCCAGCAAAGCTGATTTTACTGATGCTGATGTACTGGTTTCTTATTATAACAATGGACTAACTAAGATTTTGGATGATTATGCACCTGTGAAAACCCGGACTGTCTCTTTCATTCATTCTGCTCCATGGTTTACCCCAGAACTTCGTCAACTTAAAACTAAAGGTCGTAGGTTAGAGCGTCTGTATGCCAAATCTGGTCTCACTGTACATAAACAAATGCTTTCTGAACATGTCCAACTTTATAAGGATGCACTCAGTAGCGTACCGTGGGGTTTCAGTCAGGGCCTTCACTAACGATCAACACGCCCCACGCCATAACAACACACACACACACACACACACACGTTTGTTTTTGTGACATATGGGGACATTCCATAGGCGCAATGGTTTTTATACCGTACAAACCGTATTTTCTATCCCCCTACACTGCCCCTGCCCCTAAACCTACCCATCACATGAAACATTCTGCATTTTTACTTTCTAAAAAAAACATCATCCTGTATGATTTATAAGCATTTTGAAAAGTGACATGGCCAATGTCCTCATATTTCACCCTCTCCTGTGTGTCATAATACACACACACACACAAAATACAATAATGCACTGTACGCAATACTACTACGAACTTTGCTTTCATAGTGTACACGCGAGACAAAAAGGCAATTTGACTATTTATTGATGATACTGCACTCACGTGTCGCCGTTTAGGCAAATGGTGAAAAGAATCAAAATCAGCTGGCACAAATACTCTTAAACAAACAAAAATACGGACCAACAGAACATCCAAAGAAACAGAAAAAACACTGCTTGTTAGCTAACATTACCGGCTTGACATCAGGATCGATCATTCGCACGCAGCCTGTCATCCGCGGCGGCCATAGTTTATTTCACACAGAATTCTCACAACCCGCGAAAAGTTCAGACGGCTGATGACATCAGCAGGGGGTAGCACACCGACACATCGCTGGGCCTCTGGGCCGTTCTATCACTACACATCAAATTTTGATTGGCTAATGACCCACGTCAGTCAAAGCTATGGTCCAATGGAAAATAGCAGCTTCAATGGAAGGCAAGCTATTCTACTAGTGCTGGTCCTCGGGGCTGTGATGCGTTTAGATGATGACATATGGAAAATACACCAAAAATAAATACATTCTTTCTGGAAATATAATCGTAACTATATATATATATATATATATATATATATATATATATATATATATATATATATATATATATATATATATAATGATTTTGACAGGGCCAGCAGAGAAGGCCCTGCTGGCCCTGACGGCCCACCACTGGATGCACTGTCTAAAGCTAAATCTGATTATTACTCTATTTTAATTGGAGCCAGAGAAACAAATTCAAGATCTCTTTTTTCTGTGGTAAAAAATATCTTACGACCACCGGATTCTCTGCCATCAGACATGTATTCTACCACACTATGTGACAATTTTATGACTTTTTTTGAGTCTAAGATTAAAAATATTCACCAACAAATACTTGCTAGTAACTTAGGTTATAACTACTGCTGCTCAGTTTTTCAAGTGTCCCCACACTCTGGTCTCTCTTCTTTTTTATTACCAACTGATGCGGAGATACTGCGTCTTATCCGGGAATCCAAGCCTACTACCTGTTGGCTTGATCCTCTGCCAACTCACTTAGTCAAAGCCTGTTTACCATCTTTATCTACATTAATTTCTAAAATTATCCATTGTTCACTTGCTTCTGGCTATGTTCCCTCCTATTTCAAATCTGCTATTATTACTCCAATCCTTAAGAAACCAGGGGCGGATCCATCTAACCTAGATAATTACCGTCCGATTTCTAATTTGCCATTCATCTCTAAAATTCTGGAAAAATGTGTTGCAACACAGGTAAATGATCATCTGTCCAAAAATAACCTGTTTGAGCAGTTTCAATCTGGCTTTCGTCCGCACCACAGTACAGAGACAGCTCTTGTCAAAATCACTAATGACTTGTTGTTGGCAGCTGACTCTGGTTTATTAACCATTCTTGTCCTTCTCGACCTGAGTGCGGCCTTCGACACCATCTCGCACAAAATACTCCTTGACAGGTTAGTTTCTATTGGGATCACTGGCATACCCCTGTCCTGGTTTATATCATATCTCTCTGGCCGTACTCAGTTTGTCCAATTAAAGCACTTCCGATCAAGATCATCGACAGTCACTACTGGTGTTCCTCAGGGCTCTGTTTTGGGTCCACTTTTATTCATTATCTATCTACTTCCACTTGGTCATATTTTCAGGAAATATGGCATTCACTTTCACTGCTATGCCGATGACACCCAGCTATACTTATCTTCCAAAACCTCTGACTTTTTTCCACCACCTCTCCTGTCCCGTTGTTTGGCTGAAATTAAAGACTGGCTCTCAGCTAACTTCCTTAAGCTTAATAGTAGCAAAACCGAGGTCCTACTTGTAGGGACAAAATCCACATTGAAAAACTCTGACTATATACCTGTGGATATTGATCAACATCTCATTTATCCCTCTTCACAGGTTAAGAGTTTGGGTGTAATTCTGGATAGCACACTTTCATTTGAAGCCCATATTAATAATATTACACGTACCGCTTATTTTCATCTGCGTAATATTAATCGCCTTCGTCTATCCCTTTCAATGAACAACACTGCAATTCTCATTAATGCACTAGTTACCTCACGTATTGATTACTGCAACGCTCTTCTTACTGGTCTTCCTTCCAAACTTCTCCATAAACTTCAGTTGGTTCAGAACTCTGCGGCTCGTGTTCTTACTAGAACTCCTTCTACCATGCACATTTCACCAACTCTCCAGCAACTTCACTGGCTTCCAGTGAAATATAGAATTGACTTCAAAATCCTGCTTCTCACATTCAAGGCACTTCACAGTCTAGCTCCTCCCTATCTTACTGATCTTCTTCATATTTACACTCCTTCACGCACTTTACGATCCTCACTATCACTCTCTCTTGTCTTACCACGTATACGCTTAAAGACCATGGGAGCTAGAACTTTTAGCCATGCGGCCCCTCGCTTGTGGAACTCTCTCCCTCTCGATATCCGTAATATTGACAGTCTGCATACTTTTAAATCTCGTCTTAAGACCTACCTTTTTACACAGGCTTTTTTATGATTTACTACTTATTTTTCTGTCTCTATGATGCATGTGTGTTTTAAGTGTGTTGATTTATGTATTTATATTGTTATTGCTGTTTTTCCCTGTAAAGTGACCTTGGGTGTTTTGAAAGGCGCTGTTAAATAAAATGCATTATTATTATTATTATTATTATCATGTGTACACAATCATATTCTATGCATACTTGTTTCTACTTGTTTGCCTAAATTGGGGTCCAGAATATTTGTAAAAGAGCAATCAAAGTTCATAATTTTTGTTATGCACTACAGAATGATGACATAGAGACGGATATCAACAAACTGCGGCCCAGACAGATCAACATGCGTCCGTTTGATGAGCTCAGAGTCTACGAGCATTTCTGTCGGGAATACACAGAGACTTTTGAGGTGAGGACATTTCTGATGAACTGATGAAAGGTCAATAAAAATGCATGTAAATTACAAATGACTTTGACTACGAAATAGCAGACACAAAAATACTTGATACCTAAATGGTTTTAACCTACCTGTAAAGCTACATGACAAAAAGTCTGTTTTAAATGCAAACGTTGTTCATTGAAGGTCATAGAAGATTAATAAAATCTATTTTTGACATTTTTATTTTTTTAAATCCTCCTTTACAGCAGTGTCTGTCTAAAACTTTTCACATTACTGTAGCTTTGCAGGTAGGTTTCTTCAAGAGTCTTGGAAACACTGCCATAGGTCTTCTGGATTTAGTCTGTCGCAGTTTTTTCTGTTTCTATATATAATCCCACATGGACTTGTGAAGGACCGGCTGTTATCAGACTCCTTGTGCATACAAAAATATCTGGATTATTACAATTAATGGCAAAAGTATAGAAGCTTAGAATTCTGAATTGCGAGTTATAAAGTCAGAATTGCAAAGCATAATCTTGGCGGTTATAAAGTTGACTTTATATCTCGCAATTGTGAGTTAATTATGGAATTACCTTTGTCTCAATAAAACTGAACGAAACTTTTTCAGAAGCTATCAAAAATATGCCATTACAAAAGAAGAAAAACACATTGAAAAAAAAAAAAAAAATGAGCTCAGTCACACATATGTAACAGGATATTCAGTATGCTTCATTCTTTGTTAAAGTTTTTCAAAGATTCGTTTTTGCAAATCGTGGATTGTGAATGCATTGCCAAATATTTAGCTTACGTTTCTCAGTTTTTCATTTGCTGTTTTGACACAAACCTCTCGTCGGGGCGGGCTTAACAGAGATCTACTCTGATTGGATGAAGAGCTTTTGATGGACAGGTGCTCTCTGACCTGCCAAGGGGGTAATCTAGCACTCGGAAAGCGTTCCACCCCTAGAGGCGGCCATTGCTAACCAAACCATCACCTGCTGTTAGCATCCCATTGACTCCCATTCATTTTTGAGTCACTTTGACAGTGAATAACTTTACATCTGAGGCGTTTAAAGACACCATTTGTCCATTGTTTATTTCTAAAGAAACACGACAATGTATAAAAGGCTCCATTACATTGTATCTTACACTATCGCCCCGTAGAAGCTGTTTTTGTAAAAAATAGGCTAACGATTGCGTCATAACCAACGCGACTCTGTCGCACAGTTGAGAAATTACCGTATAGACCTGAGGAGACGCTCAGAAACAATCTTTTACTGTCTATGAGGCAGTCGGGGGGACGTGGAAACATAAAGTCTGATAAAGTCTAGGGAGAAGAATGGGGAGAAGCCCATAGTGAGCCAAAAGCAACGGGAGAAAATATTTAAACAACGTGATTTAGATTTCACTTTCCACAACTACTAGAAGACCTACAGCTGTCAGACAGGAGGCTCACGTCACATCTACGTCGTCAAGCTCAGCCTGAGCCTGCGCAGTTCGCTCAGCCATCAGGAAATGAGTGCCTCTGATTGGCCTCATTTTTCCACCGTTGAAGTCAATGGGATAGCTCTGTCCATTTCTTTTACTGTCAATGTGACCTGCGTATATTAGAATGATCACACAGTGCTTTATATTAGTTCGTAAAGATGAGCTCTCGGGAGGGACATGGATCGGCGGCGGCTTTATCTTCATCATCTTCTTCGCCGCTTGTTCTTCAAGGCAGCAGTACGTTTGTGTTATTGAAGTAACCAATAATATCAATAAAAGTTGTATCTATGTACACTCCAAACGATCCTAGTGTGAAAACGTTCCTAATAAACGGAGGATGATCACAGTTTCTGTTTTGTTCTCAGGAGGATGACTTTGAAAGCCCCAGATCTTTCTTTCCTCTATCAAGCGGCAACGCAGAGCTTCATCGTCCCATCATCATTCCCACCACTCCGACATCCACGGGGCCTCAAAACAGATGTTCCCCGCAGGGGGACGTTCTGCCGCCCGGTGGATCACCTCTGGAGCTGGACAGCATCTCTATATCTAAAAGGCCAGACGGCAAATCGGACTGCGATCTGGTTTATAGTTTGGGTCGTCTGGTTCTAGATGGTGGCGTGAATGGAGGCTCTGTGGATGGGCCTCAGGACGAGAGTGGGGAACAAGCCGATCTGGAAGTGCCAGACACAGCGGCACTGCTGCCACTTCATGACCCTGACATCTACTTAGAGATGGTGAAGAGTACACGCTCAGTGCCAGCCTACACAGAGGTGGCATACCCAGATTACTTTGGGCATGTGGCACTCAACCTCCGCGAGCCCATTCTAGAGAGGGTTTATGGTGTCCAGAGGTACTTAACAAAGTTTTATTTTTGCTGTGAAATATAATACTTGGTAAACTTACTAAACAAAACACCAAAGTCGTATTTAATTTAGTGACGATATTCCAAACCTTTTGCTTTTTTCTTCTTCTGTGGAGCACAAAAGGAGATGTTCATGCTGCTCTTTTCCACACAGCAAAAGCCAGGGACTGTCAAGCTTACAAAACATCATAAAAGCACAATCAAAGTGTCTTATGAATTATATTCCAAATCCTCTGAAGATCAAACTGAAAATTTAAGTTAATCAACTTAATCTGAATCACTGAATGTTTTGTGTGGAAGGGAGCGTTCTTCAGAACATCTCATTTTGTGCGGCGAAGTAGAACGAAAGTTACAATTTTAAATGAGTAAATGATGACAGAATTGTATTTTCTTGCTAAGACATTCCTTTTCAACAGAATGAAGATCTTCCAGGACATTGAGAGGCTCATTCACCCCAGTGACATCATCGATAAAGTCGTATATGACTTAGACAATCAGAGGTCAGTGTGCAGTTTTTAAGAAAAGTGAACTGTCTTGCTATGATGAGTTAAACAAATTCAAGTGTTTTTATTACAGTATTCTTAAATATAAAATTTTCATCAGCAAAAATGAACAATACCTTTTTTTTTAAGGAATACTAATACAACTAAATAACAATACAATTTATGAAAGGTTTAACTAAATTAAAGGTATGATAAAATGTTTTTAATGTAAGAATTTTAGATTTTTACATTCATGTAAAATATAAAAATATTAGGTGATAATCCCCTAATAATAATGTTTTTTAGTGTTGTTTTTATTATTATCCTTCCCTTTTATTCTTCCGCCCTTGAGTCTATGGTGCCCATAGTCAAGTCACCTTTATACAGCGCTTTTAGAATGCCGATTGTTTAAAAGCAGCTGCACGGTTAACAGGGAAATATTGCAACAAAATTTGATTCAGCTGTACAGTCGCTCTGGAGAAAACGGTGATGTCATTAGCTCAAATAAAATGATCATATAGTGTCAATCTACAAACTGAGGAAGCCAAAAGCCAAAGGTGACAGTGGCAAGCAACCAAAACTCCCATAGATCTGTTTGTGGGAAAGTGCTGAAATCTGGAGCACAGATAGAGCACATTCTCATCATTAACCACAGCAATTTCTCAATCTCAATCCCCCCCGGGGCCACCAACTAAATTTTCACTTGCGTTTATGCTAATAACTTTTGACCCGTAAGGTCAAATCTTAGAAATCCCTTTTTTTTTTTTTTTTTTTTTATCTGATTCCTTGTCTGAACACATTTCAAACTCGTCCTAGACAATTCATACCATTTTTACAAAAAATGGCTCAGATTATCTTCAGACCATGATGACAAAAAGTTATTAAAAGCTTTTTGATGAACCCAACTGTTCTCGGACAATGTGCATGCAATTCAATAAAGAGAATGCCAAATTGGATGTTAGGCTATATTTCCGCAATGCTTTTGGCTATTGAGAATCTTCAACTTGTCATCTCAAGCATGACCTCAAGCTACATGCATTTCAGCACATCGCCACCTATTGGTCTGGAGATATAAAAAAATACAGTTTTTCCTTAAAGCTACACTGTTGCTGCGTCCCAATTCGCCTACTTATACTACGTCCTAGAAGTATGTCCTCTTTTTGTGAAGAAAAGGTATACACTTTTGAGTGTGTAGCAGAAAAGTATGCAAGCTTTGGGACATACTACTTCACCATCTTTAACGGACTCTGTCGCTTAGTTACGTGCATCCCGTCACCGTTTATCTGCCCTGTCAATCATCGTCAGATTAGTCACAGTTCAAATTCTCCACATTCAGTTTAATCTCCTACCGTATCGCAGAGAAATGTAGGCGCTCGTTGATCTGCCATTTGTGGGTCCGAGACTCTCTTCATGTGTTTGCAGTTTAAATGTAATGATGCATTTAAAAGTTAATGGCCAAACGTGTCATTAAAAAAGTTCATAATGCTGCTGCAGGTGAAATATAATGTGGACAACACTGAATAAATATATTTTGTCAGGTTAAATACTGATAGTCGGTCACTCAAACCCCTTTATCTAAACTTCTCTACTTAACCGTCTAACTCGTACATCCGCCATGTTTGTAGTTTTTTAACGCTTTTTATCCACGTTTGTAGTTCTAATCAAATCCCAGTCCACCTCGCAATGGGTTGTGGGCACTATCAGCTGTTAGAGTGCCCAACGATCCATACTGTGAATTCGGACCGGAAATAGTAAACCATCCGGGAATCTTTGGAATACTCTTTTCAACATACTACAATTTGGGACATACTAATTCTATTTTCGAATACTATTTAGGATGGAAAGTATGCGAATTGGGACGCAGGGTGTGTAACTTTTTTAGTTTATTCTTAGCTTAAACACTTAGTTCTTTCAAAAATATATGTGCTCATTAATGTATATTTACTTCTTTTTAGTAATGAAGTATTCTTGTAAGTTTATAATATGCCACTGAAAATACATACGGGTGAGGGGTTCGAATGCCGGTCGCCATGTTGCCCCTCCATCTTGAAAGTACATTAGCCAAAGAGGGACATATCTGTAAATTCAAGCTTCGCCTTTCGCATTTTAACACTCGATGGCACCGTGTCGAATGTGAAGAGAGGGATAGCCATGTTAATCTTGGACTAAATCGGCCACCGTAGGAGTTAAAACGAAATCGGAATTGAGAGGAGCAGAAACTAATATTCACTGGATGGTCATATACCTTTACACCGCTAGAATATATCACACAGTGCAGCTTTAACTTCTAAATGGTTTTCTCCAAAATCATAAAAGTGGTTTAGTTGGATTCGTTACTGCAGCATGTCAAATTGTATGCGATTTTCCCATGTCAGCCATTTTGGGTGTCAGACTTTTTGAATTTAAAAGTAAAATGCTTTTAATTTTATTTAAATATTTACAAACACATTAACGTATAATTATGAAACACGGTATAGTTCATTGGGATTTCTAAAGTTTCAAGTTTCAAGACAGTGTCACCTTCCGATCAAAACTTGTAATGATATTTCTAAATGTTAATAACTATTGATTAATTTGACCTATTTTAATGAAGCTAGCCGAAACTCAACGGAATCATACTGATAACAGGGATACCATTTATGCCATATTCGGACAAATTTACTGCCATTTTGAATTTCTTTAAAGACCTCTTTTCAAACTCCTCGTATTCTGTCTGTCTGATTCTCATCAAATTCAGCTCAGATAATTTTCAGACCATTCTGGCAAAGAGTTATTAAAAGCTTTTTGACTAACCAAACCGTTCTCGAATAACGCATCAAGAAATTTGATGGCGAGGTGCCAGGCTGATGCTGAGGCTTTATCTCTGCAACACACTGACACCAAACTTTGTCTCCAATATCAATTTGGTAACTATTGGTCGAACACCATAAGCAGTTAAATCATATTACATGTGATTGAAATTATGCATGTACATATATTTTCAGCCAATTTGACTAAAATCATTTAAAAAAATGTTTTTAATTACCCATGTTTATTGTTGGTGTGATGTTAAATGTTAAATTATGTCAAATGTTTTTTTTTTTTTAAATTGTCTTTTCAAAACTTTTCAGTTGTCCAGTTATTGACAACGGGGAGTCTCTCAAGTTCAACTCTAAATTTGAGTCTGGAAACCTACGGAAAGCAATACAAGTCAGAAAGTACGTGCAGAAAAAGCTTTTTGTTGTTGTTGTATAAATGTGTCTTTCATGAAATGAAGAAGCTATTTTTTCTATCGGCAGGTTTGAGTATGACTTGATCTTGAACTCGGATATCAATAGTAATCACTATCACCAGTGGTTCTATTTCGAGGTGGGCAATATGCGTCCTGGAGTTCGTTATCGATTCAATATAATCAACTGTGAGAAGTCTAACAGCCAGTTCAATTATGGTGGGTCATTTCATGCATTAGTCCAGAAACATACTCTACTCAAGCACACAAGCCAGAAGTTCTTGTGTTCACGTACTTGCGTAGAGTATGTTTGGATGTTGTACAGTATTCAGCTCCTTAAATACACTCGGTCAGCCCATCTCGACCCATCAGTGTTTTTTACCTGCTGGTCTTTCCTGTGATGTGACAGGTATGCAGGTGCTCATGTACTCGGTACATGATGCCATCAACGGCAGGCCCCAATGGGTTAGAACAGGATCAGACATCTGCTACTACAAGTAAGTACAAGCCTTTATGTTGTTTATCATTGTATTATAGCTTATCAATTATATTGATTTGTGGGTTGTCACGCACTGACCTCTATTCTTATCATCTAGGAATCATTTCTCACGAAGCTCTATTGCAGCCGGAGGGCAAAAGGGCAAATCATACTTCACCATGACCTTCACTGTGACTTTTCAGCATAAAGATGATGTTTGCTACTTTGCCTATCATTACCCATACACCTACTCGATGCTGAAGGTACTCCTTAAATTGATGTGCAGTAATACCTGAGTGTGTCTTATCAAGAAGCACGTTAGTTTGATATAGTATGCCAGTTTGGGTGCAAAAAACTAAATATTAAATACAGTGACGTGCTGTAACAAAATGTACGTTATGAAATTAACATTCATAACATTTACATACTGTTGCCGCTGTGGACTAGTGGTTTAGTGCACAACACATGCCACAGCTCTTTTATTATGCCAATTAGGGATGCAACAATACAGTTAGTCCACAGTTCAATACATACCTCGGTTTTTAACCATGGTTTTCAGTTCGGTTTTTTGCTATTCTATTCTTAGGTGACAGGAACAGAAAGAGGTTAAGGAGAAAATGTTTTTATTGTAATACTCTTTCTTTATTTTACTTAAAAGACTTGAAAAATGTATTATATATATATATATATATATATATATATATATATATATATATATATATATATATATATATATATATATATATATATATATATATATATTAGGGGTGTAACGATATGCGTATTCGTATTGAACCGTTCGGTACGAGGCTTTCGGTTCGGTACGCATCATGTACCGAACGGTTCTTGGACTAATTCATTAGATTTGGAAAATAAAAAAAGTGTGTGAAATATAATAATATGCGTTCAACAAGGTAGCCCAATAACCAAAACGACATAACAGCCAATGCCCCTGACACCGCCGAAGTGAAAAAAAAAAAAAACACCAAATATGTTTTAGGCTGCTCAGTCAGGTGCTCGCTTACTCAGTAGGCTACGCGCTGAATGCTCGTGGCAAAATGGCTATTGCGTTTAACAAACCAGAAATAGAAGATCCTCCAATAACCAACAGGTCTGGTGTTTGGGTGAACTTTTGATTCTTTGTAAGCTATGATGGTGTTGGCAAGAGCGATGGATTAAAAAACAACGGTATGTCGCATTTGCTGATGGTACAGCAGCGGGAATAATTCATGTCATGTCAATCAACTCATTTACGCCGACAACAAGACGATGAACAGGAGAAACAGCCACAAACTATCCCACAAACTATCCCCGCAGCATTTAGACAGACATTTCCAACTTATTCAAATGGCAAAAGACATCACCGCGGCGAGTGGTCCATTTATAGCCGCGGATATGAGACCTTACGCCCGTTTCACACATACTCCGTCTGCGTTGCGTTTTTTCCCGTACCCATGTTAACGGATTACAGTTTTCACACTGCACGCGGATGCTGTCCGTCAGTCTGTTCCAGGAGCGGTGCGTCTGCAGCAGTGCACGGATCGTTTTCGTACCGAGTCTATTTTTTGCTGTGCTGCGTTGCTGCATTAAAGTGGTAGAACATTGTTCGCATTAAAATAAACATGTACTGACGCGAAAATCTACCACAGATGCATATCATGTAAAATATACTCTTGTTTCAAAGTCAACACATGGCTTTTTTTCTCTCAAGTAAAGCAACAAAACCACACTTTACCTGGCATTTAGGTTAAAAAAAAATGTGCCATAATGGATAGCACTTTCTTGGAGGTGAAAAGCAAAGTTCTTTTTGACCTGCAGGATTTCTTTTAAAAGGGTGTAAAAACGAAAGATAAGACGAGAGTCGGCTGTTTTTGGATATACTATTGTAAGTTTCTAATTTAAAATGTTTGTGATTTAAGGCTATAAACTGTGTTTAAATGTTTTGCCACTTGTGTGAGCTAAATCTAAAGTATATAAATATGAATAAATGAATTTAATAAAATGTTGTTTAAATGTAGTAGGCTACGTAACCTGACTTCTATTAAAGAGTAAACAACGATAATTGGAATTCTGACGAGGCATGTTCAGTAAAAACCTTTGGATTTTAAATAAAAAATAATAAATCAATGCTGTGTTTGTGGTATGCAACAGCGGATTAGTTGCGGACTGCAAACGCAGTATATGTGAAAGCACTACAGGGTGTGGGGCTCCTGCAACGCACACCGCACACGCTAATGTAAAGAGCTAATGTCTTGTTCCTTTCAACTACACAGAAGATGGGTAAAATATAGCTCCATCATTGTTCAATGTAAAAAAAAAAAAAAATCATACTTTGTTAGTTTTAATAAAAAAAATAATAAAAAAAGGTAATTTATCTGCCAATTTTTTCTTTTTGCTGTATCTAAAACATACCGAACCGTACCGTACCGAACCGTGACACCAGTGTATCGTATCGAACCGAACCGTGAATTTTGTGAACCGTTACACCCCTAATATATATATATATATATATGTATATATATGTATATAGCTCAGAGATCTACAGTAGCATTTAAGTATGAAATTGAATGAATAAATGTAGGCTAAAATTAAAACTACATAGTCTTCAGTATACAATATACATTGATCGAAAGCTACTGTATTGTGAATTTATTCGAGCAGTGAGTGATTTTTTTTCTTTTTCTTTTGTTGTTTTATTAACATAATTTTAGAGGTGAACTGTCCCTTTAAGGACAAGCGTTCACAATCACTAGGCTACACTGCTGAGACCTGCTCGCATCTCATATACAGACACACGTTATTTTACTTTCACTTTAGACAAAACTGTCTGTGTTTATATTAAATTAATAAAATGCAAAACCGAACCGAAAAAAAAAACACAATTCACAAGCGCGTATTGAACCTTGAACCCGTACCGAACGGTTCACTATTGAGTATTGTGTGAGTATTGTGGCATCCCTAATGCCAATATCAGCCAAGGAAGCATGCATACTTTAGAAATATAACAGAAAATGGATGGATGCAATCAGGGGACTATGGCATGATATTTTTAATATACCTTGATTTTTACTGGCTTCATCCTGATCTTGTGTGCTAAGTAGTATTCATTGATTTTGTTCCTCGTTCGTTTAGATGCATCTGCAAAAGTTGAGTGCTTTGGGTACTGATAAGATATACTACAGACAGGAGGATCTGTGTGAAACGCTGGGAGGAAACGGCTGTCCCCTGCTCACCATCACAGCCATGCCAGAATCCTCCAGCAATGACCATATCAGTCAGTTCAGTATGTATACACACACACACACACACACACACACACACACACACACACACACACACACACACACACACACACACACACACACACACACACACACACGGGGTGTTTCCATGTTTTATGGGGACTTTCCATAGGCGTATGGTTTTTATACTGTACAAACCGTATTTTCTATCCCCCTACACTGCCCCTGCCCCTAAACCTACCCATCACAGGAAACATTCAACATTTTTACTTTCTCAAAAAAACTCCTTCTGTGTGATTTATAAGATGTTTTCCTCATTGTCCCCATAATGTAGTGATTACCATCACACACACACACACACACACACACACACACACACACACACACACACACACACACACACTGAAACATCACTGATAAGAATACAGCCATAGCAATCAGTTTAGTTCAGGGGTGCCAAATTCAGTTCCTGGAGGGCCACAGCCCGGCAGAGTTTAGTTCAACCGTAATTAAACGCACTTGATCCGGCTAATCAAGTTCTGCTCCTCCAGGAGCTGAGTTTTGCACCCCTGGTTTAGTGGGTAAGAAACAGAATGCACTCCTTAATGCACGCTCACATGCACTCTCTCTAATGAACGCAATCACCCACATGCTTGAACACTCTTCTAATATACATTCTCATACATGATGATTTACACACACTCTCACAAACGCTGCCATGCACTTTTGCATGCTTGCTGTACACAATACATGCACACACTAATAATTCATAATACTAATACATTTGTAGACACCAGTACACATTGTACGATTTTAGGCTGTCCTAGACGAAAGATCAACAATTGTGGCAATTTCTGTGGTCGTGGCTTCTAAATGGTAAAGAGAGAGAGGTTCAAAAACGGCCGTTATCACAATGTGTTTGCTGCTACGACCTACAATACTTACCAGCCAATAAAAATGCAACATGAAATGGCGTATTGATCAACGAGACATGGCTCTAGAACATAAAATGACTAACCTTAATGTAATTTTACCATCCGCTACGGGACACAGTCGCCGGTGCCATTTTTGCTTTTCTGGTCACGAGTATGAGTTAACACTAGCCTAGAAATCTAGACGCACCCTAGCGGCAGCAAATTTAATTTGCCCGCAAGTGTGGTCTAGCAACTCTCAATACCCTTCTGAGCTGTATTCCTCAGAATCTGGACGGCCCAATCACATCGTGTAGGCTATAGAGTCGGCGGGCGGGGCCATAATGACGACGGCCGTGTTGCGTTTGCGTGCTTCTAGTAACACAGAAACTGGCGAACGGCGGCGGTCTTTCGAATCAGCTCTGCCCGCGCCTCCGGAAGACTTGGAGTTAAGCTTTTCTCTGAGAAAAGAACAAAGAGCGGCACTGAAGTCATTCTTAAAAAGGGAAGATGTGTTCGGAGTTTAGCCGACCGGATACGGCGAATGTTTAATCAGTCAGCGAGCTCCCCTTCACCGTCGTTGCTCCGGTTGGTGTAGCGCTATCCTATCGCGTGCAGAGGGAGTTTGAAAGACAACCGTTTATCCGCCCCTCGGATTGAGCCCTGTCTATGGTGAGTTTCCAGACCAAACATCTTGATGTGGGTCTGGCTTGTCAGGCTAAGTTAACACAGCTCTGTTTATCATATTATATACTTTTGACTGTTTAAAATGATGTTATGACGTAACTCTGTGCGTTCGCTCGGTGGCTGCTGACACTTGTTCACACTGCTAAGAGTAAAGCGCTTCTGCAGAATAAAACCAGTAACCGAGGATAACGCAGATATGATGCCATTGACAGACGACTCCCTCAGATGCTATGCTCAGACGTCCCGGCTCCTTGGTTAAAATAGCAATTTTCTAACAATTTACAAATAGTTGGAAACATTTCGGATATTGTAAGAACTCAACCGAACTAAATATATGACACTGGCCTGGTGGTTTTTGGATATTTTACTGCAAAAATACTACATAGTTCACCTTTAAGCTACAATTACACAATTGGCATGCCAAGTTGGCCCTTTTTTCCCTAGCTAAGACTTCATCCATATTCTCATCTTTTGCTTCCTTCTCTCTTTTTCAGCCATATAAAAAACACATTTGCCAAAGTGCATTTTCATTTTGCTCTATTTATTTACGACTAGCACACATTGATGATGTTTTTTCTCTATACTAACTTAAACGTCATCCTTGTACAGTCTACGCACATGTCATACCCAAGTTTATTAGATCCATTTTGTACAGTGTGATTTCTAATGACCTTATAGGATTAGTAAAAACTCACTTAATTTTGATATTTTCAACAAAACAAGAAAAATGATCTTATGTCATTTAATGCAGTGGCGTAGCCATCTTTTCAGAAGTGAGGGGGACAGAAATGTCGTAATACCGTTTTTTTTTTGGCCGATATAAATTTATCACATCTCTTGCTTTTAATTCGGTAATATATCAAATACACAGCTGAACAATAACCACTAATATCTATAATTTTTTTCTCCTATATTTTATGCCAATTTTATGATTGGTTTATGTAGCATACTTCAAACACTTGTGCATTGTCTCCATAGAATTTATGCAATGTAAAAAAAAATGTTATTCAGAAATATTATTCTGATGTAAATCATCTGTTCTCTATGTGAATATATAGTAAAGTGTAATTTATTCCTGTGATCAAAGCTGGATTTATCATCATTACTCCAGTCTTCAGTTTCACATGATCCTTCACTAATCATTCTCAGATGAGGATCTGACGATTAACACACATTTATGATTATTAGTGTTGAAAACAGTTGTGCTGCTCATGGTACATTTTTGTGGAAACCACCATACCATTCAAACATTTGTGGTAAAATTTAAAAAAGAGTGAAATTAATACTTTTATTGATCAGACATGCATTAAACTGATCACAAGTGATATTTTTAATATTACAAAAGATAATAATATATTTAAATCAGCACTAGGTAACTTTTCAACCTTCATAATATATTTTTTAAGACTCTTGTGATGATAAATCGACTTACAATAGGTTGAATGACACGTCTGCCATAGCCTGATGGGGTCTGTATCGTTTTTAATCGTACTTTTAAACTTCGGGTTTCGGGTAGTAACCCGAGAAAAAAAAAGAACTACAAAATCCGACTGCTTTACGGCATATACGTCACTTCCACCAACACACACACTTCCTTACATTCGGACGTGCGAGCCCAACTTTGTTCGTCGGATAATATAGTCATGTCCGAAGCAGCAGAGACAAATAAGAAAGAAAAGGTTTTGTTGGAGGAAAGCAATAAGAGGAAATGAAAAAGTGATGGGATTAAATGCAGGACGAGGACCAACATGTGACCAGCGTTTGCTCGTCGGAGTGAGCTGAAGGAGGCGTGCCCGACCGATGCTGTCATGCTTGTTACGGTGATTACCTACCACTCAAACATTGAACTGAAGTATCATATAGATTCTGTAAAACAGTAACTAATAGACTACTATAATGACGCTGGCTTGTAAACGTGAGCATCGTGATTATTTGGCGTTTGAAAAAAATAAAACCCATGAAATTATATTCATATGACATGCTGAAGCATATGCCACTGACTGTAACGTTACCTGGGATGAAGACATTTCACACACGCCGCCAGAAGAACTGTTCAGGGGAACTGTTAGTGCTGCACCGACCCGCGGGACGCTTTTATGAAGTTATTTGGCCCGCACCGCACCACTGTATATATTTTTACAACCCGCCGCGCACCTGCGACCATTAAATAGACATACGGGGTCCGCGGGTTATGAGACGACCCGCACATAACTAGTTCAGGGCTATCAGGGTTGTCATGTCAACAAATGCACGCGCGATGGCATCCCCTGTTGTAGGATGACAGCTCTTATGACAGTAGTTGAGGACATTTTTTTTCCAAACTGTAGGGGGACCCAGAGAGCAAAAGTAGCCAAGTGCGGCTTTAATAAGTGCAAATAAATGCTGTCCATTAAAATTTCTATTCATCAAAGAATCCTGAAAAATAAAATGTATCATGGTTTCCACAACATTTTTAAGCAGCACACAGATAATAATCATAAATGTTTCTTGATTATAAAATCATCATCATATGAGAATGATAAGTGAAGGATCACTGAAGACTGGAGTAATGATGATAAACTCATCTTTGATCACAGGAATAAATTACACTAGGCCTACTATATAGTCACATAGAAAAAAAATATGTTTTTAATTTGTAATAATATTTTACAATTACTGTTTTAACTGTATTTTTGATCAAATAAATGCAGCCTTGGTGAGCAGAAGATACTAAAGATTAAAAAAGTTGGCCATAAGCACTTTATTATTCATATGATATACTTTATTGTCAATAAATAGCCTACATTGAGATGGCTTGAAAAACACACATAAAGCATATTGTCGCAATCGTCTGATTGTCGTCGTCACGATTCATCACTCATATCGGTTCTACGAATCCACTTTTGGACTTTCTGTGAGAGCGCCCTCCTCATATTTAGATACGAATAAAATCGTGGGCCGTGACCTCAGAAGTGCACTATCAACAGAGGTTAGAGAAAGCTGTTTTTAGCCTCCCTGTTAACTTGCCCGCTCCGTAACGCCGGTTCAAATCCCGCTCGGAGCAGGTCGACTAGGATCGGTGAGACCCAGTAAAAGTGCGGGGGATTAAAATACATTTTATTAAAAGTGCGGGGGGCACTTAAATTTCACTGTAATTTCAGCCTTCGTGAATGAGTGTGGCTCGCTCAGCTATGCTGTAACGTGTGTGTGTTTGTAGGAAGCCGTCCAGTGGTGTTTCTGTCTGCGCGGGTGCATCCTGGAGAGACTAACTCTAGCTGGGTGATGAAGGGCACTCTGGAGTTTCTCATGAGCTGCAGTCCTCAAGCCCAAAGTCTACGAGAGAGCTACATCTTCAAAATCATCCCCATGCTCAACCCTGACGGGGTCATCAATGGAAAGTATGTCAACAAACAACAACAATCACCTCCACATTCCACACTGGTTCTGCAAATCAACAGAAGCTGTTGACACTGTAGATGACACTGCTTTAAAAAAAAGTCATCATTAGAGTGCAGCACAAACCTAGGATTTTTAGCTGTTTTATACATGTATGAAATGGGCAGGAATATATAGTGCATATTAAAAAGTATGCAGATATTGTTTAACACTTAAAGGGTTAGTTCACCCAAAATGAAATTGATGTCATTAATGACTAATGTCGTTCCACACCCGTAAGACCTCGGTTCATCATCAGAACACAGTTTAAGATATTTTATATTTAGTCCGACAGCGTATCCAAGTGTATACACACTATACTGTCCATGTCCAGAAAGGGAATAAAAACATCATCAAAGTAGTCCATATGAGACATCAGTTAGTTCATTAGAATCTCTTGAAGCATCGAAAATACATTTTGCTCCAAAAATAACAAAAACTACAAATTTATTCAGCATTGTCTTCTCTTCCGTGTTTGTTTTCAACCCTCACATAAAGATTCAAACGGTTGTGAATCAGTGTATTGATTCATGATTCGGATCACGTGTCAAACTGCTGAAATCACGTGACACTAGCGATCTGAATCATTGATCGATTCACTGATTCACAACCATTTGAATCTTTATTTGAGGATTGAACACGAACGTGGAAGAGAAGACAATGCTGAATAAAGTCGTAGTTTTTGTTATTTTTGGACCAAAATGTATTTTCGATGCTTCAAGAGATTCTAATTAACCCACTGATGTCACATATGGACTACTTTGATTATGTTTTTTTTCCCTTTCTGGACATGGACTGTATAGTGTGCATACACTTAGAAATGCTGTCGGACTAAATATAAAATATCTTAAACTGTGTTCTGAAGATGAATGGAGGTCTTACTTGTGTTGAACGACATTAGGGTGAGTCATTAATGACATCAATTTCATTTTTGGGTGAACTAACCCTTTAATGAAAGTTATTACGCAGTGCTACAGATATTAGTAAGGGCAATACTTCTACATGAATTTGATCTGTAAACTAATCACATATTTCCACTCTTCTTTATTCTCACGCTGCAGTCATCGTTGTTCTCTGAGTGGGGAGGATCTGAACAGACAGTGGCAAAAGCCCAACCCAGAGCTGCACCCCACCATCTACCACGCCAAGAGTCTCCTGCAGTACCTCAGAGCTACAGGAAAAACTCCACTGGTGAGAGAGCAGCATGCTGTGTGTGAGAGAACTCGGTTTAAACTGTTTAAATCACACCAGCAGTGTGTCTATCTGTTAACTGTGTGTGTTTAGGTGTTCTGCGATTATCACGGCCATTCACGGAAGAAGAATGTCTTCATGTACGGCTGTAGTATTAAGGAGACGGTGTGGCAGACCAACGTCAACACCAGCACCTGTGACCTACACGAGGACCTGGGATACAGGGTAACACAACTGCACGCTCATCTTTTATTGGCCTCTTTTTGGCAAGTTTGATGAATTTAGATTAAATTTGACATTCACAACACACAGCTCCTCAGTCCATTCATACCAACTAACATACAAAATTGAGCTATTCATATTTAATGCATACATTGACATATTAAAGGAATCACACAAAAATAGAAAATTGGAAATGCTTGTGCACAACTCAAAAGAAGATTTTGGATTATTGTTTCAGATGTTTTTGTATTGATTAAATGAATGCTACCTTTGTGTAATTTTTGGTGCTTAGAAGTTTTGGGCCCCATTAAAATTCATATATAATATGGACAAAAACAACTGCACAGTCTTTTTTTTTTTACAGAATAAGGAAAGGAATACATTTTTCAAATCACATTAAGGCGAGTAAAAAACAGAATTGTCATTTTTTGGGAGATTTATTCTTTCAAAGAGGACCTATTATGCTCTTTTACAAAGTCTTGATTTAGTTTTTAGGGTCTACTAGAATAGGTCTTCATGCTTCAAAAACACCATCACATTTTTTGACATTTTTGCAGGTCCTCTCTTCTTAGTCTACCAGTAACACTCTATTTAGTTCCTGTTTCTTTGAAGCCCCTCCTTCCGAAAAGCACAATGTGCTCTGATTGGTTACCTGGACCAGTGTGTTTTGATTGGTCAACCTTTTTGACCATGGTATGGAAGTGTCACATCAGGTTGAAAAAAATAGTGTCTGTGTCCGAAATTGCCCCCAATACCCTTAAAAATGACAATATTTGAAGGGACAGCCATTTGTAGCAGTGTCCGAAACCATAGTGGATGATATCGAGTGCACCCATTCAGTCTCACAATGCACCGCAATAACAAGTTTAAAACGGATGTATGCTTAACGGCTAGAAAATGCCAATGTGATGGTTGCAACAAATTAATTCCTGCATCTGACCAGAAGATGGCGCCCGCACCTGAATCATCCATTTGAATTGATTATTAAATTAAGGTTTTTTCATGGTAGTTTCCATTATAGAGATAAATCTTTTCATTACTACTGGTACTGCCAGTTTTCTAAACACTACGCAAAAGCGGCAGCCCTTCAGTGTCTGAATTCACTCACTCCTTTTCATTCACTTCTTCAAGTGGATTATGCTAAAGGGTTAGTTCACCCAAAAATGACAATTCTCTCATTAATGACTCACCCTAATGTCGTTTGACACTCGTAAGACTTTCGTTCATCTTCAGAAACAAATGAAGAGATTTTTTGTTGAAATCCGATGGCTCAGAAAGGCCTTCATTGACACCAATGTCATTTCCTCTCTCAAGACCCATAAAAGGTACTAAAGATGTCATTACAAAGCCCATCTCACTACAGTGGCTCTATAATAAATTTATGAATAGTTTTTGAGGTCTTACGGGTGTCGAACGACATTAGAGAATGTAATTATTGACAGAATTTTAATTTTTGGGTGAACTAACCCTTTAAAGGGGGGGTGAAACACTCAGTTTCAGTCAATCTCATGTCAATCTTGATTACCTATAGAGTAGTATTGCATCCTTCATATCTCCAAAAAGTCTTTAGTTTTATTATCTTTATAAAATAAATATAGGCTGTACCGAGTCTTTCCGGAAAAAACCGAGCGCCTGGAGGCGTATCGTGTGGGCGGAGCTAAAGAATGACGATCGCGAACAAAGCGCTAACGTCCTCAAGCGTGGAGAAACCCATGGCTATCTCAGCTAATACAGATAATGATCCAGAATCAAATCTGAGGCTGAAATAAATTGAACAGGAGAAACAGCAACGGCAGGACGTCCGTCTCTGTGGTATGTACTGTATTTAGTGGTCTGTCAACATTTGTGTGTCTTTACTCGCAGTTTATGAGGACATGATTCGGTTTATGGACTATTGTATGCGACTAAACCTTAGCAGTAGCAAGCAAAACGGTTTTGCACGTCAGACTAGTGTAACGTTATACAGAACAACAATGGACTAACCGTTAGCGCATTTGAATGACGAAGCACGCGATCGTGTCGTTTACTGATGTTTACTCACGCAACGATAGCCGACAGCACAGACATTTGAAGCAGTTTAATTCACGGGCTGCTTCCAAAGCAGGACCGAACCTTTATCGCTGGGACCGCTCCGTCAAAAACACACTTCTTTGATATGATTTGGTGAAGTCCTGTGACAGCAGTGAACGGTGGAGATCCACTTTTGCGACGCGACTGAAGCGATGTTGTGAAGCTTCCCGTCATTTCTGCGTTCAAATCGGTTCAAATGCAGCGCTGCCTTCCCGGAATGCTGTGCTGAAGCGTTGAAGTCGCTCGACGTCACCCATAGGAATAAAGTGGAGCGCGGCGCCTGGATCGACTGGATCTGCAGCTGAGAGTGTTTATGGGCGTGCATTTCCTCTCTCGCTCTGGTCACGCGTGCGCGCACCATACCGGGAGAAGAGCCCGTACGGCCCATGCAAGGACCTTCTGCTCTATTAACGTCAACCCGAGCCATACTCGAAAAAAACTCTCCGAAACTTGTGAGAAACCGGAAGGAGTATTTTTAACACAGAAATACTCCATCAAACGTCCAACATTAGTTTTTGAAACTTTGTCTATGTTTAGGATGGGAATCCAAGTCTTTAACAGTGTAAAAAGCTCAGTATGCATGAAACAGCATTTCACCCCCCCTTTAATGGAGTAATGTAGGGAATAGGGAATGAGGGTATGAGGGTGATTTCAAACACAGCCAGTGTCTCTTGGACATGACAACAACACACTATTAACCAGACCTTGCCCCCTTTATTTTGCTTATGCCTTAGACGGGAATTATTTAAATGAGGAATATTGCGACATGTTCAGTCCTGGAACAAAACTCAAGACTACAATCAAGGCGTTTCAGAAACTGCGCACTGAAATAGAGCAGTGT
Source organism: Pseudorasbora parva (assembly GCF_024679245.1). Taxonomy (NCBI): domain Eukaryota; kingdom Metazoa; phylum Chordata; class Actinopteri; order Cypriniformes; family Gobionidae; genus Pseudorasbora; species Pseudorasbora parva. The sequence goes on from NC_090184.1 coordinate 7,284,286, forward strand.
TTCCCAACCCTGGAGGAACACCAACACTGCACATATTGGATGTCTTCCTTATTCGACCCATATATTGTATTATATTATTGTATTATATATTGGAGTCTCTACTAATGAGCTGATGAGTTGAATTAGCCGTGTTTGAGTTTGAAAATGTCTTGGTGTGCCTCCAGGAACAGGATTGGGAAACACTGATATAGAGAATAACTCCTTTTGGAGTAACTTTTTGCTTTGGAACTTTGTAGAATCTTTTCATGCTCAAAGAGCAACATTAATTCAAGTTTAAAATGTAAAAATTAAAATGATAGTATCTCTTTTAAAGGCGGCATAAACAGTTTTATTCTAAGAGAGAGTGGAAAATAATCATGTAAAAGTTTTCTCTTCATCAGCGTTGATCTTGTCATGTAAATAAGCTAAAGCCACTTCTCATGTGCTCCGTGTGTTTCAGACTCTGCCGAAGCTGCTCTCTCAGATGGCTCCAGCGTTCAGCCTGTCCAGCTGCAGTTTTGTAGTTGAGCGCTCCAAAGAGGCCACGGCGCGTGTGGTGGTCTGGAGAGAGATCGGAGTGGAGCGCAGTTACACCATGGAGAGCACCCTGTGTGGCTGTGACCAGGGCAAATACAAGGTGAGCGCGGGGTATTTATACACTAACTTTAACCTTAATATAACCGCATATTTTTAAAACCTCTAAATGTCATTTTGCTGAAAATTACCAAGAATATCAGATAACACCTGATAAAGAACAAAAGTTCACACGGGATATAAATTTCCATTTGGTTCTTGTTATCCAATTATTTCTGGATCAGAGAAGGGGCAGGAAACAATTGACCGTAACAAACAGGGTTCTTACGTCATGCGTGCCATGAGAAAACAGTGCAGGGATCAGTGATTGGCCAGGCTCCGTGACAGAGTTTCTGTCCTATTTATTAAATTCAGTATTGATCATTTTTAATGTGTTTTGATGCCTTGCAAACTTAAAAATGTGGTTTTCTGTGAGGCGTTGAACACTGTTGCACATTCTGTTCATTTAAATGTTCAATTTATGTTTGTTGAAATATTGAGAATAAATTGGAGGCGTCAGCTAGAATGAGTTGGAAAATTATAAACAAATAACAGAATGTCATGTCAGTTTTTTTTTATTTTAGTTTTTTTCATAATAAAAATTTGTTTAATGAAACAAGAACATATGATTGTATAAAACTGTACAAAAATTATGAAAATACATTAATCATTTTATTTAGTTTTTAGTTTTCACCTAACCCCGATTCATTAAGGCCATATATTATATTATATTATATTATATTATATTATATTATATTATATTATATTATATTATATTATATTATATATTATATTATATTATATTATATTATATTATATTATATTATATTATATTATATTATATTATATTATATATATTATATTATATTATATTATATTAATTATATTATATTATATTATGTGAACAAAAAGACAAGAAACTTTTTAAATATATTATATGTATTATATTTAATATATATATAATTCTCAAAATCTCACAGGGTGTGAGAATAGTAAACAAAGAGATATGAACCTTTCGAAATATAACACCCAGTAACTTCACATGAATGCTGTGGAAACCAAAAAAAACATGACAAAAATATCAATGACTAACACCGGATCAGTTTGAACAGTAATGTGGTCTGTATGTGGGGTGCAAATAAATGTTGGTCAGTCTGACATCAAGGTTCTTGGCTTTCTTTGTGGGTGAGATTAAACTATCTAATGATATGACAAGGTCTTGGCAGGGCGGTTCTCAGCTGGAATGAACAACGGCTTCGTTTGTGATCAAATTCAGCCTTCTGAGATGCCACGCTTTAACCCGTGCTCGCAATTCTTACTGTACTCATTTGACACTGTAGTTCAGAGTTGCTGGGCCTCAGAACTCAAGGTTAACATTTTTTATTATGTTTATAGCTCTGCATTAACTCTTCCTTTGATGAGGGACCTTTTCACCAGTTATTTTGTTCTAGAAGAATGCTTTTTGCAATCCTGCAAGTCAAAACATCTTTAATGTTTTCACTTCATGAACTGGACTTGATTATTCTCATAGCCTGTCCAAAATCAACTTGGTGTCGAGAATGACGGGAAATAAGTTTGACCGCATCTACTCAGTCTTTTGACTATTTTCTTCGTTTTCACCAAATGTCTACAAACTTTCTAGAAACATTCTTGAAGTTGAGCTGGGGAATTTTGTAAATATATATATATTTAATTATTATTATTCTGATCTCAGTGACCAGGTTCCTCATTTATAAAATATTGCTGCGTGCGTGTGATTTAGGAATGTGTAGGTTAGCAAGTGAATTTGTATTCAATCTGGTTGTTTTACTCAAGATTATGCTGCTAGCTGTTTCTTTTTTTTATTATTTGTTTTACATTTAAGTTCCTTATTATAGCTAACCTGCAATTTTACAAATTTCCAGTTTGTTCCCATTTAAATCCTGTTAATTCCCATATAAGTTTCCAACTTTAAAAATTCTCAGGATCTTGCAACCCTAGAAATAGCACAACTGCAATTTTGTTGTTTGTCTAGATTCAGCTCTGCTTACTCTGGACTCTCAATCAGTGCTTGAAGTTGAAAAAATAAAGTGGTGGCTTTATTTTTTTATAATTAAAATGTATTATATTGTTTATATATCAGGGTAGGCAAGAACGATACATACAATAGGTTCTACACTACCTCACAAGTGCTGTCACTGCACTGTTAACAAATATTTTCATGATTTTTTACACCTTTCACAAATCTTTTGAAAAATCAGCTTAGATTCACAAACGTTGTTCAGAACACATTCATATTTTGAGTTTCTGTTGATAATTGTGACTCCCCTGGTACCGCCAACATGTGAGAGTGCCCACTTCGAGCACTGCTCTCAATCACCTCATACGCTTTTTCATCCAAATTGAAAGGACAATGCTATTTTGTTCTGTGTACTTTTGCGTCCATTCATTTTTCGATGTTTAAACCAAAAAATGAGATACAGAAGATGTGGTTCTTCATTAATAGTTCTTCTAACACTGACAAACTGTATATTGTATTTTATTGAAAATCATAGAAATAATATACAACTTATTATATATATATTATATATATATTATATACACCGATCAGACATAACATTATGACCACTGACAGGTGATGTGAATAACACTGATTATCTCTTCATCACAGCACATGTTAGTCGGTGGAATATGTTAGACAGCAAGTGAACATTTTGTCTTTAAAGTTGATGTGTTAGAAGCAGGAAAAATGGCCAAGCGTAAGGATTTGAGCGAGTTTGACAAGGGCCAAATTGTGATGGCTAGACGACTGGGTCAGATCATCTCCAAAACTGCTCTTGTGGGGTGTTCCCGGTTTGCAGTGGTCAGATCTATCAAAAGTGCTCCAAGGAAGGAACAGTGGAGAACTGACAACAGGGTCAGGACACGTGGGGAGCGAAGGCTGGCCCGCGTGGGCCGATCAAACAAATGAGCTACTGAAGCTTAAATTGCTCAAGAAGTTAATGCCAAAAGCGCCAACAGTGAGCATGTGAGCATCAGAACTGGACCAAAGATGAATGGAAGAAAGTGGCCTGGTCTGATGAATCACTTCTTCTTTTACATCACATGGAGGGGTCTAGTGGAGTCCATGCCTCGACAGATCAAGGCTGTTTTGGCAGCAAAAGGGGGACCAACTCAAAATTAGGTCATAATGTTATGCCTGATCAGTGTATAGTATGTTTTGTTTTTGTAAAGAATTCGTCACTGTGTGCTTTTGGTGTCAGTGAGCACATTTCTCTTGGACATGTGGCAGTGTGGGGTGCCTTGGGGGTGAGAACGGATTGACTTTTAAAAGGAGCAAGAGAGGAACAACTGATCACGATGTAGAAAACAGGTGCTCTGCAATCTTCCTTTTAAAATGAAGTTACCTCTCTGGTTCAGAGATATGGCTGTAATTCAAAAGTGCAGGAGAAACAATTTCTAATTTGGCCAAAGAGAACTAGTCAAATCGACAATGTTTTATATTATTTTGTGTATTTTAAATATTTCATAAAGATGAGCAGTCATAAAATTCTTCAAAGATCTCAGTATTTTATTTTGTGCAAAGCATGTACGATTTTAAATTCTGTTTTGATATTTAATTGTTCTTTTTACTTTTCTCAGCATGGCTAACAAAGGAAAAAGAATGTAAAAGTAGACAGAGCAACTTCTAATGATTTTTGTAGAAGAAGCACTAGCATTTTGTAATGACACAAATGAACAAATGACACTAATAAAGATGTCATCCATTAGAGAAAATCTGTAACAAATGTTGTGTCTTGTATGCATATATACTGTCACATGAGAGCTAAACAGATTTTTCATTTGTTAAAGGCAATGACCACTGCTTGTCCTGTCCTGATGAATAAATGTTAAATGTCATTGACAGGTTTTCATGATGAATGTGAACAGTAGATGGCGCTACAGACCAGCTGTGAAAGATGCAGTAGTCTCAGGCCTCTGATAGTGACTCACAGTCTTCTGTCTGTAGGACACATAATGGCGTCTCTGTGAGTTCAAATAACATGGCTGAAGCTTCTTTCTGTCCAGCATGACCAAATGAAAATGACAGTAATTAGATTAGTGCTGGAGTACATTATCCTGAATAGAACCTAAAGCAGCAGCATGAGCACTGTATTCTATAGGTAGTTTTCCGTCCACTATAAAAATGTGCGAATACCTGTGATGGAGCTGTCACCTAGCGGTTACGTTCTCTAACACACGTCATACTCACCACTGTCCTGCAGCGTTTCGCTCCAACCAGCTCCAAAACACCTGCCTGGAAGTTTTCAGTAATCCTGAAGACCTTGATTAGCTGGTTCATGTGTGTTTTATTGAGTTTGACATCTATTGGTTTACCAGTAGCACATGCTGGTGAGGTTTTATTCTTCTATACTAACTTGCGTTGTAGCCTACGATTCAATAGGTGTGATCATCGTACAGTCTACAATTCTACCCAAGTTTATTAGATCCATGGCATACTGTGTGGCAAAAAAAAAACATGTAAATACTGGCTTAGCAGTCTCTGTGAACATTTGTACAAAAGACAACAGCAAATTTTGTGTAAATATTGTAATCTAAATTTCTTTCTATGCAAAAGCGATTCATTAAGTGCTATTTACTTCACAGACAAAACCCAGAAAACAAAGCTGCTTCGTGGATGTGTAGTTTACTTGCTTCTGAATGTTTAGATCTTGGCAGCCATTGACTACCATAGTATTTTTCCCCCACTATGGAAGTCAATGGCTGCCAAGATCTGATTAGTTACAAATATTCTTCCAAATATCTTCATTTGTGTTCAGCAGAACAAAGACATTTATACAGGTTTGGAACAAGGAAGGGTAAATGATTACAGAATTTTAATTTTTGGGGCGAACCATCCCTTTAATCACAAACTTTGATAAATCCGATTAATTTTTCCTCAGAACCGCTTAGTGTATCAACCCAGTGCATTGTCAACACGCTACTTGGCTTCTAGGAAGACTGATAGAAACCACCTGTGAGCCCTTCCTTGAGGAAGCTGTGTACAGCCCGTCAATCAGATTAGATTTCACCAGATTGAGAAAGAACTTTTCAGATTTGTGCAATATGAATCAGAGATCAGACGATTAGTGCACAGACTCTTTTAGTTAGTTCCACAGATGCATCAGATTATTCCTGGTTGACTACAAAAAAAAAAAATGATGACTTATTTTTTGTTAGGTAATTTTCATATTGTTTATAAACTGTTAATTTAATATTAAAGAATTTGTTTCTGCCACAGAAAAACCCCCACAATGGAATCCTTTTGACCTCATACAATATTTTTGCTCTCGCAATTTTAAGTTTATATTAATTTATTTAGTTTATATATTGTTATCAATTTATATCACAGTTCTGAAAAAAAAAGATCTGAATTGTGAGAGATATACAATATTGCCAAAAGTATTGGGACACCCCTCCATATCATTGAATTCAGGTGTTCCAATCACTTCCATGGCCACAGGTGCATAAATCAAGCACTAGGCATGCAGACGCTTCTACAAACATTTGTGAAAGAATGAGTCGCTCTCAGGAGCTCAGTGAACTCAAGCGTGGTGCCGTGATAGGTTGACATCTGTGCAATAAGTCTATTCGTGAAATTTCCACTACTTAATATTCCACGGTCAACTGTTAGTGGTGTTCTAACAAAGTGGAAGCAATTGGGAACCTCAGCAATGAAGTGGTAGGCCATGTAAAATCACAGAGCGGGGTCAGCACATGCTGAGGTGCACAGAAGTCGCCAAATTTCTGCAGAAATTCCTTCAGATCAAGAACAGTGTGTAGAGAGCTTCATGGAATAGGTTCCCATGGCCAAGCAGCTGCATCTAAGCCTTTCATCAGAATATTCAATGCAAAGTGTCGGATGCAGTGGTGTAAAGAATACCGCCACTAGACTCGAGAGCAGTGGAGACGTGTTCTCTGGAGTGACCAATCACACTTCTCCGTCTTGTAATCCGATGGACGAGTGTTGGTTTGGCGGTTGCCAGGACTTGCCTGACTGCGTTGTGTCAAGTGTAAAGTTTGGTGGAGGGGGGATTATAGTGTGGGGATGTTTTTTCTGGGGTTGGGTTAGGCACTTCTTAATTCTTCAGCATACCAAGACAGGTGAGAAGAGTTTGGGGATGGCCCCTTTCTGTTCCATTATGACTGAGCACCAGTGCACAAAAGTGTCGGTCCATGAAGACATGGTTGAGTAAGTTTGGTGTGGAGGAACTTGACTCGCCTTAAGTCCTAAGCTCAACCCGATAGAACAGCTTAGGGATGAATTAGAGCAGAGACTGTGAGCCAGGCCTTCTCGTCCAACATCAGTGCCTGACCTCACAAATGAGCTTCTAGAAGAATGGTCAAAAATTCCCATAAACACACTCCTAAACCTTGTGGAAAGCCTTCCCAGAAGAGTTAAAGCTGTTATATCTGCAAAGGGTGGGCTAACTCCATATTAAACCCTATGGATTAAGAATGGGATGTCATTAAAGTTCATGTGCATGTAAAGGCAGGTGTCCTAAACTTTTGGTATATGATGTAATTGCAAAAAAGGCAGACTTGTGAAATTAAAAGTTTAAATGTCTTTTTGGTTTTTTTATTCTGTGGTAAAATAATTAAATATATAATTTTGAGGAAAAAAGGTATAAACTCTCAGTTGTGAGGAAAGTGTTAATTTTAGTTTTGTGCATAACCCTACTGACCAATTGTATTATTAAATGTAAAGTTATGCTTTTTGTTGCGCTGTCTGGTGCATATTCATTTTTGGATTCAACCAACATAAAATCAATCAACATAAAATTCTAGCATGATGTTGATTTCAACAAAAAATCATTTTAATATTTGTCTTTTCTTTATTTGAAAATAAGCTGTGGGATACGGTATTGCTTTTACAGTAGAAGTGAATGGGGCCAATTCATAAATAAATGAATACTGTGTTCTGATAGTATAGGCACAGGACATAAACAATATGCTTGTAAACATGATTTTACTGTGACAGAATCCCTTGTATACATTTTATGTGTAAAGATATTTCCAATTCTACTTTATTGCCATGGTAAAATAGCAGCTTAATCCTACAGTGTCAATCAAATGGATGTTGAAAATTTACAGCTCAAAGAATACCCAAGATTTTAAGTCATTTATAATATCTTAAGCTTCACATTTCTGCATATAAGCCTTCCAGAAATTGGTTTCCACTTCCATTGTAAGTGCCAGACTGCAATTTGCTTTTATTATTATTAAAGAGGAGGGATGAGTTAAAATAATAAATAAAAAAAAAAGTTCAATAATCTTTTGTAAAAACAGGTTGTGGTTTTCACCCCAAAGGTTTTTTGTTTTTGTATTTGTTTTTTTCAAGATCAAGGTAAATTGTACTTGATTTATCTTCTGGGAAACATGTAAGGATCTTCTGTTGCTTCCAAAGGACAGAACTTAATGAAAGAAATTTTTTTAAACAAAATAAGAAAAATTGGACATCTTCAGCCTATTCAAAAAGGCTCTTACAGTGTCGTGTTTCCTTCCTTCCCTTAATTTTATGTACACAATGCTTAATTGATATAATTCATCATGTCTCACATCCATTTTAGTCAAATCTACAGAGAACCCATACTGTCTGTATCAGCACATTTAAATCTCAGATGTCACCTGGTAATGAATGTAACCCAGATGTCATTTTGCAAACTAATCCTGTACAAATAGTGCTTGTAACAGGTGATCTGTGTGTGTGTTTGCAGGGTCTCCAGATCGGCACAAATGAGTTGGAGGAAATGGGAGCTCAGTTTTGTTTGGCTCTGCTCAGGCTAAGACGCTTCACGTCCCCCTTGGAGCTCCACAACCACAACTCTCATCTACTGGACATGGAGAACGACCTGATAGACACACGCAGCATCCCCAACATCACCAGGTAAACCACACACACACACACCCCAGTACAATGATCATATCCAGCTCAGGGACGTCCTGTTATTGTGCTGCCACATGAACCGGCACAAACCGTTTGAAGACGCAACAGCTGCCCTATCGAATTTCAATACAACATTAAGCAGCTCGGAGCTCACAATGTTCAGAACAATAATAGCCCTGATGTCCATGATGTCAGAAGCTTCCAGATTCTAGAAGCTTCTTGGGAACGTACTTCAGCCCCTCCCAACTTGTGTATTTCTGTAATGGATAAAAACATACACACACACACACATATGATCTTGCAGCCCTCTTCTAATGGCCGGCACCACTTGAGGAGATGTCGGTCACATGGGGCTCGGCGCACTTGAGTGAAGAGAGAAGCACTCTGCTCATTATAGTCATCTAATCACCTGATCAAAACGCCCGCTAATCCACTTTGAGTCTGCCCCCCCTCCCCTTGGCTGTCTCGCACGGATCCAGTTTCTTCCCCCTCACACCATTAAAACCATTAAAAACCCACTAAAACCAGCCAAACCACCAGACCACACATTAAACCATTTAACTGCTTAACAAGAGGGCCATAAAACCATCATCACTCTTAGTAAGGTTATTGTGTTAGGAGAGAGAGATACGGAGCAAGAGGGATGCAGAGAAATTCCTCCTCTGCCGCCACATGAGGTTTTCGACCGCTACCCTACAGGAGTCGTTTGTTGGTTTTGTTGTATTGACCGGTCATTTATTATAGCTCAAACTTTAGGTTAGGGGGTTGTCCAAATCTCTAACCCTAAGTATTAAACGGTGGCTCGTCCCACACTGTTTGTGCTACAAACGTGAATGATGCCTCAAATTGTGTGGCTTGTTGAGGAGAGGCGGGAAATCCCATAGACTTTTATTGAAAGGGTCCCGACTCCTGAGCTATATATAGAGGGCCAAATAAACAATGGATACTTGTGGGTGGGCTCTGTTTTCTTGGTCCACAATGCACCAATGATCATGGAAAATTAGGAAATATCTGGTCATTTTTAAATTGTAATTTCTGAGCTTAAGCTATACAGTTAGGTCTATATACCCACCTACAGGATTATTAGGAACACCTGTTCAATTTCTCATTATAATGCAATTATCTAATCAACCAATCACATGGCAGTTGCTTCTTAGGGGTGTGGTCCTGGTCAAGACAATCTCCTGAACTCCAAACTGAATGTCAGAATGGGAAAGAAAGGTGATTTAGGCAATAATTAATCTAACCATTTCTAGGGTTTACAAAGAATGGTGTGAAAAGGGAAAAACATCCAGTATGCGGCAGTCCTGTGGGCGAAAATGCCTTGTTGATGCTAGAGGTCAAAGGAGAATGGGCCGACTGATTTAAACTGATAGAAGAGCAACTTTGACTGAAATAACCACTCGTTACAACCAAGGTATGCAGCAATGCATTTGTGAAGCCACAACACACACACAACGTTGAGGCGGATGGGCTACAACAGCAAAAGACCCCACCGGGTACCACTCATCTCCACTACAAATAGGAAAAAGAGGCTACAATTTGCACAAGCTCATCAAAATTGGACAGTTGAAGACTGTAAAAAATGTTGCCTGGTCTGATGAGTCTTGATTTCTGAGACATTCAGATGGAGAAATGTCAGATTCAGAGTCAGAATTTGGCATAAACAGAATGAGAACATGGATCCATCATGCCTCGTTTCACTGTGCAGCCTGGTGGTGGTGGTGTAATGGTGTGGGGGATGTTTTCTTGGCACACTTTAGGCCCCTTAGTGCCAATTGGGCATCGTTTAAATGCCACGGCGTACCTGAGCATTGTTTCTGACCATGTCCATCCCTTTATGACCACCATGTACCCATCCTCTGATGGCTACTTTCAGCAGGATAATGCACCATGTCACAAAGCTCGAACCATTTCAAACTGGTTTCTTGAACATGACAATGAGTTCACTGTACTAAAATGGCCCCCACAGTCACCGGATCTCAACCCAATAGAGCATCTTTGGGATGTGGTGGAACAGGAGCTTCGTGCCCTGGATGTGCATCCCACAAATCTCCATCAACTGCAAGATGCTATCCTATCAATATGGGCCAACATTTCTAAAGAATGCTTTCAGCACCTTGTTGAATCAATGCCACGTAGAATTAAGGCAGTTCTGAAGGCGAAAGGGGGTCAAACACAGTATTAGGTCTATATACCTGAGGATGGGTTTTTGTACTACATTGTAAAGCGACCTTGGGTTCCTGAAAGGCCCTATAAAAAATAAAAATATTATTATTTTATTATTATTAGTATGGTGTTCCTAATAATCCTTTAGGTGTGTACATATTTGGACACAAGCACAACTTTTTTTTTTAACCTGTTTACCAAGTACAGTTATATAATGAGTACAGGCTTAAAGTGCACACACTCAGCTTTAATTTGGTATTCACATCCAAACTGGAGGAAGGGTTTAGGAATTACCATGACCCCCAGGTGTGGGCTATTCCTTCATAATGTTTACATCAATTATGCCGTGTGTCCAACCAAAGTGTTTTAGCTAGCTGAAAATGCCCTGCTGTCAGCGCTTTGGTAGCGCAGCAGTATTTTTTTCAGTTAAGACTCATTGCTTGCTATGATACAGAATATCCGTGGAAGTGTTACTAGTATCTCATTTCACAGATAATTGGTTTCTGTATTGAGTCTATATAAAAATGCTGATACAATGTAAAGTATTCGCTCTGGCTCTTGTTTTAAATTTTGTTCCTTTATATGCTCCCTATTGTTGTCATCTGTTGATGTTATAAAAGCAGTATGTGGGGGTTGGTTGGTGTGGTATTGGTCCCGCCCCACCTCTGATGTGATTGGACAGCTAGGTGAACAGTGACAGTGATGAGCACTGCATTTTACCTAAAGTTGAACATTCTTTAACTCTCGGCGACTGGTAAAAACAGCGAGCACTCCCATTGAAAACAATTGGATACGCCAGCCAGCCGCATGAAAAACCGCTTTGGTGGACACGCGGCCTTAAGCAGGTAAAAGGGCTGTGTTCGGAATCGCCCCTATACCCTCATTCTCTATTCCCTACATTTCTTCACTAATATAGTCCACTAGAAGGAGTGAATGAAAAGGAGTGAGTGAATTCGGACACTGGTGGAAGGGCTGTTTAATAATAATTTGACTCAGTCATGGAAACTAGCATGTATAAACTTTAATTAAACAATTTTAATAATCAAAGTAATAAGGCATTTAAACCTGTATGGCATTATGCTGTAGCCACATTAGCGGTTTTGGAAAATGGATGAATCAGCTGTGGGCTCCATATTCTGGTCAGACGCGGGAATTAACTGGATTGAGTGTACATCAGTTGGTTGAAGCGCTATCCAATTGCATGCAGAGGGAATTTGAAAGATATCCGTTTATCACGCCCCTTGAATTGAGCCCTGCCAATAGTGAGTTCCCAGACTCAGCATCGTGATGTGGGTCTGGCTTTTTCAGGCCAAGCTTGATTGAGTGCACTCGATAGCGTCCAGTGTGGTTTACCAATACTACACCACTACAAACGGTTGTCCCTTCAAATAGTGCCATATTTAAGGGTATAGAGGGGCGATTTCAGTCACAGCCCGGAATTGATACTAAGTGTGGCATGTGCACCCACATCATGTGGTCAGAGGAGCTGTCCAACCAAGTGAAACCAAGTCTCCATTGGAGAGATAGCAGGAACATTAGGAGTAGCCAAATCAAACATTTTGGTACATTTCTGAGTAGTAAAGAACACACTGGAGAGCTCAGCAATGTGAAAAGACCTTGACATACAATCAAGAGCAGATTTCACAAGAGATGGTTAACCACATGGTGTAAACCATTCATAAGCCTCAAGAATAGAAAGCCACATTATACTTTGCCAAAAACCATCTAATAAGTAAAGAAGTTGACTATTCTGCAATAGCCGATCGAGCATGCATTTCACTTGCTGAAGACAAAACTAAAGGAGGAAAGACCCTGTGAAGAGAGTCAAAGCCTGGCGAAGCAACACAAAGGAGCAAACCCAGGCTTTGGTGATGTCCATGGGTTCCAGACTTCAGGCTAATTACTAAACGTTTCACATTTATGTGCTTGTTCAGCCGCTTGAATTAAAGCTAAAAGTCTGCACTTAAATATCCTCTTGATTGTTTTATTTTAATTCTATTCTGGTGGCATACAGAGCCAAAATTATGAAAATTGTGTCAATGTCCAAATATATTTGGCCTAACTGTATATAACGGGTGTAACAGTCCACAGAAGTCATGCTTCTGTACATCCCTCGGTTTTAGGGTCACGGTTAGATACAACAGGAAAAGTAACAAATCCCCAATGATATGTTTTCATTTAGTCCCCCCTGAGGTAGTTGGTACAGTACAGCCTCTTTTAGTGTATTAAGCACTTAAGCAGACAGTAGTTTTCTGCACTCCTGTAGTCTTTCTGTAAGCCCCAGTGATTGGCCCATCTGGATGATGTTGCATTATTAAAGGGATAGTTCACCCTAAAAGGAAAATGATCCCATAATTTACTCACGCTCAAACCATCCTAGGTGTATATGAATGACATTCTTCTTTCAGATGAATACAATCGGAGTTGTTGTCCGTAACTTTTTTTTGTGTTCAAGATTTTAAAAAATTATATAATGAGAATGTACAACATGAATCCATTTTCCAAATCGTGTTTTTGTCTTACCCTGAATCATTATGGTACACTTATAATAAGTATTTATATTGGAACTATTTCAGGCCAGACTGGTAGGTACCGCTGCGGAAGAGCACAGTCCCTGCGTGATCCGCCATAGACATAAACAGAGAGAAGTAGCTCCGGCTGCAGTGTTCTTCCGCAAGACGCATGCAGTTCTGTTTATTAACCACTAGAGTGCAAAAAGTTACGACTGCAGCTTTAAAAATGTCCTGGCTAATCCAAGCTTTATAGACCCTTTTACTGTTTGTATACAATGATGACGTAGCAACGTATGCGCGCGCATTTTGGCAACAAACTTTGGCAAGAATCAGCAGCAAGTCAAGCTACGTGAGCGGATTAAGCAACACAAACCGAGAAAGTTATTTTAAAAAGTTGACTTTATCAAATGGTATTCGGCTACCAGATCCGCGTACTATAGTGGAGTGGATAGAAGATGTTAGCAGATGGCCAGATATAACTTAGTGGTCGGATATATACGTATTTAGTTGAGAAACCGAGCGTGTACACCCGAGACAAGCATATAAATCACTGGATGCTTATGAATACGCTGTCTGTGGGCATGTAAGTTGCAGAATGTCCAATACAATTTTCTACATTTATTCTTATCCTTCACACAGACATACATTTATCATTTTCCTTTCATTTTATGTTATTGATTCGTGTCGACACTTCTGTTTAAAGTTTAATTTTGTAATGCTATAACGTTAGTACTTTAATAGCAACTATGTTGCTTGCATACATTTCTCAGATGGTTATTTTGCAATTAAACTATTAATAAAATCATTACAAATGAAGTTGATAAGTACTGTGATTATTGATATGATAATCTGGGGGTGGGGGTACATTATACACACCAGTGGCAGCCAATGTTGGGAGGTTTATTATAAATAATTAAGTTTCAAGTGCAGTAAATGTTTTACAAATGATTTTTTTATGCAAGCATTTTTATGTCTTCGTTCCAATCAATGCATTTAATCGCCTGCGTACCGCCGGTTCTTCTGAAACGGCCGTGATCCTGTCAGAATTCTATAAAACTTAAGCCCATTGGTGGAATAGCGATTAGAGCAACCAAAAACGCAACAGCCAGATGCTGGGAATACATTTTGATGCTGGGAAACCGTTTTGATAAACTTTCGGAGTTGCTCACACGTTAGAACCACTAGGGAACAACACCACTTCCGTTGCCAAAATGCGCGCGCAACTCTTTGATCACGTGGGCTGTAAAAGGGTCTATAGTGGCAGGCCAAAATCTGAAACCCAAAAAAGTGCATTCATCCATTATAAAAGTAATCCACACAACGGTTAATATAGGCTTTCTGAAGTGAATCGATGGGTTTGTGTTAGAATAATATAAATATTAAAAACTTTAAAGTAAAGTATCTAGCTTCTCGCAGACCATCTTCCAGATTCAGAAAGTGTAAGGCCTCTCGCAGTTCAAGCTTAAGTCGTCATCGTTGCAGCAATTGTGCTTTTTACGTAAGTTAAATACAAAAGAAAGTCTGCCGGAAGCTAGATAAAAAAAAATATATAAAAAAAACATTATGCTTTTGTAAAATAAAGCAAACAGGTTGTCGCTTTGTGCCATCCCAGTTTCCTTTCCGTGAAGTTTGTGGAGCGCATCAAAAAAAATAATGTACACTTCGTGTATAGGCAAGCTCTCGCATGCCTTCTGAACTCCTGTTTTGAGGTGCATAAATCGTCTTTTCTTCTGCTCTTTTTTTCCTGATGTGTCAGTTAGCAAACAGTGTTGCATTACCGCGTGTGCCCCCTTCTGGATTGGAGTGTGGATCACCTGTGACTGACTGTATTCGTTCTGTGATGGTTGGGGACGAATACATGTACCGTTACACGCCTAGTATATAATAATAAATTATTATTGCTTTTATAATTGTTTTTCTAATTGTGCTGAACATCACTACTTTTATTTTCTATAAATACTTTTACCGGCAATTACCTAGAACTCCTTAGTAACAACACCTCCCCTAATGTCACCCAAACAGCACTTACAGAAAAGATCAAATCTCATGTGTTAAGGTGGTGTTCATAGAAATGAGGTAAGCTGTTTGTGACTTATGGGAATGAACTGTTCTGTTGTGTCTGTTTCTGTCTGAAGATATAATCTCACCTCTCATATACTCATCTTAGCTGACATAATAAATGACAGCTGCGTGTGTGTGTGTTTTTCTGCAGTAACACCACATATGTGTTGGATGAGGACGAGCCAGCCTTCCTGGAGGAAGTGGACTACAGTGCAGAAAGCAATGACGAGAATGACCCGGATCTCGAACCCGATCTCCAGGACAACCATGCCCTCCCGGACCCCAATTCTGACTCCGAGTTGAGCCACCAAGACTCTCTTAACTAAAACCCCACCAGGCTCACTTTAATATAAGGCTTTAGCTGAACTCACTGGTCTTTGCCTGTGTTATACGTCACCTGCGTTCGCCTAATTGCCTACTTCAATAGAACTTGTTCACAAGACTTGCCTCAATTAGTATAACCAAACCAGAAGATCTGCTTTCTGACAGCAAACATCACATAACATAATGCAGAAAGTTGTTTTGAGACCAAAACGAATATAGATGCTTTGCAAGCTATAGCACTCAAAGTAGTTACATAGAAATCAATCTCGAACACTTAAATCATCTATATGTCATTCCAAACCTGTTTGACTTTCATTCTTCCGTGGAACACAAAAGGAGATGTTGTGAAGAATGTTCACGCTGCTCTTTTCCGTGCAATGAAAGCATACTGAAACCAGGTGCTGTCAAGCTTAAAAAAAACACTATAAAAGCAGATTTGTGTGCTCCAGTCCAGATCTTCTGAAATGTAACACGTTCCACAGGGGGGAAGTCATACAGATTTGGAATGATAAGAAGTTGAGTAAATGACAGAAACTTATTTAATAATAAAGAAATTATTAAATTATTTATGCTCAAACTAAATTGAAGTGTTATGTGCTAAACCGAAATGATAAAAGGTCATGACCATTTAATGTTTCCTGAAACACCAGATTTGCATCTCTTTAAGAACCGATGGTGCGGCTGTAATCCTGATACTGAATGACGTATGGTCATCTCGAAAACCACAGTCACCCAACTTCACCATGAGGACAGAATCCACACCTCGCAGTAAAACAATGCAATCTAATGAATGTAACATCACTCTTATTCTCACGAGAACGCTCACCTGTGCTTCCTGTGGCGTCCCGATAGGATCACCATGAGGTCGCAGCGCTAGATCCGTGTTGTATTCGTGTGAGCGCGTTCACGGCACATTTTGTGGCTGTAATTGCTTTTTAAGTGAGAGAGCTTCTGTAATTTTAATTTAGATGTTAATATTTCTTTGTTGCATTTGTATAATTAGTGCATGTTTTTTTGAAAGTTGCCTTTTAATTTATTTTATTAGTTTTATTTGTTTATTGGGAGAACAGAAGGGTAAAACTCTATTTCGACAGTGTGTTAGTGTGCTTGTGTGTATTAGTGTTTGTTTGATGTCAGCAGTTGGCCAAAGTATGTATGTGTGGGGTAAAGAATATAGTTTGGTTGTGTTTGAGTGTTTGTCAGTCTTTGATTGAAATGATGGGTAATAAACAACTAAATTAAGCTGATCTGTCGCTGTGGCACTTAACTTGTATTTAAATGACTGAATGTTTGCCTCCCACAGAATATTAAAAAAAGTTTGGGGTCAAAAAGATTTTTGCTTTAATTAATACTTATATTTGGCAAGGACACATTACATTGATCTAGAGTGACAGTAAAGGCATTTATAATGTTACAAAAGATTTCTGTTTCAAATAAATGCTGTTCTTTTTAACTTTTTATTCATAAAAGAAAAGAACAAAAGTATTAAGAAGCACAACTGTTTTCAACATAGATTTTAATAAGAAGTGTTTCTTGAGCACCAAATCAGCAACACTGAAGTCTGGTGTAATTCATTATTTTAATTTGTAATAATATTCCTTTTTTATTGTATTTTTATATGCAAATACATGCAGCCCTAAACATAAGAAACTTGCTTGAAGGTATACTAGCTAGTTTATTGCTCTATCTTCTTTATTGAACATGGTATTAACAAGTATAAAAGTAATGAACTTAATGTATTTAAAGACATCGCCAATGTCACGGGATTTCGGCAGTTTGGAAGTTTGACACGCGATCCAAATCATGAATCAATACGGTGATTCACAATCGCTCTAATCTTTGTTTGAGGATTGAAAACAAACCCGAAAGAGAAGACAATGTTGAATAAAGTCGTAGTTTTGTTTTTTTTTTTGGACCAAAATGTATTTTTGACGCTTTAAGAGATTCTAATTAACCCACTGATGTCACATATGGACTACTTTGATGATGTTTTTATTCCCTTTCTGGACATGGACAGTATAGTGTGCATACACTTTCATTGAAGGAACAGAAAAGCTCTCGGATTAAATCTAAAATATCTTAAACTGTGTTCTGAAATTTTGCTGCCAAAACAGCCCTGACCCGTTTAGTCATGGACTCCACTAGACCCCTGAAGGTGTGCTGTGCTATCTGGCACCATGATGGTAGCAGCAGATCCTTTTAGTCCTGTAAGTTCTGAGGTGGGGCCTCCATGGATCAGACTTGTTTGTTCAGCACATCCCACTGACGCTCGACTGGATTGAGATCTGGGGAGTTTGGAGGCCAAGTCAACACCTCAAACTCATTGTTGTGCTTCTCAAACTATTCCTAAACCGTTTTGCTTTGTGTCAGGAGCATTATCCTGCTGAAAGAGCCACAGCCACCAAGGAATACTGTTTCCATGAAAGGGTGAAACATGGTCTGCAACAATGCTTAGGTAGGGGGTACGTGTCAAAGTAGCGTCCACATGGCTTGCCTTCTTCCCATAGTGCATCCTGGTGCCATGGGTTCCCCAGGTAAGCGATACACACACTCGGCCATCCACGTGATGTAAAAAAAAATATGATTCATCAGACCAGGCCACCTTCTTCCATTGTGCCGTGGTTCTATTCTGATGCTCACGTTGGAGCTTTTGGCCCCGTACGCAACAAACTGAGACACACTGTGTATTCTGACACCTTTCTAACAGAACCAGCATGAGCAATTTGAGCTACAATAGCTTGTCTGTTTGATCGGACCACACGGGCCAGTATTCGCTCCTCACGTGCATCAATGAGCCTTGGCTGCCCATAACCCTGTCTACGGTTCTCCACTGTTCCTTCCTTAGAGCACTTTTGATAGACACTGACCACTGCAGACCGGGAACAGCCCACAAGGGCTGCAGTTTGGAGATGATCTGACCCAGTCGTCTAGCCATCAAAATTAGGCCCTTGTCAAACTCGCTCAAATCCTTACACTTGCCCATTTTTCCTGCTTCTAACATATCAACTTTGAGGAAAAAATGTTCACTTGCTGCCTAATAAATCCCACCCACTAACATGCGCTGTGATGAAGAGATAATCAGTGTTATTCAGTTCACATAATATCATAATGTTATGCCTGAACGGTGTATATTATATTAAATGTGTATATTATATATACAATTAAACCTGTTAATGTCAAGCCCTGGTGCTAAAGCATTTCATAAAAGCAAACAGGAACTTGGTCAAGTTTTTTATTTAACAACAGGTATAATCAGAATGTAACAGCCTCTCCTACATTAACTAACTAGACTTTACATAGTGAAAAACCATGTCATTACATTTATAACACATTTATTACAGAAGTTTATCTGCACAGAAAAGAGCCCTACTGCTAAAAGGATGACTGTGATAGCATTACAGCTCAAATAACACATACAATTGTATGGAAGAATTAATACAATCGCTTTAATAAAATGAGCTTCACATTTAGGTTTTTAAACCCTCCTAAATGCCTTGGCCATAGGCTTCCTTTGTACTTGCATTACTGCAATTGCTATTTTAGCTTGTTTTTACGAACTGGGCCATGACAACATTCCACAAATGCTGCCCATAAAGCTTAACTCATTATGACTCAGAACACTGTGGACAAGTGGATGGTCAGACAGGAAGGAGTAAAATGAGTGAATGAATAAGTGGAGCAGGAGACACATGTCTTAAGCAGCGGAAGAATGCTAATCCACAGCCGGCATGCCAAACGAAAGCTCCCGTCTTTTCAGCTCCATCACTTCCTCTTTCTTTTCAGCATCCCTTCATTTTCCACCGTGCAGAAACAAAAGACTCAATCCCAGCTGGCCCTCAAAGACAGCTGTATTCTCATCAGACCCCTAATTAACCACACCAATACATTTGACATGCACATGGTCAACACAATCTGATGCTCTCCTGACTATTCATTTAAAAACCATTCATTGGCTTTCATGTAACTCATTCATTGTGCAGATCTTTATCAATGTTTTTCATGAGACTGAGGTCGTGAAAGCCTCTCTCTCTCTCTCTCTCTCTCTCTCTCTCTCTCTCTCTCTCTCTTTCTCTTTCTCTTTCTCTTTCTCTCTCTCTCTCTCTCTCTCTCTCTCTCTCTCTCTCTCTCTCTCTCTCTCTCTCTCTCTCTCTCTCTCTCTCTCTCTCTCTCTCTCTCTCTCTCTCTCTCTCTCTCTCTCTCTCTCTCTCTGTGTGTGTACATGCCAAATATTCTCATACAAAGAACAATCACACACATGGCTTTTACCATTTGCAAAAACAGAATTTGTGTGACTTAGGTTGTTGCTCTACTACATAAATAAACCAGAGCCATAGGTCGCCATGTTGATGCATTCATTCTTAGGTCAAACATACAGCATTAAGCCAACATTTTCACCATTAGTCAAGTATTCTTCTAGTGCAACACTTAAAAAGGAATGTTGTAAAGATTGCCTCAAGTCTCTGCTATCGCTTTTAGTCTGTCACTCACAACCCAAATTAATTCTCAGAAAGTAGGGCCAAGGTATTATCCTCTTCCTAATCCAACACACCTGATTTTACTCATCGGCTCATTAGTAGAGACTCTGAGATCTGAAATGAATGGGACAAATAAAGGAGACATCTAAAATGTGTACGTTTAGTATGCTTCCAAGAACAGGGTTGGGACACTTATGGCATGGTTCTCTCTTTAGGTGCGAGAGGTTGTGGGTTCAAATCCCGGACAAGCCCCCAATTTATGAGTGAGTTCTTATTGGTGAGAATCCCCATGCCCTACTTACTCTGAAGGGCTGAGCCATTGGAACTCTGGAGGGAGCAAGACAATTGTTAAATAATGTGGCCATTTGAGCTCACTTGGTGAAGGGACCTATGAAAGACATTGCCTTCTTGTAGCGACCTTCAAGGGCATAAAAAGTTGTTTTGAAATTGCTCTGTTTTACAATTCAAAGTATTTCTCTGAAGGTGCTAGAGTAGGGCTATTCTCCATCTGTCCTGAAGAGTTCAGCTCCAACCCTGATCAAATACACACAGACAAGCCCATCAAGGTCTTAGGGGTTACTATATATATATACAGTCTTGTTCAAAATAATAGCAGTACAATGTGACTAACCAGAATAGTCAAGGTTTTTAGTATATTTTTTATTGCTACGTGGCAAACAAGTTACCAGTAGGTTCAGTAGATTGTCAGAAAACAAACAAGACCCAGCATTCATGATATGCACGCTCTTAAGGCTGTGCAATTGGGCAATTAGTTGAAAGGGTGTGTTCAAAAAAAATAGCAGTGTCTACCTTTGACTGTACAAACTCAAAACTATTTTGTACAAACATTTTTTTTCTTCTGGGATTTAGCAATCCTGTGAATCACTAAACTAATATTTAGTTGTATGACCACAGTTTTTTAAAACTGCTTGACATCTGTGTGGCATGGAGTCAACCAACTTGTGGCACCTCTCAGCTGTTATTCCACTCCATGATTATTTAACAACATTCCACAATTAATTCACATTTCTTGGTTTTGCTTCAGAAACAGCATTTTTGATATCACCCCACAAGTTCTCAATTGGATTAAGGTCTGGAGATTGGGCTGGCCACTCCATAACATTAATTTTGTTGGTTTGGAACCAAGACTTTGCCCGTTTACTAGTGTGTTTTGGGTCATTGTCTTGTTGAAACAACCGTTTCAAGGGCATGTCCTCTTCAGCATAGGGCAACATGACCTCTTCAAGTATTTTAACATATGCAAACTGATCCATGATCCCTGGTATGCGATAAATAGGCCCAACACCATAGTAGGAGAAACATGCCCATATCATGATGCTTGCACCTCCATGCTTCACTGTCTTCACTGTGTACTGTGGCTTGAATTCAGAGTTTGGGGGTCGTCTCACAAACTGCCTGTGGCCCTTGGACCCAAAAAGAACAATTTTACTCTCATCAGTCCACAAAATGTTCCTCCATTTCTCTTTAGGCCAGTTGATGTGTTCTTTGGCAAATTGTAACCTCTTCTGCACATGCCTTTTTTTTAACAGAGGGACTTTGCGGGGGATTCTTGAAAATAGATTAGCTTCACACAGACGTCTTCTAACTGTCACAGTACTTACAGGTAACTCCAGACTGTCTTTGATCATCCTGGAGGTGATCATTGGCTGAGCCTTTGCCATTCTGGTTATTCTTCTATCCATTTTGATGGTTGTCTTCCGTTTTCTTCCACGTCTCTCTGGTTTTGCTCTCCATTTTAAGGCATTGGAGATCATTTTAGCTGAACAGCCTATCATTTTTTGCACCTCTTTATAGGTTTTCCCCTCTCTAATCAACTTTTTAATCAAAGTACGCTGTTCTTCTGAACAATGTCTTGAACGACCCATTTTCCTCAGCTTTCAAATGCATGTTCAACAAGTGTTGGCTTCATCCTTAAATAGGGGCCACCTGATTCACACCTGTTTCTTCACAAAATTGATGACCTCAGTGATTGAATGCCACACTGCTATTTTTTTGAACACACCCCTTTCAACTAATTCAACTAATTGCCCAATTGCACAGCCTTAAGAGCGTGCATATCATGAATGCTGGGTCTCATTTGTTTTCTGACAATCTACTGAACCTACTGGTAACTTGTTTGCCACGTAGCAATAAAAAATATACTAAAAACCTTGATTATTCTGGTTAGTCACATTGTACTGCTATTATTTTGAACAAGACTGTATATATATATATATATATATATATATATATATATATATATATATATATATATATATATATAATTTTCTAAACTTTAGGTGTATATTTGCAAAAGGTCTTTAGGCTGCCTTCACATGCTTGGCTGAAAACTATTTATAGTCTTTAAGCAGCCTTTATTGTCTACATTATGCCTTTATTGTGATTGTGATTATAAACAATATGTTTTCGTGTGGTACTGTTATGTTTGCCAGTGATTCTATGATTTTCTGGGACCGGGAAATGACTGGTTGTAGTGTTAAAATAACTTTTTCCAAAGACGCACAAAAGTATGAACCTGGCGTCCTCCATTCTTTCCGACAGCAAAGCACCTGAACACAACAAGCTCGCAATCACGACTTCTGAAGTGGGAAGTAGGAAACTTCCGATAGCACGTGAAGTTATGGTAATGGCTGTTTCGTTTCCGACATGCAAGCATCTACTTTGATCTCCAATCAAAACAGACTAGACCATCTGGCCAATTAGAGCAGAGACGCTCACAGAAAGGAGGGGTTTAGAGAGACTGATTCATCCATCAAGTCGCTTGAGAATCATTGAAAAATGTGATGTGCAATGCATATAATGAGAAAACGAAAGTTGTTTTTTTTTTAGCTTTTATTCATGTAAAGAGCTGTTGTAGGAGACCTCCAAAACAAAATTAGAAACCTTTGAAATAGCATAATTGCAGCACTTTCAATTTGAACATCTAAATTATCGTAAATACAATTGTACTAGGTAAAAAATGCACGGGAAATGTCCTCTGATGTCATGTTTACCACTGGGAAGTTCAGAAACTCAGAACTACTGATATATGATTAGATATGATTAATTCGTTTCCCCCCAAAACAGCTATATCTTGTCTTGTCACTAATGTAGTCCATATTTCATTTGAAGCTTATTGTATGTTTTATACACCATGAAAACAGCTTGCATTTGACCGAAATTAAAGAATCGCCAGAAAGCGGACTATTTGGATAGCACCGTAAATCTTTATATGGTTGTCAGTATATAACATATAATCCCCCCCCCCCCGTCAACAAAGCACTTGAATGCAACAAGCTCATAATCACAACTTCCACAAGTAGGAATTAAGACATTTCTGATCCTATTGTAGGCCTATAGCTACTTTTACCACACTATCTAGATAGTCAGCTTGCTCACTATTCTGGAATGACGGTCAACTAGATGTGATTTTCGGTGTGTTTAAGATACACAATATGCTTCAAATGATTATTAATTTATGTAAATATATACTACTTTAACGATAAGACAATGAAATTGTTGAGAAAAAAGCAACAACTAATAAAACACCTGCCACAGCAGAAATTCGTCTCCCAACCGCCATTTTTAACGGTTATGCCACGCCCATCTCGGGAACTTGGGTATCATAATTATTTCTGAACTTCCCAGTGGTAAACACGACATCAGAGGACGTTCATGTGGAATTTTTACCTCGAAAACTCGTATTTACGATAATTCAGATAGCACGTGAAGGCAGCATAAAGGTTTGTTCAAACCATGTCAAAAAGATTGTAATTACGAGCTGAACGGACATGAATGGCACCACAAAGTCTAAATACGAGAGGTAAGCTGTGGATTTTCTTTAAGCCCCGATCTTTACCAGGTGGTGGCATGTCAGTGAGAAATATGTATTTCTCTATTGTATTATGATATTTAGCAGTGACATTGTCATGCTTTTTTTTATTTACAACAAAATAAGCCAATTATCTGCACAAAATATAATAGCATTGTGATATAACAATATAATGCATAGATAAAGTTTACAGTGACTTCATGGTTGCCCCAAAAAGTAATTTGACACTCAAGCCACACATATCTCTTTGGATATCAAAATATATGCAAATTATGTTCTCTGGACAAACTATTTAGAGGCACTACAGATGTTTATTATGGGATACAGTGTATTCAAAGCTTCATAAACATACATACATACAAAGATAGAGCTGTCCTAACACACAAAACCTGCCTCACCAATAATGCACACACACATTCTCACATAAAGGCAGATGTCCTCTATGGATGAGTGAATTATTTAGTTGTATATGAAAGAACGTTATTGACTGATTATCTGTGTTCTGAATTATTAATTTGTGAAGATGCTTGTCGGGGGTGGGGTGGAGGTGTAGTTTATACAGTACATGATGTGTGTGTGTGTGTGTGTGTATCTTTTGAAAATAAGGCATGCGGTGGGAAATATATGGAGGTAAAGACGGGAAGATGGGTAGAGGTCAACCACAGGAAGTGAAACCTGGTACCAACCAAGACCTCCAGAAAAATGGTGACATTGCATCCTTTACATTTAGACCAGTATTGAACATGGACATCAGATAGCCTACAGGAGGGGATGTGCCGGACGATCTCAGGCTATAAGATCCCATTGTTTATTATGTGCTGTTGGTTTTCTTCAGAAAAAAAAGATGTAGACAGTCAGGCTTTTAGTTAATCAGATGTAAGGTAAAAGCTAGGATTTCAATACCAAACAACACAAGGCCAAAATAAAACTAGATAACATTTTATCTCATAGATAGGCCTTCGGTCCTTAATTCAATGTCTATAACACTCGTTTTATGAAAATCATGTCTGTAATAGTAAAGCACATCTCAATAAGCAGCAGGATTTGAGGTATTATTCATTTATGTGGGACATAGGTTTCATTTGAGCGATACTCTTAGTAAACATCACTGATGTGATGACAGCTAATTCGAGGAGTTCAAGGAGCGCTAATGATGAAACTGCACAGCGTCACACATGAAGCCATGCCAGGATAACATCTTGTCCCTGATTATGAACTCACTTTGAAACAGGAACTATATATGGGTGATTCTATCATTGCAGGTGCATTTGATGTCCAAAGTCATTCATTTTTTTCTCCTTCTTTTCAAATGGTTATATATATATATTTTTATTTCAACAATTGATTACTCATTTTAATGGATCATGGATCTAACAGGCCACAACAATATACTATTTTCGGTAAAAAGTCTTATATAGCTGAAAAAATCATGATTTCTTGTTGTCCAAATTAGTCAGTGTATCATTGTGTAATTAAAATACTTTATTTTACTTTTCTTTATGTAATATTTCATGTATTTTATTTATAAAAGCCCTAAAAAGAAACTACTTTTTTTGTTAAAAATAAAGAATAAAGATTAAAAAAAAGTTGTGTTTGGCAAGCACTGAATTGTTAAAATTGTATATGTTTTGTTTTCACTAAGAAACAAAAGAATTTCTGTTAGTGAACAGTTTTTTTTCCCCCTTAACTTTTCAAAATGCAAAATACATCTCCAATCATAGAATCAGTCATGCGGGTCCATAGATTTGTCAAACGACTCATCAGCCATGTCCAATCCGCCTGGATGACCCCTATCCTGCAGAGTTTAGCCCCGCCCACAAAAATTTTAGGTCGGGCAGTTCGGTCTGGCCTCGATCCATAGAGGAGTAATTATCTCCGAACAGAAACTGTTCGGACCAATGAAATCATCAGGGCGGGCTTTAGACGATGACGGACAGATGATCAACAGTAACGTAATCATCACGTCATCAAAGACGCTTGGATTATATTTTTTCGAATCCTGAACAGAGAGCTTGTTTGTATCTGCATTCACCGTCACAATGTCTCTCAAAAATGATGATCTTGTTGGGACTGATGTGTATCCTTAAATTCTTTTATTTTTTTACAACACCGGCAAAGATTGTTTATTCCAGCACGTGTGCAGACAGGGTTGCCAATTTTTTACAACAAAACCTGCCAACTATTAGCCCTAAACAATAGCCTTTCGGGGGGTTCTCCGAAAAAAAAAAAAGGTGTTTGGGGGGTAAAATGTGTGTTATTTTGGCAAGGTTGCCTGCTAAAATTCGCACTCATGGGTCTATATATCACATAATCGTCGCTTCAACCCGCGGACATAGAAAACAACCCGCTAAACAAAACGAGGACTTGGCAACACAGTGCAGTTGAGCTCTGTTGACATTTGACAAAGCATCGCTTTGTTGCTCTGATTGGTTGTAGGTCTGTCCAATTGATGTCGTTCCTGGTTCGGTTGAAACACACCCCATAATCACAGCCCAATGGAGCAGTTTCAGACTCATATTATGACTAGAATTGAGTATGACCACGTCAGGCTAGAGTTTAGCTCAAATCCTAATTAAACCTTTTTTGTGCCCTTCCATCATTCTCTCATTCACTTAGATGTACGTCACTGCTTACGCTGCCTTGATCACTTGGAGTCCGCAATATATATACAATTATATAATTAGTTAGTTTTTTTTTCCTTATGATTTTGTTTTACACATCATTCCGCACCATCCTTGCATGTATGCTTGGGCAGAAATGCTGTTGGAGAAAATATAAAAAATTACACAAATGTTAATGATTACAATACAATAAACTAGAAGGATCAGCTTAAGGTAGCTACAAGTATTATCTGATTAAATAAAAAAAATAAAAAACTCCAATATACACTACAGTTGTGTGGAGTGGAGTTAAATTAAGCGTGATCTGCTGTGACATCCCAATCGTGTTGCATTGTGGTCTATAGTATAGTCTACAATGCATAGATCTGTCTGAAGTGTAGCCAATGTTGAGAAGATTCGCTCCCTCTGTCAAAATCAAGGGGTCAAAGAGTTAATAAACTTCCCACGTCCACTTGAGGAAGTAGGATGAGTCACTATTTCCGAATACTCGATTAGTTGATTTAATTATAGAATATTGAATAGGTTGTGTGATTATTGTCTATAAAAAAAATTCCCCATGTTTTTGGTGCGGATGCGTTGGTGACCAGTTCATGTAACCAGAGGGGGGTGCTGCCAATAACACCTAAAAGCTGTCAATCCACAACAGAAGAAGAACACATTGTCTCACATGCACACTGTAGACTTGCGTGTCATATAGCGTTTACAGTAAATTGGGACGATGCCAAATGAGACTCGTAGTTTCAGCATGATGCAACGCGGGGGAGGCGTGCGATTTAAAGTGAAAATGAGTTAAAGTTAGTGAGTTAAAGTTCACACAAAAATGTTGGGTGACTCCATAGTATCTTTTTTCCATACTATGGCAGTCAATGGGGATGGGTCAATCAACTGTTTGGTTACCAATAATCTTCAAAATATTGTTTGTGTTCCGCAGGATAAAGAAATTAATTTATGTTTGGAAGAACTTGAGGGTAAAGTACAGAATTTTAATTTTTGGGTGAACCATCCCTTTAAAAAAAAAATCAAATCATTCCCAGCGATCATAAAAGATTATTTTTGTTTGAAATGCCCATCCCTTTGACGAAGTTGAATGAACTTCAAAATAGCAGCGGGATTTCCCCTGAGGGGAAGTGCTTATGGAAGTTTGAGAGTGTATGTCTTAAAGTGGAGCTTAACACAGTCTAAAAACTTCCAGGCAGGTGTGTTCAGGCATGTTGGAGCTAACTCTGTAGGACATTGGCCCTTCAGGAACAGGTTTGGACACGTCTGCTCTATGTTGACCATCAGCACAGAGTATTGTCAGGACAAACTATGGAATGGTTCACACAGAACGCATTTTTACTTTACAAAATGCAAGGCATGGGTAGTGTAATGGGGGAAAAACAAAAGGACATGGCTTCTAAAAGTTAAAAGATTTTACTTGATTGCTGCTTTTTTAAAACACTATCGTAAGACGCTGCAAAAAGAGTGTGAGTGCAATGGTCATACTCGTCCGTCGAGTGCGTGCTTACATTGAAAAATAATGGAAAAGTACCGCAGTGGAATGGAAAAACGTGTTCTGTGTGAACACTAAGCACTTCTGTTCCTTACACAGGAGCTTCTGTTTACTTCAGGGGTCCAATCCTAGCCTGACAAGCCAGACCCACATCAAGATTTTGGGTCTCCCCATAGACAGGGCTCAATCCGAGGAGCGGGATAAACGGTTGTCTTTCAAACTCCCTCTGCACGCGATAGGATAGCGCTACAACCAACCAGAGCAATGTGAAGTGGAGCTGGTTGACACATTAAACTCTCGCCGTATCCGGTCAGCAAAACACATCTTCCCTTCTTAAGAATGACTTCAGTCCCGCTCTTTGTTCTTTTTAAAAAAAAAAACTTAACTCCAAGTCTTTCAGGGTCGCAGTCAAAGCTGATTCGAAAGGCCGCTGTTTGCCAGCTTCTGCTTACAAGTAACATGCAACTCTGCCGTCATTATGTCAAGCCCGCCCACCGAAATCACCGATGTGATTGGCCTGACCAGAGTTTGGTTTTTACAGCTCGCAAGTCTATGGAGAGTTGCTAGACTACACTCGCTGCAAATTAGATTAGCTGACGCTAGGGTGCGTCTAGATTTCTAGGCTAGTTCAATCCTGTTTCCATGGGCTTGCTTCCATCCAGTCTTAAAGGGATACTTCACCGCTTTTTCATATTAACTGTTATTCCCTTAACTAAAATGAGTTGATACATACCTCTATCGTCTCAGTGCGTGCTCTTAATTGCTCTGATGCGTAAAAAGGAGAACTGTAATGTATGGCGGAATAGCACTTCGAGTACTTCGACTCGGCGCAGTAAAAAATCACTCCTGAAACATCTCCCCCTTCCCCCTATTGATAGAAATGAGAGAGGGAGGTGGAGGAGATGTGAGAGAGGATTTTTCGGCCTGGACTTTTTACTCGAGTCGAAGTACTCTCAGAAGTGCTATTCCGCCATACATTAGTTCTCCTTTTTAATTCGCTTAGAAAAGCGGCACGTTTTATTTTATGTCACCATACTTGATCGTTCAACTACTCGTGTAACTGTATTTAAATGAGGAAAACGTGGAGGTGTTTGGGCGCTTCTAACTTGATCTCTGTTTGGTACCATAGTGAATGAATTGGGCTTAGTGGGCTAAGCTAAATGCTATCAGATCGTCACCGCGCGTCAGAGAGATTAAGTGCACGCACTGAGACGAGAGAGGGATGTATCAACTCGTCTTAGTTAAGGGAATAACAGTTTAATATGAAAAAGCGGTGAAGTATCCCTTTAAGATTGGTGATCCGATCACAAGCATTCAACCATTAAAGGACAACTCTGGCGGATTTTTAAGTTGATCTTGATTGTTAAATCTTTGTGAGTACAGTCAGTGTTGGGTGTAACTAGTTACTAAGTAATTAGTTACTGTAATTTAATTACTTTTCCCTTGAAAAAGTAAAGTAAGGGATTACTCTTAGTTTTTCTGTAATTTAATTACAGTTACTTCACATGTAATTAAACTAAATACATAGCCTGGATGCCAGCCGAACTTAGCCCCGCCCACAATTTTTTTAGGTCGGGCGGTTCGGTCTGGCCTCAATCCATAGAGGAGTAATTATCTCCGAACAGAAACTGTTTGGACCAATGAAATCATCAGGGCGGGCTTTAGACGATGACGGACAGATGATCAACAGTAGCATAATCATCACGTCATCAAAGGGGCTTGGATTATATTAGTTTGAATCCTAAACAGAGATTGTTTGTATCTGCATTCACCTTCACAATTTCTCTCTGAAATGATGATCATGTTGAGTAAGTACTCTGTGAATCATTAAATTATTTTTATTTTTTTTGCGTTCCCACGGGACTCCAGCGCGAGACACAGCTAGCCGTCTAAAACAGGTGAATTTAAACAATGTCTAAGTGGCTAAACGCATCTCGCTGTCGTGTGAGGGACCTGTTCATGTTGGACAGACATTTTATCTATAGACTGTACTCACAAAGATATAACGATCAAGATAAACTTAAAAATTGGCCGGAGTTGTCCATTAATTGCTGTTTTTCCCCTGGTATTCCCATGCATCTCCAATGAATCTCCTGTTACCACTCGTGATCAGATTTTGTCATGCCCTGCATCAGTGAACTAAACTCTAGTCCTGAGGACTCACCCCTCTGCATATTTCAACGTAAATAATTTTATCTTTACACTTAAAGATGTGTCTTTACACACAAAATGTAAAGCTGTTACATTTTGTGTTCCCGGTTTGGATTATTATTTTGTCTTCAGGTTTGGATTATCTTTGTATTGTGTAATAAAAACGGTTTGCATAAGATCCTCACCTCTCCTCGTCCCGGAAACGTCTTGCTTCCACCAGCTTCATGGCAAGAAATTACTCCATAAAGTACAAATTATGAACAAAATAAAGATCTAATTTCAAACTAATGTGCGCCTAATGATTATATCACCCCTGACTGGCTAATCATTTAACTCAGGGTGGTCTATTATATCTTTTCTGTTAGCATTCAAATTCACATTTCAGTTAATGTTGTTTAACGCTGCACATATGTGAGCATAGCCTGCTCGAACAAGAAATTATACCATGATAATATCTTTTTTGGACATGCTATGGTATTCTTTAAAGCACCTTGGAGTGTAACTGCATTATGATGGTGAGTCATTTACTCTTCCTCGGTATTTAAAAAAATGCATTTCTTCTGTGACAAAATTCTAATTTTTGCATTAAATATCCCTTTATGGATCTACATGCCAATTTTGAAGCCAAAATCTACAGTATACAAGGTAAAACTGACATGCTCTGTAGGCTTTGATAGTTAAAAACAGCGTTATACCACAACACAGATTTACTGTGGTAAAACACATTGACCCAGAGCACACAAAGCCTGCTGTCAGCCACTGTTTTCTCTCTACACACTGACACTAAGCAGCTGCTAATGTGGTCAATCTGATGAATAGACAGCATATGCTAATATCCCAAATGATCTTCCCTGCTTTGCCAAGGAAAAATGCCCTGACATGAATCTGTGTTCACTATTTAACAGACCACAAAACCTCACAGTCGTCCACATAATGTACTGCAGTGGCATTTAAAAGTTAATACCTCTGAGGAAGTAAGGTGGGGGGAAATCAATTGAGAATGAAGAGGAGGGCCTGTCATAAAAAAGCATCTCTCTTTAAATTTTGATGCAAGTGTCTTTTTTTCTTAGCCTTACCAAATGTGTAATTTCCTGTTAAAAGTTCTGTACAAGTGGCTAGTTTATTCAAAACGAAAATATTTTAACGAATGTTTCTATGGATTTGGTGCATACAATGGGTTATGAAACATCATTAAAGCCCACTGAATAAACACGCACACACGCACGCACGCACAATAACACTAATACTTTGTATTTTATTACTTTCACATCAAATTACAAAAAAACAAGTTACCGCTGCTGTGAAGGTGTTTCTAATGCAACGTCTATGGGAGTGATGGTATTTCACTGGATTTACATCTTTCTCTCTTTTCACTTTCGTTATCAATCTCACTGGAATTTTTATTTATTTTTTGAAAGCTGTGAAATCACCATTTCTTTTGTGGTTTGAGTTTTCCTTTTGCTATTTGAGCAAATGGGGACACACAAAAAAATCTATTCTCATTCACAGCTATAAAAGTTAACCCAACTAGGACGACTTTCACTCTGAGAAACCCGGAAATGTGAAAAGGGTCGATTGTAAGACAGTTAGCAACAGTAACTAAGGCAGGGTTTACTGATAGGGTCCCTTACGAATTTTTTCTCCCACGTGGCACAGATCGAATGTGACCTAAAAACACGTAATCATGAAAAAAACATGGATTCTAAAATTCTCAGATCAGTTTCATATTGAGCCCCGCACATATGCAAAAAAAAGTTAATTGTGTGCACAATTTAATATTTCATTCCCTAAATGTACTCTTCCGATCCCTCGATTTGCTAAATCGCAAGCACAGTTTACCAGTTTGTCACTCTGATTTTTAAATCGTGTGCACAATTTAGCAAATCGAGGGAAAGAATTAGTCAATTGTGTGCACTTATAAATCGATTGAACAAATTAGTTGATTGTACGCATGATTTAGCACGCTATTTTTTTTCCTGCATGTCACATGCGGGGCTCTGTACTTTCAGACCTCATTCATATGTGGAAATAAATCTGATATTAATCAAATTCATGCATTAGCGTCTGCCGTGTAAGCGGACAGAGTGGATATTCCCGTCAATGTGAGTTGAACGCCATTGAAAGGTGATGGTGGCAAATGACGTCAACTAAGGTGGACACCAACCGCGATCACATGACTCTTTCCAGTGGCGCAATGGAAGACAAAGGCTCAATCCAATGTTTTGCTGACCTGGAAAGTAAAAACGTCATTATCATTTAATCTGCGTCCATTGCAAATCACGCCATTTTTACTTCCTTTACAGCATAAGCTTTTCCGGGTCACTACATCCACCTTGGGTTGTTTCGCCAAGTGTATAATGTAAATGTAGATATCGTATAGGGGTCACTTTAAAAGAAAATGTAAGCTGGTCGTCAATAAAAACAACAAGCCACACTTTTCGAGGTCTTGTTCATGTTTGTAGCACAAACATTGCAGCGTGGTTGACAATTAATAGTTTAAAACTGTGATAAATATAAAACGCAGAGGTGGACTGTAGTGGAGTATTTTTACTTTCTACTCAAGTACATTTTTTAAGGATATACTTTCAGTGTTTTTCTTAGGAAAACTTATACTTCTCTACATTCCAAAGCATGATATATAATGTCATACTTTTTACTGCACTACATTTGATAAACATGACATAAAATATAAACATGTTTTTTTTTACCTTAAACTCTTAATTACATTATAAACATAAAGTACTTTCTTACTTGTACTCAAGTAAAATTTTAATTACTCTTACTTGAGTAAAGCAGCACTACATTTTTAATGTAATTAAGTATTAAAGGTGTCCTATAATGAGTTGAAACAATATGTTAAATTGTTCTACATAGAGGGTATTTGGCTTATTTAAGGGCAAAAATTGTCCAGATACAGTTTTACAGGTCCATTTACAACCCTATAAATTGTCCCTCGGATGTAATGCTCTGTTTTTGCCTTATTTGGAAGGGTCATGAATATTAATGTTGAGCTCTGCTCTGATTGGCTTATTTCAGCCGCTCACAGCACAACAGCAGTTCAGTGAGTCCTGACCGTCCTGCAGTGGTGGAGGAAGTACTGAATCTCAGTACTTAAGTAAAAGTACAAATAACCAGAGCCATATTTACTTAAGTAAAAGTAGAAGTACTACTATGACAATCCTACTTAAGTAAAAGTAAAAAAGTACTTGATTTTAAGTGTACTTTTAGTACTAAAAGTAAAAGTACTTGTATAAAAATTTATTCTCTTAATGTCAATATTCTAATAATTAAAAAGAAGAAAACAGTATGGGCTGTGGCGTTTTAATTAAGTTAGTTTTGGGTTAATGTAGGCTAATTGTGCTTATCATCTGCTGCCCAGTTTACATTCTGACTCTCAATATCAGGGTGATCTGCTGAGTTAAATATCTATTCAGAAGTAACATTTTCATCAGCTTTGATGTATTTAAATCTTCATGTTTATGAGGATTAATCTTAAACATAGGACATGCTTCAGCTTTCCTTTTATATTGTTAAATTTGATCAATAAATTAAATTAGAATAACGCTATAGGGTTGTGAAATTAAATAATTTACACTGACAAATTACAACTGCATTAAATAATATTATACGATTGTTTTAACTGTATATTTTTATTACAATAAGAAACGTTGGAAAGAAAGTTTAAACATGAAACAAAACCACCAGTAGGTGGCGGCAGGTCTTACTGAGTGAGTCATTGAGTCGGTTCGTTCAAACGGCTGATTTGTTCATGAATGAAGCAGTCGTTTACGAACAGGTCATTGAATCTTTGATTCAACCGATTCATTCAAACGCTGAATCATTCATTAACACACTATTGCTGTGAGATGCGTTGTGGTTCTGATGTGGAAATATGATCTGATCTTGGAATTATTTTCGCTGCTGTAATAGAACAAAAGCAGTTTATATTGCATCTAAAATGTAAGTGACTAATTTTAATTAATTGTTTATGGAACTGTCATTTTGAATATTTACTGCAGTATGTTACTGAGTTTCTCTGTACGAGCGGCGTTGGTTTGTTTCCATTTCTCCTCGAGAGGCTGCGCGATTATCAACAGTGCAACCGTCAGCTCATACATTAGCCTATTATTATCCATTAATTATCCGAACAAACCTTAATCTCGAGCCCTGAACCTGATCAGAAAATGTAACGAAACGTTGTAGAAATGTAGTGGAGTAGAAAGTAAAATATTTGCTGCAAAATGTAACGAAGTAAAAATAAAAAGTATGCACTATTGATACTTAAGTAAAGTAAATAAGTATTTGTACTTTGTTACATTCCACCACTGCCATCCTGACAGAACACAGACCTACTGAATGACATTTTAAGCAAAACATCTCAACTGGAGATTGATAAAATGCGGCTTACTTGTTTATTGGTGTTTTCAGAACATCCGTGTACGCGGGCGAGAGAGAGAGAGCTCGGGTTCGCGCGGTTGCCAGATTTCAGTAATTAAAATCCCCCAAACAGAGCTTTTCTGTGAAAAGAAACCTGTATACTATCTGGTGTTTTACCTAAACATGTCCAATCTGGCAACCATATGCACGTGAGCTCTCTCTCTCGTGCACGGGTGATCTGAACACACCAATAAACAAGTAAGCTGCATTTGAGATGTTCTGCTTAAAGTGTCATCCAGTCTACATTTTAGACTTGTCTTTTTTCGTCAAAGATATTGCATATTTATATAACGTTAGTCACAATGTAGGCTAATGTTACGCAGTGACTGTGATGTACCTAATCCGAAACACAAATAGGCAAAAACATCATAGGAAACACCATACTTCAGTTCTCAAAAATATAAATATATAACTTAAATTTTTACAAAATGAATAGCCTTGTCAAATGACTGTCGTTTTAACTTATATGGTGGAAAAGGTGACGTTTGCTAGAAGGATTGAGGGAAGGACCTGTAAGCAACATGTCTACAGTTGTATTTTGTAATAAAAAATATTAACCTTTGTCATTAGACACACTATTTCGTTTTGTATGGTACTTGGGGTTTCCTATTGTTACTGTACTAGCATCTTGCGTCATCTAGACAATGCGGTCTCTCTAAGAAACTTCAATTGAATCAGAAATTGTTTAAACAGTCAATAAGTGGATAAATCGCTACTTACTGCTTGCAGGAATACAGTTGTAATCGCCACTTTCTTCAGTTTAAGACGCTGAGCGAAGCTTGCTTGAAATGGGCTGAACAAACGAACGATCTTGAATTAAATTGTTGTGGTATCGGATTATAAACATCCACCACGACTGTTGACATTTTAACTGTGGGAATGGTAGAAAAGTCTCCTTCACAGCCTGGAACATGAAGTGTGTCCAAGCGAGCAGCTTGTTTTGATGATTCGGCGTCGTCATTTCCGCCTGACAATGAACATGTTTGGACAGATGCAAATGTTATGGGTGTGCATATAAATGATCCCCAACGCTTGCGTCACGGTTGGGTTTATGGTGAGAAGCACTTTTTTTCCTGTGGTGTTTTTCATTCCAAAGATTTACATAAGAAGTAGGAGGCAATGATGTTTGAGACTCACTGTATGTGATGTCCATGTACTGAACTCTTATTATTTCACTATGGCAAGGTAATTCAATTTTTCATTCTAGGGCATCTTTAAATGATATTCAATATGAAACGCAGTGCAGTAAAAATTACAATTTAATGTTTTGGAATGTTGTGACGTAAAAGTTTTCCAAAGAAGAACGCCTATAAAGTATATATACTTTAAAAAAAATGACTTGGAAAGTAAAAATACTCCACTACTGTCCACCTCTGATAAAACGTATGTATATAAAACTGCAAGATTTGGTCAGCAATAATAACATCAGAAGAGATCATTGTTTGTTTAGAGCTGCAGTTGTTTGCACACTCGGCCCTTCGAGAATTCTGGTGCATGCTGTGAAAAATCCTGATTGCATTGAGCATCATGGATGTGTTTTTAAAAGCATTTAGCCCCCTGGCAATTAGTTAGGTCTTAATGTACAATGTCAAAACAAGCCATCGATTCGCTGATTGATCAGTCTTCCCTTTCTTTTCCCCCTCTGCCCACGTCAGGGAAATGGGAATTAGAACAAAATCTGGTCTTATTCTACTTTTGAAGCTTCAGATCTACTATAGCAACGCTAATGCTACGTAAACTTTATGGATTGTGCCGTGTCATCATAAATTGTCTTTAACTTGCTGTGGTCTCCATCATGTTTCTGTATGAGATACATTTTCAGGCTGGCAGCCAAAGACATAAAAAAAAACACGGCTGTCAATAAAGCATTTTAGTGGCTGTAGGTCAATACGTTCGCCCATGTTGTCAAAGCACTCTGTATGAACCTCTATTGACCAACCTATAAACATGGACCTACGCATAACTCACTGTCACAATAACACACTCCACACACACACGTGATGAGGTAAGACATTACACTTTTATTAAATACAATGGCGGACAACTCGACTGGTCCATATACCTCAGAGAAATCATACAGATAAAGACGTTTGATTGTACTTTTGTAGCAGAGTGTTTAACCGTATAACACACTTGATACTTTGCAGAAATCTTCTTTCCAGATGTCAGTAGACATGTATCATTACAAAGTATTAAGAAAACTATACTAGGTGGAGTGTCTTAAGAATGTTGGATTGGAACATGAAACAGCCTTTGCTAATCATTTTCCTTCTGGTGACTGGTGAAAAGGGAAGCCGTTTCAGGCTAGGAAAGTGCGAGAGAGTAAGGAAGATGAATGTTGACATGACACTGGTCATTGGTTTAATTGTGGACAATAGTTTAGCTTATAGACATTCTGAAACATCAGAAGAAGTTCTGTACATGTAGAAGACAGTATTTGCAGTCACAGTTCATTGTTCTGTCGCAGACTAATCTAAACCACTGAAACTTCCTATACGTATCGAATATCTTTGAACAACCTCATGAAACCTGTATGAAAATAAGAATGAAACATTTCAATACTTATACTTCGTGGTAGTTAGCTGTGCTGTAAAAAAAAAAAAAAGGCTTCATAACAGAAATTCAACTGAACAAAATAATATTAATGAGAATTTGTTCTTAATGAACATGAAAAAAAGTCACAATCCAAAATTAGGCTTCATTGTTTTTGTAGTCATCATAACTTGACTTTTCTTAAAGTTCACCCCAAAATAAATAATCTTCCTATATTTTTTTTCCGTCAATACATCCCATTCCACAACTATTGAACCCAGAAACCAGCTACATTCACTCTCAACCAAATATGAACAAAAAATATAACAGTTCTTTTTAAATAAATAAAATCCTTTACAGGCAAACGCAAAAGTGCTTCACATTAAGTACAAAATAAATTAAAAGTTACACCTCTTCAAGATTATTCCAAAACAAATAATGAACTGGGGATATTACACTCACAAAATTTGTTTGACGCGTTGAGTACAGTGTGTAAAGTCTTGTCAGTGCAATAATCAAGGCAAACAAAAAGGATGCTTTGATAGGATCTCTATAGTGATAAATAGATTTAATCATCTATGTATGATAAAAGGAATTAGAAACGTGGGTTTTAGTGAGGTGATTCATGTTTATCTCTCTTTAACATTATTTTCCTCCCCTCGTCTCATTCTCTCCATCCTGTCCCCTCCCGTCTCTTCTTCTCCCCACTGATAGCGTATATGAGTCTAGAGGGAGTTGCTGCTAATAGGAGACATTTGTCCTGTAATGAAATATATATTACACTATAGCAGTTGTACGACCCGAAGCTTGAGTACTACATTAGTGCTTCAACTCAGTAGTAAAACATGGCGAATGGGAAGGAGAGAAAGAAAGGTCGTAATTTAGCCCGCACCATCATAATCGGCCACTCTGCATAATTAAGCTCCAGTAAGAAATGCAAGCTGATGGTATTGAAGCATGGCTTCGTCTCAAATGACTCCATTTAGCCCTCCATGGCGCACGCCGTGTACAGACCTGAAGACCATGGCAGTTGATTTGGTGGAGGGCACAGGGGCGGAAAAAAGACACGCTGGTTGAGACATCACAAAATGGAGAAGGCTTAGCTTATGAATATTTAAGGTTATGCACAAATAATTTAACATTATCTTATCAATATGTAGCATCTGGAAATCAGGTCAGTAGTACAGTAGAGTAGTAGAGCTCATCTCCAAGTCAGAACTGAAATGTGAAAAATGACATTGCTTAAAGATGTCCAAAAATCATACCTAATTCCACAAACATATCGCTACTCATACTAACTATATATATAAACCCTGCTCGACAACTGGAGATGCATTCACTGCACTGGACATATCCCAGCAGCAAACTACTTCATAAAGTGGTGGGACAAAATCGACAATGGCAATAGTAGTGGGGACATGTCCCACTATAAATAACACCTATGTTCTCGTAATGGATTATTTTGCTTTTCAGATTAGCTCGGCAGCAACAATATCCTGTCCAGAAGCATTTAATTCGAGTCGCTCAACTGTAAAACTAAGTCTGTAACGTCCAGTTCTATAAACACACATGTATACTTATAGATATAGTTGCAGTTTGTCACCGTTGATCACCATGCTAGTTTCACATTCTGTGCTTTGATTCGGATGTATGACGTAACAGATGGGAGCTGACAGGACCAAATCTGTCCAGTGGCCAGAAAAGGAGCTTTGGTCATTGTTCGGAGCTGCTATTTCCTCTTCCTCAAGTCCCGAATGGATTTATTCACTGAACTGGAATTTTCAGTTGTGAACTTGGTCCAGAAGTTGAGGATGGTCAACCATTGGGGATTTTGTTCTCCGTGAGCAAATCTTTAGTCACTGGAATACGGCTCTTTTCATTCAATCCATTTTTGTTCATAAATACATAATTCATAGTCATTGGACACAATCCTGTTGCCAATGTATCTTGACATTTACACTGAGAAGAGGAGCAGTCGATGATGAGGAGGGCAAGGGAGGAGGTGTTAAAGCTGTAGAAGAAAGAGATTTGGGGTGGGTGGGATGGGGGGAGGGGCAGTTTAAGCGATCCACTTGCAGTCCAACACCCGGCACATGCTCTCTTATCCCAGGATATCCAGATACACCGGTGATGCCTTGGCCAGGTTGAGGAGCAGGTTATTGATCTCTTTAATGTTGAGTCGGGTGTGGGGTTCTCTCTGCCAACATCCCAGCATCAAGTCATACACCTCCTTTGGACAGGTCCGGGGTCGCTGCAGGACACGACCTTGGGTGATACACTCAATCACCTAGAAAAAAGCAAGGAGTGAAAGGTTAAACTACATAAATGTCCAGAAAGGCAACCCAATCAAAATGAACCAACATGCAAGAACCAACAGATTTTGAATACACAGCAGTTTGAAATTGATATACTGTAGGCTAGTGTTTTTGAATATTTCAAATCTAAGATTTTTTAGGATGTAGGCCTTGCTAGGGTTGTTTGGGAGTCTTCATGTTAGCGAATCAATTGTTCTAGGTAGTTGCTACAGTGTTCTAGGTGGTTCCAAGGGCAGGGGTGTCCAATCCTTCTTCTGGAGGGCCAACATCCCAAAGAGTTTAGCTCCAACTTGTCGCAAAACATCTAGTAATTCTGAAGACCGTAGCTGGTTAAGGTGTGTTTAATTGAGGTTGGAGCTAAACTCTGCAGGATAGTGCCCCCCCAGGTGCATGATTGGACACCACTGTCCTAAGGTGTTTTGGGTGGTCTCTAAGGCACAGCTTCCCAACCCTGTTCCTGTAAGGCACATTTATATGATTACATTGTAATTTATATGAGCTACATGGGAACTCAAGGCATCTAGCAGACACTTGGTTAAGAAAGTCTTTTTGACCTGGTGGCCAGATGGTCAAGCATTAACACTACAAAGAAGCAGGTCAGGTCTACCCTAAAAACTCTGCCAATTATCTATAA
This sequence comes from Pseudorasbora parva, assembly GCF_024679245.1. Taxonomy (NCBI): domain Eukaryota; kingdom Metazoa; phylum Chordata; class Actinopteri; order Cypriniformes; family Gobionidae; genus Pseudorasbora; species Pseudorasbora parva. The sequence goes on from NC_090184.1 coordinate 7,324,300, forward strand.
ATCCTATGTTATTCTGTGGACACCAGGGGTTTTCACACCTGTCCCGTAGGACCCCAAGCACTGCACATTTTCTATCTCTCTCATTAACACGCCTGATCTCATTAGCTCATTAGTAGAGACTGCAAGTGTGCCAGATAAGGGATATGTGCAATTCTGGGGATCCTCCAGGACAGGTTTAAAAAAAAACTTTGACTAAGACAACCAGCCATTAGGGGTTACTGTTTACTGGAGGTTTACTGTTGTTGTGCCTTCAGGAACAGGAACAGAAACACTGCCTCCGGGTCTTCTAGTTGCTTGTTAATGTGTTCTAGATGCTTGTCATGGTGTCTTGTGTGTTTGATAATGTTTTTAAGGAGGCTGGTAGGGTGTTCTTTGTGATCTCTAGGGCAGGGGTACCTTTCCCAGTAGGCAACCTTTCTCAAGGGTTGGGTACCCCTTGCTCTAGGGTCTTGGTGACTTATGTGTTTTAGGTGGCTGCTATGGGTGTGCTTGGTGGGTTTTGAGGTCTTCTGTGTGGATACTAATGAGTTCTAGGTGATTTCTATAGTATTCTGGATGTTTTCTGGGGCATTGGTTACTTGTCAGAACAACCTAAAGAACAGTATAAAACATCCAAAATACTCAGAGCAGTAAAACCACATTGATCATGGAGTAGATTAGTTGGATCACATTTGTTGGCTCAATTATTACACTGCATGGAGTTCACATGGGTGTGTATGTTATGCATCTGTACCTCATTATTTGACAGTTGGTACCAGGGCTGTTTCCCATAGGTAAAGATCTCCCACAGCACTACTCCCAGACTCCAGACATCACTCTCTGTGGTGAACTTCCTGTACATGATACTTTCTGGTGGCATCCAGCGGATTGGCAGCATGGTGTGACCTCCAACCTACACATGTGAAACAGTAAGTGCACAATGATTCATCCGACATATTGAGTCACGGTGCTGACGTAGGTGACTTGAATTCAAATCTGCAGAATAAATAAAAGTGGTACTGGACAAAAAATGTAATTAATTACAGAAATACTATGACACTGAATTTCAGAATATATGGTGGAACTGCGGTTTGACATTAAGATGACCAGGTGTGCTCAAATCGATAAAAACAAAAGATACATAAAGTCAAGCTACTCTAACAAAACTCCCTACATCTGACAGACGCTAATGGATAAGATCCATACAGCAAGAGTAGACAGTGGATACTAGTTTGTTGCAATTGGAGCATTGTTCAATCCAAAAAGCTCTCAGGCAAATGCTGACAGTATTTCCAGTTCAGGACCTCAGATGGTGCCGTAAGTTGCGCCTCTCAGGATTTGGATGCTGTAAGCTTGGGGAGTTGGTCTGGCCTGGAGCTCAACCCCAAAACCAATCATTTCATTTATTAGCTTTCTCCATAATGCGCTGCCTCTGAAATATTAATTATGAGATTGTGGTCCAGTATGTGGATTAGTCTCAGATTAATTGGTTTAACATACTGGACTCATCAAATATTAAGGTCAAAAGCTTTTAGGCTTTTCACTGGTCCCATAGTGGAGCTACAGACTGGAAGGGTCACTTAAAAAGAGGGCTACTGCACGAGCACTATTACAAACCTTTTCCCTCTGCAGTCAAACACACACACACACACATACACACACAGTCAGCCACACTACAACATACTGTTAAAAAGCTAAGACCAGTTCGCACCAGTTTAAAATCCAAGGTCCTTTCAATTGGTTTTAGGTGGGCAATTACTGGCAAAGCTGGTTACTGTTGCAGGTCATACCATGTTTTTGCTCACACTGTCAAATAGTCTAAAGTATGCACAAAATATATTGTCCACTATCTCTTGTACATTGTATTATTTGAGATATATATATATATATATATATATATATATATATATATATATATATATATATATATATATATATATATATATATATATATATATATTGCAGCCATTTGCTAAAATAATTTCAGTTCATCTTTTTTTCTCATTAGTGTACACACAGTACACTTAATTGTTGACATTTTTGCAGATTTATTACAAAATAAAAGGTGAACTATCACATGGTCCTAAGTATTCAGACCCTTTGCTGTGACACTCAATAAATATTTAACTCATGTGCTGTTCATTTCTTCTGATCATCCTTAAGATGGATCTACACCTTCATTTGAGTCCAGCTGTTTGATTATACTGATTGGACTTGATTAGGAAAGCCACACACCTGTCTATATAAGACCTTACAGCTCACAGTGCATGTCAGAGCAAATGAGAATCATGAGGTCAAAGGAACTGCCTGAAGAGCTCAGAGGCAGAATTGTGGCAAGGCACAGATCTGGCCTAGCTTACAAAAACAGTGGGCTCCATAATCCTTAAATGAAAGATGTTTGGGACGACCAGAAGAGCTCTTCTTAGAGCTGGCCGTCCAGGCAAACTGAGCTATCGTGGAAGAAGAGCCTTAGTGAGAGAGGTAAAGAAGAACCCAAAGATCACTGTGGCTAAACTCCAGAGATGCCGTCAGGAAATGGGAGAACGTTGTAGAAAATCAACCATCACTGCATCCTTCCACCAGTCGGGGCTTTATGGCAGAATTGCCTGATGGAAGCCTCTCCTCAGTGCAAGACACATGAAAGTTTGCTAAAGAAAACACCTAAAGGACTCCAAGCTGGTGAGCAAAGAGATTCTCTGGTCTGATGAGACCAAGATAGAACTTTGTGGCCTTAATTCTAAGCAGTATGTGTGGAGAAAAATATCACCTGTCCAATACAGTCCCAACAGTGAAACATGGTGGTGGCAGCATCATGCTGTGGGGGTGTTTGTCACCTGCAGGGACAGGACGACTGGTTGCAATCGAGGGAAAGATGAATGCGGCCAAGTACGGGGATATCCTGGACGAAAACCTTCTCCAGAGTGCTCAAGACCTCAGACTGGGTCGAATGTTCATCTTCCAACAAGACTATGACCCTAAGCACACAGCTAAAATAACGAAGGAGTGGCTTCACAACAACTCTGTGACTGATTTTGAATGGCCCACCCAGAGCCTTGACTTAAACCCAATTGAGCATCTCTGGAGAGACGTCCATCAACGTTTACCATCCAACCTGACAGAACTGGAGAGGATCTGCAAGGAGGAATCGCACAGGATCCCCCAAAAAACTGTCAAAAACTTGTTGCATCTTTCCCAGAAAGACTCATGACTGTATTAGATCAAAAGGGTGCTTTTACTAAATACTGAGCAACGGATCTGAATACTTAGGACCATATGATATTTTAGTTTTCTTTTTTCATAAATCTGCAAAAATGTCAACAATTATGTTTCTGTCAATATGCGGTGCTGTGTGTACATTAATAAGAAAAAATGAAATTAAATTATTTTAGCAAATGGCTGCAATATAACAAAGAGCAAATGGCTGAATATAACAAAAATAAATGTAACAAAGAGTGAAAAATTGAAGGGGGTCCAAATACTTTCCATACCCACTGTATATATGAAAATGACATAAAAGCTGTTCAAACACCATTTTACTTTTTATAATTGGGGAAATATAGATATTCAGGAAAAAGGGCAACATCATCTTTGGTAAATAAAGAGGGTTTCGAAGAGGGAGTAGTGACATGCAGAGAAAGTTATAATATGTGGATGAAAGATTAAAAATGTTTTTTTTTTCTTTGGTATATTGTCTAGTGATGAATGGTGCACGATATTACCAAGGATGTCTATTAAGAAAGTAAATAGAGGATTTTTTTTTCTTTATATAATTGACTCTCTATTAAAGAATTAAATGCAGACAAAGGCTTTATTATTTAATAACTTTATGAGGATTCTCAACAAAAAAAAATAATATAGGTTATAATGCACAAATGTGTCTTCATAAGAAGTTATATGGTTCCACAGCATGCTTTCACAACTTAACTCCACCCATCAGCCTCTGCCTGACCAGTTGTTTCTATGGAAACTGATGTTCTATAGTTCTAATCAATGGTGTACACACACAGTGCGCACACACACAAATCTACTGACCTGCATTTAAATCTCAATGGAGGCTCATATAATGGAGATGTCATGATATTCATCAGTATTCAGAGATAAATGAACTTGAATGAACTTGGCACACTTGTCGATGAAGAGAGTTATCTAATAGCACATCTCTGCATGTATAAACATCATTCAACCCGTTTTCACTCACAGGATAGATGATTCACACTGAGTACATGAAGGGAACACAATAGAAGAACATCATGCTATCAAAGAATAAATGAAGTTGTCTGTCTCTCTTCAAATGCTTTATGTACTAAATATGTCCCTTTTCATTCGTTCCCCCCCCCCCCCCCCCTAACTTAGGCCCCTCTCCTCGGTAGGCCCTCATGCTGAATTTGGGGGTGAATACTAATGAGAGGTCTTTAATGACTTTTTCAGCTTCTGTCTGATGGCGTAAGCGCTCTATTCTTTTTCTTTGCTGTTGCCATAGTAACCCCTCTTTCCTGTTCCCACGCCACCTTCCTTCCTGACTCCTAATCTGGGAGAGACTTACTGACGGGAGTGAATCAACACACACACACACACTGAAATTCTGCTGACATCATTCAGGAAGAGAGCCAGTAGGGTCAAGGTGTTCGAATAGCTAGTATTCAGTGATCTGTGTAGCAAAAAACATGAGAAGCATATTGATTTATACATATACCCAGGAAAGGATCTGAATGCCGCCTTTTAGTGTCCTTGTAAAGTCAGCATTAATTTCTTACAAATACAATCTGAAACGGATTGGAAGGTAATGCATCTTGATCGCAGTTGAACTCATAAATCTGAATACTGATATCATCTGGCCTAATATACATGCTGTATATTTAAAGGAGTACTTCAGCGCTGGAAAGATGAATCTGTATTTAAACTGGGTCATTAATGTAGTAGAAATGTGAAATTATTTTTTAATTTGGTGCTTTCTAGACTGAGAAAAGACCGAAAAAGTTTTTTGTCTCGTGGGGATGAAAGACAACAATTCCCAGAATGCTTTGCTGCCCTGTGAGGCCATTCCCAAAGCCACCGCTACTGGATTACTGGATCACTTTCACTTGATCGACTGGAGCACGATCATTTGAATATACTCCAGGGTTTCTACTGATACAAAGCCATATGCTAATCGCTGAAGTAACCCTTTAACTTTAAGCTACTCAACCACCTTGCTGGAGCTGTTGCTTTTCATTTAATTACATTTTATGAACATGCAAAATGTGTGCTGGAGGAGACTTTACAGAGTATTGGACTCTTGCATTGTCAATAAAATATCTTGACAAAAAAATTGATGCACCTCTTGATGGAAATAAATGTTGCAGTACACGTCTTGATAGTTATTTCTATCAAGTGGAGCATACATTTTTGGTCTTGATCTTGTATTGACAATGCAAGAGTCCAGCACTCTGTAAAGCCTCCTCCAGCACATCCCAAAGACTTTCAGTGAATTTAAGGTCTGGACTCAGAGGTGAAAATGATTCTTCATGCTCCCTCACAGCCATTCTTTCACAGAGCTGATGTTTTTTTTTTTGAGCTGATGAATCTTGACATTATCATCCTGGAATATGGTCATGATGTGTCTTCCTACATGGTTGTTTAAGAAATGAAAAGCTACATGCTCCATCGATTAGGGTTAGAAGAAGTTGCCAAACATATAACATTATAGGAACATAATAATCACTGCAATAATGATCAAATCAATGATTCATAGGCATTTGCCTATTTAAATCCAAACACTGACTTTTTTTGGTTGGGCAGTGAGACATTTTGGTACCTATGTCATTGCATTAAAGAACAAAACATTGCATTTAAGAATCCAAATGTATTTTGGGGACAAAAGCACAGACAACCTATAAAGCAAATCTTACCCGATAGTAATCCGTACTGTAGACATCTCGGGACATCCCAAAGTCTCCGATCTTCACCAGGAGATTCTCCCCAACTAGGCAGTTTCGTGTGGCCAGGTCCCTGTGAACAAAGTGCTGGGAAGCCAGATAAACCATGCCTGCGGCGATCTGCTGTGCGATATGTAGCATCTGAGACTGAGTGAGCTCTGCCTGCTGCTGCACCTGTCCGTCAGCCATCAGAACTGCATCAGGACCATGAGCCCTGTGGGTGGACAGAGAACGTAACAACCTCAACCAGACCACAATTCACAAACATTCATTTTAAAGTCAGAGATAGACTAAATGTGATGATACCAAGGGCAACGTTTTGAGCAGTGCTGCCGTCAACGGGCAACAAGGTGAGACACAAGGCCCATGACCGTTCTAAAGTTTTCTGATAGACATTTGTTGCCCATTCTCAATTGGAAAGTGCCCAAGCAACATCACTTGCCAATATTACTCAAAAAAGTTGCCCAATTCATCATACCCTTAAAGGGACAGTTCACCCAAAAATCTAAATTACCCCATGATTTATTCACCCTCAAGCCATCCTAGTGTATATGACATTCTTCTTCCAGACGAACACAATCAGAGTTATATTCAAAAATGTCCTGGATCTTCCAAGCTTTGTAATGGGAGAAAACGGTAACTCAAAATTTTAAGCCCCAAAAAGTGCATCAATCCATTATAAAAGTAATCCACACGGCTCCAGGGGTTAATAAAGGCCTTCTGAAGTGAACAGATGGGTTTGATGGCAGTAAGATATCCATATTTTAACTTTATAAAGTAAAATATCTAGTTTCCGGTATACTGAAAAAAAAGGTGTGTTGGATTTACATGATTTAATCATGTACATCGGTTCCACATGATTCAATTAAGTTAAACAAACATAATTTGTTCACATAACTTTAACATCATGGAATTAAGTAATTTTTAAGTAACCCAATTGAGTAGTCTCAAAATGATTTTAATATGGCTTCCTAACAACATGGTGTGCACTGGGAGGCTTGAGACCCTGACTCTTAAATCAAATCACATGCTTATTTTGTTTTTAGTATATTTTTGTTGTCACTTGACTGATTTATAACTGCACAAGCTAACTTTCATTCTGTTATCCAGCAATAGCACATAATGAACATGTCAAGAGATATGTATGAAATTCTCTTTAATGACATGTGCTGTCTAAGTCCACAGTATAAGCAATCGCTCCGCTCTTCTGTATAATTTGAATGATTCTAATTGTTCCAACAAAATTAATAATTAAACACTATTAAACAATATAAAGTCTCCCCCTTATCTAATTTTGCCCAAAAAACACATAAAATTAAACTTAAGTTTAAAATCTATACTCTTTTCGTCAAGTCCCACACAAAGCATGCTGGGAACTACAGTTTCAGCAAAAATCATGTTGGAGTACTTGATTGGTTCACATTAACCCCAAATAATGTAATCTAGTAGATTACACATTTAAGAGAATTACATTAATTGAAAGCAAAGAAACCATGTTTAGAAGAGAAACACAATTTTGTTGCGTAGATTGCAAATAATAAGATTACGTAAATTGGACAATGTGTGTTTTCCTTTTTTTTTCAGTGTAGAGCGCCTTCCGTATTCAACTCACCAAAACAGCATAACTTATGTTGGACGTAGCGTAAACTTTTTGAACTGTGAGAAGCATTACACTTCGTAAATTGAATATAGAAGGCGGTCTGGGGTGAGCTAGATGTGTTACTTTATACATTTTTAAATATGGATATCTTTCTTCCACAAACCCATCTATTCACATCAGACGGCCTTTATTAACCCCTGGAGCTGTGTGGATTACATTTATAATGGATGGATATAACTATTTTGGCTTCACATTTTTGGCTGCCATTTACTAAAATTATAAAGCTTGGATTAGCCAGGACATTTTTATATAACTCCGATTGTATTTGTCTGAAATAAGAATGTAGTATAGACGTAGGATGGCTTGAGGGTGCGTAAATTATGGGATCATTTTCATTTTTTGGGTGAACTATCCCTTTGAAACATTATATAACTGGCCATCAGCACCCTGGTAGATCAAGGAGAGTCTGTTAACCAACCACAAAGCAGTAATGAAAGTCCTATGATTTACTTTGTATTAGTGACAGATTTTCAATAGCTACATGAAAAATTGTGTGGAATTATTGGCTTACAAGGACAAAGCAATCAAAGAAAATATGTGTCTAAGCATTATTGGATTCCAATACGAACACACGTTCAGGAAGTTGTACCTGAGGAACTTGTTGAGGTCGCCATGCTTCATGTACTCGAACACCATAATAAGCGGATCGCTCTCCACACACACTCCATAGAACGTGACGATGTGCTCGTGCTGCAGATTGGTCAACAACTCAGCCTCACGATGGAAGTCTTTTCTGGCGTTCTCGCTGGCCTCTTTCAATGTCTTCAAACACAGAACATGTACAAGTACACTGAGTATACTGACTTCCTATATTCAACCCAAAGTTTAGTATGCTAACATCAATACTTAATTGAACAGCCAACCTTGACAGCCACTAAGATCTTCTCCTGTTCTGCGGACAGGTTGTAGCATTCAGCAAGGAACACTTTTCCAAATGCTCCTTCTCCAAGTTCCCTCTTCAGTACAATATTGTGCCTCTTAATGTGCTGAACAACTGCCGAAAGAACAACAACAAACAAAAAAAATCACACATTTATGTTACATTTGGCTTTTTTTGCACTACCCTTTAACTCTGTAACCTTCAATCCCAAAATATTATAATGGGATTAGAGCCAAACATGGTGGACATGGGTTGTGACCTTGGGGATAGAGATTGTGGCTCACAGGACTTGGAAGCTGATGACTCCTGAAGACTTGGTGGCTCAAGTTGAAATCAGGAAACTTGAAACCATCTTGAAATCATGAAACCATGTCATAGTCTAACAGGACATTACCAAGGTCTTCAGGTACTGGCAATTCTAGGATGGATGATGCAGGAACTTTAGATGCAGTGGCCATTGCTGGAACCTCAAGGAGCATAGCAGCCTTCATTATATGACTCAGCAAAGGAAACAATCAGGCCTCAAGCGCTGGGCTCTGGCAGCGATGTGCTGTGTGCTTCTGGTGAACAGGCATTAACAAACTCTCCAGAGTGATGTTGAATGTATTCCCTCAATGTGAGTTTCCCCATTTCTGGTAAATCCACAATAATAAAAAATATTGTAGTTGAATCCAGATGGATTTAAAGGTTGGGTATATGCAATGTGTTTCATAAACACTTTTTGTTATACTGTTTTGGAACTCTCTTCATATTCTGATAGCAATCAATAAAATAAGTGGTCTAAATATTAGAACATGTACATATATTGTGGTAAGCAGGGAAAGGCTGAGAGCTGTGGGAACGGAGCGAGGTCGTGGCGTGATTGCCAATGAGCTTCACCTGCGTGCCCCACCTTGTGTCTCTCATGGACGAGCTCCGGAAGGGTAAAAGGAGGAGTGAGGAAGTTTGAGAGAGGACCAGGCATGGGGAACACGCTGTCAAAGAGCCCCCATTGTTGTGGGAAATCCACTGAGAAGTTTAACAGTGCTCGAGGGCTGGACTTATTTGCCAGGAGGGAACGACTAGCTTGCTGCCCAGCCACTGGGGTTCTGGAGGAGCAGCTGCAGTCCCGAGAGGGAGTGGAGCAGGGAACAGGAGACTCGTTGCTGACTGACTGAACACAGAGGAACCATCGCCATCCACCAGGCACCGGAGGAGTGCCGTCCACATTAAGATATCCGGCCCCACCACCAGGCATCGCGGAGGAGTTCACCCAGCTGGTGGAGGACCAGATGGCAGTATGTTTTGGGAACTGGACCAATAATTACATTTTTTTGTTTCTCCTCATCTTTCCGCCTCCTTTTCTCTTGCCTTATCTGTCCTTACCCGTGACTGGCTCCCCGGGGGTGGAGGAGGAGGAAGAGCTCAGTCTTGAGGGTACCTCCTGGCCTGTGAGGGGTATGTGCCCGATGGAGGTATGTGGCAAGTAGTGCGGGGCAGAGAGCTGTGGGAACCTGTGCGCCACACTGCTTTGATTCTGGGTGGAGGAGTTCCTGGAGGATAAAACGAGGAGTAACGGGGACAGTGATGGATGAGAGAGGACCAGGCCTGGACTATTTATGTTGTTTTTTCTTTATATTTGTGTGCCAGTCGTCTGTGAGGGGCTGCCCCTTTTCTTTCGTTTTGATGTTTGTTTATTTTATGATAAAGTGTGTGAAACATTTGCTGGTTTCTGCCTCCTTCTTTCCTGAACCTTTAAATTTGCTACACATAGCTTCTGTGGAAGTCTCAGGACAAAGAAAACATAATTTCGAAAAGGCAACCAGGGACGTTTAACCCAACACTGTTCAGGTCCTCAGACTCCGATTTATACATTTCTATGTCAACACTTTCACCTGTGAAATGAATCTGCAATTGTCAGGTGGTACAAATAGAGCTCTGTAAGTTGTTTATATTCATTATTATTGATATGCTTTAAGACTTCAGGTAGTTTAATGCCATCCCTCGTCTCGGGACACTTTGCAGACTCTGCTCTGACTTTGCATTTGTGTGTTTTGGAGGAGGCGTGGATTTGGAGACGTTCTGAAGGGATGGTGGGATCTTATGCTTTCGAAGCTAGCTTGCTATTGCTAGCTTCTCCAAAACTGACAACTCTATACTTTTAAGACAGTTCAGAGGACTGGAAAATGGATAATTCCACCTGGCAGAGATGTTGGACCCATAGCTTGGTGGTCAGATGCCACTTTATTCACAAAAGTCTACGAGGATTGAAGGTTTGAGAACAAGTAACTCAAGAAACAGAATAAATCCTTTATAAGACCTTATTAAGAATAATAAGATCTTAATAATACCTTTTCAAACATAACATACAAACAAAGACACTTTTTTTTAAAGGGATATGATATAAATCCAAAAACTGGATGGAAGTGATCTGTTAAGTATAAGACACCCTGACCAATTTGAGATGGAGAAAAATTATATTGTTTAGAGGTTTTTATTTAAAGCATGAGAGACATACAGTGTGTGTTTGTGTGTGTGTGTGTGTGTGTGTGTGTGTGTGTGTGTGTGTGTGTGTGTGTGTGTGTGTGTGTGTGTGTGTGTGTGTGTGTGTGTGTGTGTGTGTGTGTGTGTGTGTGTGTGTGTGTGTGTGTGTGTGTGTGTGTGTGTGTGTGTTGTATATTTCATTGGCTAAGTTTTTTTTATTATAATAATAATAATAATTATATATTAATAATTATATATTATTATTATTATATAATGGGTATCCAAGACCTTCAATTATAAAAATGAGACATGCAATTCCGGACATTGGACTTAATTTAATAAAAGGTGTACTAGAGATTATTTCAGATTTGGCGGAAAAGAGCCGTTTCTTATCCCAGGCGTCCCTTAAGAGAGTGAGGACAGTGCAGAGATAAGACAAGATTAATCAGCCGTTTAGTGTGCTGGAGGAGAGAGAGATAAAGAGAGAGAGATAAGAGAGAGAGAGAGAGAGAGAGAGAGAGAGAGAGAGAGAGAGAGAGAGAGAGAGAGAGAGAGAGAGAGAGAGAGAGAGAGAGAGAGAGAGAGAGAGAGAGAGAGAGAGATTCTGAACAGACACTGCACTCTTAGAGATTTATCCTTAATGTGATTAAGAAATGCTTTTGAAGAAAAACTAGCCAGTCAGCCGATTACATTAGCGAGAGCTAGATGATGAGGCTGCATCGATCTACAGTAACTCACTGTACACCATAACCCTATATTAAAAGTAACCAGAGTGGGAAGGGAAGGACACAGAGAACGTAAAAAATGAGAAGCAACTCATGAGGGTTATAAAATAAATATTTAAGATGCTGTGGGTTTGTGTATGCAGATATGCAGTCATATAAACTTGTCAAATAAATGTTTGAGTATGTTCCCCCTAGTTAAAAAAAAAAAAAAAAATTATGTCTGAAGAACACTGTAGGCTCATTCAGACAATTAAGCACATTTCCACCCAAATTATCATTACCAGAATGTGAAAAAATGAAAGGGTTAGTTCATCCCAAAAATGTTATTCTGTCATGTATTACTCACCCTCATGTCGTTATAAACACACGATCACTTTATATGATGAAAAGTTTGAATTCAGGCTTTTATTCACATTTAACATTCATCAACTCACACATCGGTTGTGGTAAACGGAATCATGGAAACCAATGAGGTTCATTCTTGTGTTACGCATCACGTTTGAGCTTCCTCAAGAACCAATGAGATACATTCTTGTGTTACGCATCACGTTTGAGATTCAGCAAGAACCAATGAGGTTCATTCTTGTGTTACGCATCACGTTTGAGCTTCAGCAAGAACCAATGAGGTTCATTCTTGTGTTACGCAGCACGTTTGAGCTTCAGCAAGAACCAATGAGGTTCATTCTTGTGTTACGCATCACGTTTGAGCTTCCTCAAGAACCAATGAGATACATTCTTGTGTTACGCATCACGTTTGAGCTTCAGCAAGAACCAATGCGGTTCATTCTTGTGTTATGCAGCACGTTTGAGCTTCAACGAGAACCAATGAGGTTCATTCTCGAGTTACGCAGCACGTTTGAGCTTCAGCGAGAACCAATGAGGTTCATTCTCGTGTTATGCAGCACGTTTGAGCTTCAGTGAGAACCAATCAGGTTCATTCTTGTGTTACGCATCACGTTTGAGCTTCCTCAAGAACCAATGAGATACATTCTTGTGTTACGCATCACGTTTGAGCTTCAGCAAGAACCAATGAGGTTCATTCTCATGTTACGCAGCACGTTTGAGTTTCAGCAAGAACCAATGAGGTTCATTCTCGTGTTACGCATCACGTTTGAGCTTCCTCAAGAACCAATGAGGTTTTTTTCTCACTTGTCAAGCAGGCTTTTGTTTATTTTCGCGGATCAATGTTTATATGTGAATTAAAGGCTAAATTAAATTATATAAAATTATATAAAAAAATGTGGACTAAACCACTCAATTAATATGGATTTGTTTTACGATCTCTTTTATTGACTTTTTAAAGCATCAATGTGGTAGTTGCATAGCTCTCGGATTTCATCTAAAAGATCTTCATTTGTGTTCTGAAGATGAATGAAGTCTTACAGGTTTGGAAAGACATTACTATTACTGATAATTACTGACAGAAATTTTTGTAAAAAAAATAATTAAAGAATAAAATACCCTTTAAGTATATATTTTTTATATGTAATTAACTAATTACTAAAACTCACAGGTACTAAAGTTACTAAAGTACACAGTTACTAAAACTCACAGCTAGTAATGTCTTTCATAATCCTCCAATGAGAGTTAGTTGACATGTAGCTGCTTACACCAGGTTACTTATAGAATGTTTAAAGTAGTCATTATAATAAAGTATGAACCAATATAGTAATATTGGGGGAAATGTACTTATTTGAAATTATCTCAGTGCAAAACAATCCTGATGGAGTATTCATATTGTTAATCTTTTGTAGTCATTGGTTTGAAAGACATAAATGAAGAAACAAAGACAGACAGATTAACTCACAGGTATCAGATTTGAGCAGACTGCTGGTGCTGCGGAAGTACTGCGGGTTCTCTATGACAGGAATCTTGGTCATGCCGATGATGACGGCGTCCGCGTTCATGTCAGAAGATGAGGGTGTGTTAGAGCCGTTGGACACATGATGAAGAGGGCTGGCGGAGTCATCGTCATTACTGATGACCGAGGAAGGACCTGTGTCAAAGACAAAGATTTGCACTCAGAAACACTATATTTATAAAACATTACCTTGGCAAGAGTATACGGCTGTTAAAATGTCGTTTTTATTGGCATCAGGATTTTGCCACCATACATTTATATTGATAAATTGTTTCATATTTAGAGCCACAATAAACAATCCCTCGATCCAATGTTCCAACAAAATGAAACAACAAAAATTATCAATAAAAACATCAGAAATGTTGAACTAAAAACATCAGAGCGAGGTCCCTCAGGGAAAGCAAGCCCATTTGAAAAGATTGACACAGTTCCAGTTTAAAGTCAAACGTTTTGGCAGAATAAGAAAGGAAAAATGTAATACATGGAGAGGGGAAAAAAAACAGTGGGGGGCTTCCTGTCTGACAGGATATTTGTATGGGTCCAAAACTCTGAGACTACAATAAAAATGTGGGACTTGGTTTTTCATTACTAGCTGGAAATAAACAGAAAGGTATCTGAACAATCATTTAAAACTAGACTCTATGATATAAAATTATATTCTGCACTGTGTTGATCACTAATTAAATGTAAAAGAACATTTGAGATGGTCAGATTTTCTTGATTTAACTGAAGCACAAGATGCCCTTTGAATCATTCTCAAATCATGCTGGAGAACAAGATCATTAGGTTTTATCCAAACTCGTGGAGTTCACGAGCTCAAACACTGCTCTCATTAAAGCAAACGGTGAACATACAGTAACTGATTCTAAGACTAATAAATACTACAGACACAAGACCCCAAAAATCAGTGTTCAGCCAGTCATGATACTCAATCAGAGTCTCACATCAGTTTCTGTTGGAATTGGAATAATACTCAAGGAACCAACTAAAAGAAATGAATAGTGCACATGTAAACATCTTCAAGCGCCAAGAAAACCAAAAGGTTTCAACAGAATTCAATGATATCAAGGGTGTAGTTGTTTCATTTCCATGCAATGTTTAGCAATACATCCATCATTAACCATTCTCAGGAAAAAGATACTTTGCAAAATAGCTGGTAATACAGTTTTAAAGTTGACCTGTTGTGCCCCGTTACAAGTCTTGATTTTGTTTTTGGGCTCTACTAGAATAGGTTTTCATGCTTGAATGTTCAAAATATATTTCTCGCACTTGGGCACACATTGCTCATGTGGTCAATAACATTATGGTATGCTGTAAATAACATGTCATACGCTTGGTGTAAAAATAATTTAATAATAGGAGAATAATATCCTGATATTAATTAAAAAATAGGAAGATTTATAGACACACATTACAGTTAAAATGGTTTTCTGTCTTGTATTTTTATCTCAAAATAAAGGATGTCATTTTATTCCACATGGAAATGAGCAGAAATAAGTGAATACGGCCTCTTATTTACCTGAGGTAAACATAAAGCTGCTCCCTTTGGAGGAACATTGTGCTTTAAAAACTTTGCAGACCTTTTTCATGCTCAAACAGCAATATTATACACCAATGTTGGGGGAAAAGCACACGGACCTCTTTAAATAATTACATTTTTACGTTTTAGATGACATTTTTTGAGACTGTAACTCATTTTTAAACGTGTGTATTATATTAAACTACTATACAGAACAATAGTGTTAAGCATAAAACCATTTTTTTAATTCATTTCTGATTTACTGCAACATGTCCCACATATCTTCAGAGTTCCTGTACTTCATGTTCATGTTTGCAGCAGTGTAACATCATCCCTACTGAGCAGGACACTCCAATGGCCTTAAAGTCACCATCAAATCAAATGTACCATTCTTTTTTTATGGAATATTGCAGTGATTATTTTTTTTTTAATGATTTACTATGATCATACAAATATAAAAATAATATTGCAGTGACTATTTTTTAAATTGATCTATGCTCTTTTTTTATCAAGTGCCCTGGTAAACTTTAATAAAGGGATTATTACATTTAAATAGTGATTATTACTTCTCTGAAGACATGTTTCCTGGCATGAGAGTGGGGCACAACCATCAAATCAATTCCCAAAAAAAAAAGTCCTTCCCCACATGTTTTTCTTGTTCGAGAAGCCGTTTCACCTGGATATGTCACAATAGGAAAGAAAAGACTATCTCAACTTCTGTTTCATATAGTATTTTAACTTATAAATCTCGCCATAGTTGATTTATTACAGTACATTAAGACAAGTTTGCTAAAATGGTGTTTAAATATACACATTAGGTATTCTCTCTATAAATCTCTGGAAAATAAATCAGAACATTGTGCAAAGCCAGATTTAAAATATTGGAAATATACAAAGTTTTGTCATGAAACTCTAGATGGTGCACACTAATATGTCCTTTAACTACCTACTGGTAATTACACTTTCATCTTAGGGCACAGATGATTGTTTTTTTTTGCTATCAGTAGCCACATAGCATGCTCAGCCTTCAAATACACGGGTAGCATTTGCTTTAGCAGTGCAGCGTGCTTTCAGAAACCCAGCTCCACCTGTATAGATATGCTACGGGAAATTCATGTACGCTCTATTTGTACAGCAGCAGCATGTCTTACATGCTCACAGCAGCGTGTCTGTGTATGTATTGGCCATAGCAAGTCCCGTACTTGCTCTGCAGCAGCAGCAATAAAAGCAGTCCGCCAAGACCAAATATATCAAAACTGTCAAACCCATTAACATGCCAAACACTGTTTTTATCACTCTATAAATCCAACAGCTAGAAAAAGTATATCAATTACTAAAAATATATTTTTTTCCAGTAGTGTCTTGTTTTAAGATCAGTGGTTTGGCTGTCTTTGTACAAAAACAACTTTAATTCCATCCATAAAATCTGTGCACATAAAGGGTTGATAGGAATGTTGGTCCAGGAACAACAGGATGTTGATTTTGGAACATCTACTTCAGTAAATGTTGCCAACAGTGACAGAGCGCATTAGGACACATAGAGGACAGAAATCATGCTGGAACAAATTTCCGATCATAAATCTTAAACCTAAATTCCTCAGGTGTCAGATGCCATATTTAATTTGAAGGATATTAAAATGAGACTGATGAACAGACATTCAGTCCCTTCAAATTCTGTCAATTTATTCACCCTAATTTTTGTTGACCTCCTTTCTTCTGTGGAACATGAATGAGATGTCATCTTTGGGGCTTAATTTAGGACCTCACAAACTGTCATTGTATGGACAAAAAAAATTGACATCATCTTCCTTGCTTACTCTTAGATTGCCAACTGCACTTCTACCACACAGTCATCAGCAAGGAAAAGATGGAGACTCTCAAGACTCTCATATTTGTCTGAAACAGCCAGTGGCATGTTGAATGAGCGGCGGTAGAGGTTCATTAGCCTCACAGATATCTGAGAAAATAAAACAGGAAACTGGAGATCGGCCATGTTGCGATGACCTCTCTGATGGCACATGACAGCTTAAAGCGTTTACTAGAACACACAAGCGTCTTGTTACCAGAAAAAGTGTCTGTGAAAACAATGAACAATTTTTACAGGACGTCAACACGATTTTACAGCCATTATGACATCATCAAGTGCTGGAGAAGACACTGATAGCTGTAGTAATGGGGTGAATGATTGCCACGGTGGCAAGTTCTGGTCCTTGAATTTGATTGGCTGAGTGGCATTCCAACAGCGCTGATGTACAATCCAACAGCACTGCCACTTTTTACTGTTTTTATCATTTCGTTTTCTGTGTTTGCAGGGTACTACCGATCAAAAGTTTAGGGTCTGGACGATTTTTCTAATGAAATAATAATTGAAAAAAGTGTCTTTAGCTCATCAAAAATACAATAAAATGTGAGAAATTACAGTAAAACAGTAAAATTGTGGCATGTTGCAGTTTAAAAAAGCTGCTACCTATTTGAATAGTTTTAAATGTAATTTATTCCTGTGATGGCAGTTACATTTTTAGTCTTCAGTGTCACATGATCCTTCAGAAATCTAATATTCTGATTGGCTCATCAAGAAACATTTCAGTTGCACTTTATTTACAGACAGTACGTGTACTTAGTACTGGGTAATATAAGGCAATTATATGGGTTATGGTTATGTTTTAGGGTAGCTTCAGGGTTAGGGCCTAGTTATTACATAGTTATATGGAACATGACTGTAAAATAAAGTGCTACTGGCATGTCCTATTATTATCAATGTTGTGCTGAGTACTATTTTTGTAATATTTAATATTTGTAATATAAGTTTAAAAGAACAGCATATATATATATATATATATATATATATATATATATACACATACATATATATATATATATATATATATATATATATATATATATATATATATATATATATATATATATATATATATATAGTAACAATGTAAAAGTCTTTACTGTTCAATTTAATACTAATCAATTGAACGCACACTTGCTGAAGATTATATTTTAATATTTATATTTATATATTTTTTATCAACACACACAGAGGCTTTGCATGCGTTCGATTGATTGCCCTTTTAAGTTTAAGTACTTGTTTCACTGCTAAAATCATTACAAAAGGAGTTAAGCGACAGGGGTCAGACTGCAGTCTGGTGAGGGTGAAGAGGGCAAAATAATGAGAGAGAGGCAGCAGACGAAAGAGGAGACAATCAGGAGTGACCAAGTGACCAGGGGTCCTGACATTACAGCGCACGAGCCTGGGGCCGGACACAACTCAAGCCATCGTATTGATTCTCTCTGCTGTTCAACGGGTAATTGAATGTTGAAGGTCTCTTGAGATACATGACACTCAGTGATTTACATGATGCTGTCTTTGAATCGAAACTCACAATTGTCCTATTCAAACATGATAATACATCTAATACAATTACATTGGGTTGAAGCTATCAGCTTTGTAACACTGCTTTGCTTTGTCCATGGGCTCATATGAAATTTTCACTCACATTACTAATCCCCACGTGAAATGGCTTGACAAACACAGTTTGCTAGTTGATCATCTAATTTAAACATTGATATTTGATCTTCTTTTGTTAAAGAAAGGACAGGTGAATTGTTCCAGAAACATTGTTTTCTGGTTGAAAGTCTCTTCACACCCTGATAGCAATCACTAAGTTAAGTGTGTAAATGTATTTATAAGTATATGTATCGTCTGTGGAAGGTGTAGGACAATAAAATGTCAGTCCGATCATTGCATTCTGCCCTACCTGTCTGTCAACGTATCTATTTTCATGCCTCAGGCTACCTGTTCGCACAAACATCATGTCATCAACTCATTTCATGCTATGCAGTTAGACAGAAGTCAGTCACTGAGCACCGCAACAAAGCAGACCCCGTTTACAGTTCCTCCTGAACCAAAACAACGAGTTTATGCTGCGCTCACACAACAACTACTGTCATTTGGAAGAGATGGAAACCTCTTTACATTACACTTGGACCGGTTCCTGGCTCAAGTTTATGCGTTTCAATGGCAACACTATCAATTCTGAAATGCGCCTGCAGCAGTCAGGTGGAACAGGTCAGTGCTCTTTAAGTTCATAATTATTGTAATGTTATCTGCTTTGAGACATAAGGGTAGTGTAACGGAGTATCTCGTGATGTTCTTGTTTGCTCTCTGCTGTATGTGATCATGTGGTTTGAAGGAGGCATGACTTTGAAGATGCTCTGAAGGGAGGGTGGGATTTTTTGCTTTTAAGATAATTCTATCCAAAAAATCACCTACTCTACTTTAAATCCATGTGTGAAATGGTTTGATATATATATATATATATATATATATATATATATATATATATATATATATACATATATATATATATATATATTAGGGCTGTCAATATATCTTTTTTTTTTAATTCATTTATCTTATTAAACACATTTTTTTATGTCATAATTTGCTATAACTAAAGTAAACATTACACAAAACTGTATTTTCTGCAAGCTTCAAGGATCATTGGAGATCCCAAAAGGAAACCAAATAACCTAATATAAGGAGTCCATATAATTCTATTATATAATACATTTGTACACACCTAAGCACCCATGAAGAAAAAACATTACTAAAGAACCTGTACAGAATTCATCATTGTATAGTATGTGTAGAGAGCAACAAGAACAAGATTGTTTTCATTTGAGACATATGTAAAATATGGACATTTAAATGTAGACCTCTCAAGCTGACCCCGCCCCCAGCGCCTGACGTAATCGGTTCTTACTTCTAGCCCAGCAATGTTTTGGTGCTACTAAAGAACCACTTTTCCTGGCTCGGAGCTGGGGCTTTGGGTGTGGAAACACAAAGAACAGATTTGAAACTAGGCTCTGGCTCTGATTTAGCACCAGCTAGCACTGCCTTGGTGGAAAAGGGGTATGAGGGGCCAGCGGAGGAGGCCACGGTGAGATTGGCGATCCACCTCCCCTAAGCTCACTGGAGGGCTGAAACTCCACAGCGAAGACCTCACCAGTGCAAAACTGCAGGACGAGGCGAGAGAAAGGTGGGATGAGGGCAGAACCAGAGGGTTGGGGGACCAAGCTGGGGGTTTGGAGCCAGAGGGGTGGAAGGCTGAGTTGTACCGGTGAGGGATGCTACATTGGAGCCAGAGGGGGAAGGTGGACTGGCAATTCATGAACAGAATGCAACAGAATAGCGAGTGGTATGAAAATGATTTTGATGTGAGTGGTGCTTCATGCATTACTACACTATTCACTGTCAGAAAAAAAGGTACATTTCTGTCACGGGTGGTCCCCTAAGGTACAAAACTGAAAAGGTACTAATATGTACCTTTAAGGTACTAATACACACTCTTAAAGAACTGATATGTACCTTTTAAGGTACTAATATGTACCATTTAGGGTTGACTAAGGTACAAAGATGTACCTTTTCATTTTTGGGTACCACCACAGTGACAGCACTGTACTGTTTTTCTGAGAGTGTTGACAGTACATTTTTACCTGTAAAATTTGGCTAAAATACCATAGACTGTACAAAACAATGGATATAATGTCTGTGACGTCACCCATAGGTTTCTGAAGAGAATTTTTGAAGTCTAGAGTGGGCAGAGCCATCACTACTTAGGCAGCCCATCACTCCCGGATAAACGAAAATGGGCAAAGAGGCGGGACGTTGGCCTAGAAATCTAGACGCACCATAGCGGCAGCAAATCTAATCTGCCCGCGAGTGTCGTCTAGCCACTCTCAATACCCTTCTGAGCTGTAATCGCCAAACTCTTGCCGGGCCAATCACATCGTGTATAGAGTCGGTGGGCGGGGCAATAATGACAATGGCCGAGTTGCGTTTGCGTGATACTAGTAAACACAGAAACTGGCAAACGGCGGTCTTTCGAATCAGCTTTGACCGCGACTCTGGAAGACTTGGAGTTAAGCTTTTCTCTGAGAAAAGAACAAAGAACGGCACTGAAGTCATTCTTAAAAAGGGAAGATGTGTTTTGCCGACCGGATACGGTGAATGTTTAATCTATCAACTAGCTCTGTTTCACCTTCGTTGCTCTGGTTGGTTGTAGCGCTATCCAATCGTGTGCAGAGGGAGTTTGAAAGACAACCGTTTATCCACCCCTCGGATTGAGCTGTCAATAGTGAGTTTCCAGACCAAACATCTTGATGTGGGTCTGGCTTGTCAGGCTAGCGGGATGTGGGTGGACAGCAGACAAACTGTAGACATGCGCCTAGACTCGAACCAATGCATCCCTGAAGTGTCTGCAGAGACCTTGTCAACCAGACTTCTCCCTGTGAGGGCCTCATCATCATGACATCCAGTGGCACTGATCCTCAACAAGCCCGTCTCCTGATGACTCCGCTCTTCAACCCGATGGAACTGGACAACTATTCTGAATGTTCCGATCTAATCTGACTTCTGACTTGTAATGTTGCCTGAATCATTACACTGTTTGTTTGTTGGCCAGAGGAGACCTGGCACCCCTGGTTTCCCCCAAGGTTTTTTTTTCTCCATCATGTCACCTAATGGAGTTTTGTTTCCATGCCAAGGCCGCCTCTGTCGCCTTTGGCTTGCTTAGTTGGGGACACTAAGGGTGTTTTCACACTTGGTCCTTTTCAGGGGTCTGAGCGCGGTTCGCATGCTCATGCAGTCTGAACACAAACCGCTCTAGGCTTACTTGATTTTGTCTCTTCGCAAATTCCAAAGTATTTTGGTTATCAGATGCCTCCATACAAATCGGCAGTTCATTGCGGCTGATTTTTCTGACAAATCTCTACAAATGATTCGTTCACAACATACACTTGTTTATTGCAATTTCAACCGCTTCCGAACTTAGACGCGGCTGCGCGCCTTGCCAGTTTAAAATGTTGTTACGAGCGCCTAAAGCGCAAGCACAGAAGCAGCTGTCACAGCACGTGAAATACACAGATTTATTTCATTTATTTTAAAGTGTCAAAAAAACACAAGTTTCACATAAACAGGTGATTTTGTCTTAAGTGAATGTAAACATCTGCATTATCATCCTAATAAAAAAATCAGCGGAGTAATACAGTGAAGAATATGCAGTTCTATTTTTTCATGTGATTTTTCCGAATGCAGCTTTTCTGCTTTTCTGTAAAGGCCTATCTATACCTTACCTGGAAAATGTAAAGCAGTTTATTTAATTTGCATCATTGTTTTATTTTTTTATTGTATTTATTTTTTGTATGCTGATGTTATCATTGCTTTCCGCAATAAAATAAACATGAATCAAATGAAAAAATTCAAAATAAATGTTAGTTACAAAGGTGGATGTGTGATATAGCTAGTGCAAGAATATGTAGTTTTACAAATATATATACTGTGTGTGTGTGTGTGTGTGTGTGTGTGTGTGTGTGTGTGTGTGTGTGTGTGTGTGTGTGTGTGTGTGTGTGTGTGTGTGTGGCCTGGTAATCCCTACGTTAGATGGCACAAAGATCCCCACAAAGATGGCAATATCCGAAATCTTTGTCCTTGTGGGGACATTTTTAGGTCCCCATAAGGAAAACATCTTATAAATCACACAGAAGGAGTTTTTTTGAGAAAGTAAAAATGCAGAATGTTTCCTGTGATGGGTAGGTTTAGGGGAAGGGGCAGAGTAGGGGGATAGGATGTACAGTTTGTACAGTATGAAATTGGTTATGCCTATGGAAAGTCCCCATAAAACATGGAAACAAGACTTACACGACATGTAGGGTGATAGAAAATACGGTTTGAACAATGTAAGTGAATGGGATCAAATGTTGAAGGCCATAGGGTCAGCCATGAAACACTGAACTGGACTAGACACAAAAAGCAACAGTCTGAACACAAAAGCGGCTGTACAGCCGAATCAAAATCTGTTGCATTATTTTCCTGTTACCCTTGTGAAGCTGCTGTGAAACAATCTGCATTGTAAAAGCGCTGTATAAATAAAGCTGATTTGGCAAACGGCTAGTAGTAACAGCAGCGGTAATCCACCTGTCACTCAAGTGGCCACGCCCTTAATTATGCAGAACTTTAAGGCTTAATATAATCTAAAAATTCACCCCCTCACAGTTAAAAATTAAAATTAGCCGTATAGACCAAAACCACAATTTGTACCAGGCTGTAAACATATTTTTCTGAGGTAAAGTTTTACATTTTAACACGCCTATGGGCTTGACTCCCTTTTGGAGCCTGTGTCTAGCGGCCACCCGGCCAGTCGATGAATTGCAGTTTAAGTCACTTCCGTGTTGGGTTCAAGAGAGAGACCGGAAGGTTGCCACTTGTAAAACACATGAAAATGTGAAATAATGTGTTAATGTAAACTATTAAATATTTTCATTATTTACACAAAAAAAATTCCTATACTTTTAGTGCACAAAAGTATAAAATACATTAAATATTCATACACAAAAATGCAAGACGGAGAAGAGACAGCTTGTTTTCAGCTGTTTTGTATGAGGACATTCAGATACACATTCAGTGAATGGGCTAAAATACACACAGATACTCTCAGGCTGAATCGAGAGCTCTTGTGTGTGTGCGTGTGTGTGTCCAGTAAGGAAACCCATCCAGTCTGCACACTCTTAAACTCTTGTTTTTTCTTCCCTGCTAGCAGAGAGGAAGTGATCTATCGATCAGAGGAGTTAATGAGAAGAGATGGATAGACGGATGGATGGATGGAATGATAGATGAGGGGTGGGAAGGAAAGAGCGCCGAGAGAGGACAGCAGCGGATGGATTGTTTTCGGGATTGGATTTCGGTTACACAGCAATACTGCCTGGGACCCCTGTGCCGAGCGCTCTCAGAGACACGTTCGGGCCAGAACATGCAGAGGAAAATATCATATTCCCAAAAATAACAGAGATTGATCGTTTTTCTCGCTTTTAATGCCTGCTGCTATTTTTAAAGGCCAAAAAAACGCTCTCACCCTCTCGTGTGACAGTAAAACTCCAGCCCCTCTTCCTTCTGAAGACCCCAAGGTCACAGGAAGTTCAAGTGACAATGGAAAACACTCTCTCTTTCTTCCTCGTGTTTCATTCACATTTTCTCGTTGGTCTGAGATGAAAATCTATCCTAAACCCCCATTAAACTAAATTAAGAAAGTTAAAAATAAACTGTGCTCTCAGATCTTACTCATATTTGACACTGTGAATGGTGACCAGGCTGTGCTCACAACACAGTACAAGTATATACAGTATATACTTTATTGCATGCTTTATTCCTTTATGTAATGATAAACCCTGTCTCGTGACTTTTTCATGAACACAGCAAGTACAAAAAAGCATGGCTGGTATTATTACTTCTGGTTTACTTGTTACATTGGAAATGGAAGATCAAGTCAGGTGCATTGCATTGTGGGATGCACATTTTGGCAAATGTACACAACCATTCAAAAGATTTTGAGATGTGTTTGAAAGAAGTCTGCATGTATTTGATGAAAAATACAGTAATATTGCACTTTTGCTATTTTTATTTCTTTTAAAATGTCCTTTATGTGTGTGCATTCAGTTCAGCGTCATTCCTCCAGTCTTCAGTGTCACGTGATCCTTCAGATATCATTGTAATGGATTGGAGACACTTTGCCTTATATTTCTGTGAAAACCACCAAAGTTTTAAAAAAGAATGTAAAGCTCAAAAGAACAGCATTTATTTGAAATAGATTGTTTAAGTCTTTATGTAACTTTATGTAAATTAATTTTTTTTACGAAAATTTCCTTTACTCAGCCCCATCTCATCCAAATGTTAATGTATTTCTTTCTTCAGTGGAAAATAAATTAAGTTTTTGAGGAAACCATCCCAAGGATTTGCTCCACATAATGGACTTCAATGGCAACCAACAGTTGAAGGTCCAAATCAATGCAGTTTCAAAGGAAGGGCTTCAGAGGCTCTGCACGATCCCAGACGAGGAATAGGGTCATATCGAGACAAACCATCGGGCATTTTCTGAAAGTATATTATATAGAGAAAAATCCTGGAAGGTTTTCCTCAATTTGTTAAAAGTTAATGGCCAAAGTAACGTGTAATTATAAACGTTCACAATGCTGCTGCAGGTGAAATATAATGTGGACAACACCGAATAAATATATTTTGTCAGGTTAAAGCAGCACTAGGTAACTTTTCAACCTTCATAATATATTTTCAAGACTCTTGTGATGATACATCGACTCACAATAGGTTGAATGACACATCTGCCATAGCTTGATGGGGTCTGTATCATTTTTAATCGTACTTTTAAACTTTGGGTTTCGGGTAGTAACCCGAGAAAAGAACTACAAAATTTGACTGCTTTACGGCATATACGTCACTTCCACCAACACACACACTTCCTTACATTCGGACGTGCGAGCCCAACTTTGTTCGTCGGATAATATACTCATGTCGGAAGCAGGTCGGATAATATAGTCATGTCCGAAACAGCGCAGACAAATAAGAAAGAAAACGGTTTTGTTGGAGAAAAGCAATAAGAGGAAATGAAAAAGTGATGGGATTAAAGGCAGGACGAGGATCAGCATTGGACCAGCGTTTGCTCGTTGGCGTGAGCTGAAGGAGGCGTGCCCGACCGATGCTGTCCTGCTTGTTACGGTGAGCTACCACTCAAACATTGAATTGAAGTATCATATAGATTCTGTAAAACGGTAACCAATAGACTACTATAATGACGCGGGCTTGTAAACGTGAGCATTGCGATTATTTGGCGTTTGAAAAAAATAAAACCCATGAAATTATATTCATATGACATGCTGAAACATATGCCACTGACTGTACCTGGGATGAAGACATTTCACACGCGACGCCAGAGGAACACCTGCATGTGAACTCCTCCTGCAGTGTTCAGGGGAACTGTTACCCCTCATTTACACTGAACACGTGTGCGGCGCATTACGGCTGCAACACGTCTACCGGAGCTGATTGCGCCCATTCTAGTCAATGCTTGTGTTTACACCGGCTGCGACGCGGCGCGTTTCAGAAGCTTCCCAGAAGCGGCTCTCCGTGCCGCTTCGCTAAATATAGGTGCCTAGTCTATTTTTGACGGATGCGCGTCCAAGTCGCACCGGAAATACAAAATAAAAGTCAAAAATCCCTGTCAATTTCAAAATAAACAGACGAGACGAGATGAGATGAGAAATGGACGTCGGACAGGCAAATCACGTAGTCTCGCGCATCCAGTCGCTCCGCTTCTGATATGCTCCCGGTGTGAGTTAGCACCGTGTGGAGGACGGGATAAAACCTTGTTGCAGCCGTAATGCGCCGCGGCCGCACACGTGTTAAGTGTAAATGAGGGGTTAGTGCTGCACCAACCCGCTTTTATGAAATTATTTGGCCTGCCCCGCACCACTGTATATATTTTTACAACCCGCCCCGCACCCGCGACCATTAAATAGACATACGGGGTCCGCGGGTTACGAGACGACCAGTGCATCACTAGTTCAGGGCTACCAGGGTTGTCATGTCAACAAATGTGCGCGCGATGGCATCCCCTGTTGTAGGATGACAGCTTAAGACAGTAGTTGAGGACATTATTTTTTCCCAACTGTAGGGGGACCCAGAGAGCAAAAGTTACCCAGTGTTGCTTTAAATATTGATAGTTGGTCACTCAAACCCCTTTATCTAAACTTCTCTACTTAACCGTCGGACTCGCACATCCGTCATGTTTGTAGTTTTTTAACGCTTTTTATCCGCGTTTGTAGTTCTAATCGAATCCTCGTCCAACTCGCAATGGGCTGTGGGCAATATCAGCCATTAGAGTGCGCATCGATCCGTACTTCGAATTATCAGACATAGTCAGACATACAGTCTTGTTCAAAATAATAGCAGTACAATGTGACTAACCAGAATAATCAAGGTTTTTAGTATATTTTTTATTGCTACGTGGCAAACAAGTTACCAGTAGGTTCAGTAGATTCTCAGAAAACAAATGAGACCCAGCATTCATGATATGCACGCTCTTAAGGCTGTGCAATTGGGCAATTAGTTGAATTAGTTGAAAGGGGTGTGTTCAAAAAAATAGCAGTGTGGCATTCAATCACTGAGGTCATCAATTTTGTGAAGAAACAGGTGTGAATCAGGTGGCCCCTATTTAAGGATGAAGCCAACACTTGTTGAACATGCATTTGAAAGCTGAGGAAAATGGGTCGTTCAAGACATTGTTCAGAAGAACAGCTTACTTTGATTAAAAAGTTGATTAGAGAGGGGAAAACCTATAAAGAGGAGCAAAAAATGATAGGCTGTTCAGCTAAAATGATCTCCAATGCCTTAAAATGGAGAGCAAAACCAGAGAGACGTGGAAGAAAACGGAAGACAACCATCAAAATGGATAGAAGAATAACCAGAATGGCAAAGGCTCAGCCAATGATCACCTCCAGGATGATCAAAGACAGTCTGGAGTTACCTGTAAGTACTGTGACAGTTAGAAGACGTCTGTGTGAAGCTAATCTATTTTCAAGAATCCCCCGCAAAGTCCCTCTGTTAAAAAAAAGGCATGTGCAGAAGAGGTTACAATTTGCCAAAGAACACATCAACTGGCCTAAAGAGAAATGGAGGAACATTTTGTGGACTGATGAGAGTAAAATTGTTCTTTTTGGGTCCAAGGGCCACAGGCAGTTTGTGAGACGACCCCCAAACTCTGAATTCAAGCCACAGTACACAGTGAAGACAGTGAAGCATGGAGGTGCAAGCATCATGATATGGGCATGTTTCTCCTACTATGGTGTTGGGCCTATTTATCGCATACCAGGGATCATGGATCAGTTTGCATATGTTAAAATACTTGGAAGAGGTCATGTTGCCCTATGCTGAAGAGGACATGCCCTTGAAATGGTTGTTACAACAAGACAATGACCCAAAACACACTAGTAAACGGGCAAAGTCTTGGTTCCAAACCAACAAAATTAATGTTATGGAGTGGCCAGCCCAATCTCCAGACCTTAATCCAATTGAGAACTTGTGGGGTGATATCAAAAATGCTGTTTCTGAAGCAAAACCAAGAAATGTGAATGAATTGTGGAATGTTGTTTAAGAATCATGGAGTGGAATAACAGCTGAGAGGTGCCACAAGTTGGTTGACTCCATGCCACACAGATGTCAAGCAGTTTTAAAAAACTGTGGTCATACAACTAAATATTAGTTTAGTGATTCACAGGATTGCTAAATCCCAGAGAAAAAAAAAATGTTTGTACAAAATAGTTTTGAGTTTGTACAGTCAAAGGTAGACGCTGCTATTTTTTTGAGCACACCCCTTTCAACTAATTGCCCAATTGCACAGCCTTAAGAGCGTGCATATCATGAATGCTGGGTCTCATTTGTTTTCTGAGAATCTACTGAACCTACTGGTAACTTGTTTGCCACGTAGCAATAAAAAATATACTAAAAACCTTGATTATTCTGGTTAGTCACATTGTACTGCTATTATTTTGAACAAGACTGTATCAGACATAATTATCGGAAATAGTAAACCATCCGGGTATCTTTGGAATACTCTTTTCAACATATTATGATTTGGGACTTACTAGTTCTATTTTCGAATACCATTTAGTATGGATAGTATGTGAATTGGGATGCAGGATATGTCTAACAGCCGCAAACGCGCGGCAAGTGATGTCTTGCGCGTATCGTATGCCATTTTGCGTAATTTGACAGGGGAAGTGATGGCACGCTTGCAGGTGTTGGGCATAGTGTTGTATTTGAGGTAAAACATTATATAAATACAGTTGAGTTTCTCACACAAATCGATCATTTCGTGTCTTAAGACATAAATGTGTGGCCACGAGTCGCTGGGTTTAATATGGATTCGTATGTCTGTGTGTTTTTTACTCTCATAGTGAGTCTCATAGAAAAACACCCCATTGGCATGCATTATATGAGCAACGGTTGGAGTTAAAAATCTTCATTTGTGTTCTACTGAAGAACAAACACACCTACATTTTGGATGCCCTGAGGGTAAGCAGATAAACATCACATTTTAATTTTTGGGTTGAACTATCTCTTTAACATCTTGGATGAGATGAGGGTGAGTAAATTATCAGGACATTTTCATTTTGAAGTGAACTAATCCTTTAAGTCTGACACTTTTAGTCAAATGAATGGATCCTTGGTGAATAGAAGTATTTCTTTCAAAACAATTCCTAATGACCCCAAACTTTTGACATGTAAAAAGTGTCCATAATATAAGATAAATATACATATATTATATAGTAAATAGCGAGAGACCTATGGCAGTGTGCTTTTTTTTCAAACGTAGCCCAGCATTCATTCTCCCATGAGCATTTCTCTTTGAACGAACATGTCCAATGAAAACACAGATGGTTCGAGATTCAACAGGGTAATATCTGAAAGCAAACTTTGCTAAAATCATCAACATCCTTCACTCCAAACATAAAATAACTGGAATGTTGCAGCCGAATCCTTCAGCCAAGCTTTTTAAAGTGACGGTACTAATGATTTTCTTTTCTAACCATGTGTCATCACATTGGGGGTTGTTTAAACTCGAGTGGATCAGTCAGCATGTTTGAAGGTAACCATAGTCCAAAGGTGAAAAGTTAGATTACAGTGATTTTTTTAGAGAATATATTCTTCGACTTGTCCTCTTTTTGGTCACTGAGTTGTTGAGAGATTTTCAGGGTAAAGAAAAGAAAATATTTGCGTAAAAAGAGCATGTTCACAGGGGGGGTCAGAGGAGGGACTGTGGAATGGAAAGAGAAATCATATCGAGAGAACAGATGTTGTGAACAGAAGGGAGGAAGGCAAGGATCTAAATAAGAGTGCCATGCAGGACATTGGGGAGTGGCTAATGGGCTGCCTAGCAGGTTTATACATAATACAACACATTATACGACTGAAAAAGGAATACAGGAGATTAGATTAAAGGAAAAGATGTCCATAAACACACCTCAAAAATCAGCTTTGTCATGCTTTACTTCTTTCGACATCCGTATTTGTCTGGTTGAAGCAGCAGGTCTACAGTCAAGTCAAGTCACCTTCATTTATATAGCGCTTTTTACAATATATTGTAGATAGTTTCAAAGCAGATTTACAATAATAATAATAGAAAATTAATGGATGAGAATTTTTTTGACTGTACATCAGCGCTAGAAAAAAAGTTATTGTCCAGCTAAAGTAAGTTTTGATTGATTAATTTCCATCCACTTACATGACACCATTTTCAACTAAAATAGAAAACCTTTAATGCGTTCTGAACGTGAGGCATGCATGCAAGCATTACATGTTTAGTCTCTAGACAAGTTTGTTACAGTGGTTTTCTGCTTTCACTGTGAACCCTAATGCTCAAAATAATTAATTTGGTTTGAGTAGCGAAAACTAAATTACACAAATTAGTTCAATCAATTTAACTTGAGTATATAGAACTCTTGTTTTCTTTTGAGTTCACAAAACTGACACATTTTAAGTTGTCAGAATTGTTTCATTGCTTTGAGTTTTATGAACTTCTTTTAATTTATACAAACTGACATTTAACTGAAATTGGGCTGGGATTTCTATTTCCCAGCATGCTTTGCAAAGCTAAAGGGAGATTAAATGCTAAAATTGCTAAGTGTTACATAATGTTTTTAGCAGTGTTTAATGGTTTGCTATGCTAGTTTAGAAAAGTTTCTGTTGTGTTGGTTTGGTTACCGTCATGGTGACAAGTGGAGCATGAACCTGGTTTGAGAACATATATATGTTAAATATTCTATATTGCTGTACTCTGTTAGCCTGACAAGCCAGACCCACATCAAGATGTTTGGTCTGGAAACTCACCATTGACAGCTCAGTCCGAGGGGCGGATAAATGGTTGTCTTTCAAACTCCCTCTGCACGCGATAGGATAGCGCTACAACCAACCAGAGCAACGAAGGTGAAACAGAGCTTGTTGACAGATTAAACATTCGCCGTATCCGGTCGGCAAAACTCCGAACACATCTTTCCTTTTTAAGAATGACTTCAGTGCCGTTCTTTTCTCAGAGAAAAGCTTAACTCCAAGTCTTCCAGAGTTGCGGTCTAAGCTGATTCGAAAGACCGCCGGTCGCCAGTTTCTGTGTTTACTAGAAGCACGCAAACGCAACTCGGCCGTCGTCATTATGGCCCCGCCCACCGACTCTATACACGATGTGATTGGCCCGGCAAGAGTTAGGCGAATACAGCTCAGAAGTGTATTGAGAGTTGCTAGACGACACTCGCGGGCAGATTAAATTTGCTGCCGCTAGGGTGCGTCTAGATTTCTGGGCTAGTACTCTGTAAGCAATCGCTTTTCTATGCTATGGCCATCAATGGCATTGTATTACCAATTAGCAAGTTAGCATTTACTGAATCAGCTAGATAATGCCCAGTTTCCACAACTAAACATACTTAAATTGAGATTACATGATCATTTTAAGGTGAATTCTTACTTAAATAATTCAAGTTGAACAATTTAAATGTATGAAAACAAAATTAAATTCTGCCAATTCTGCTTACTTAAGCTTTGAATTGCTTAGCTTTAAAAAAATTATGTAACTGAGTACCGCATATTTTTGGAGTTTACCCTTACAATGTACGTAGATGTACTAGATAAAGATGTACATAGAAAATGTCATGCCCAGGACCGTCCCAAGCATGAGGCAGGCTCATGCGAGTTAGAGAATGGTAGGATCCCCCCCGGTCCGTTCACATTCGCCGCAGGGCCCCCTAAAGCCCCCCTGATAAAGGACGGCCATGGCCATGCCTTTATCAAATCACCTCTTACAATGAAGTGAAAAGGGACAAAAGCTGGTTTCAAAGGAGCTTTCCGTTTTTCCGAGCTGCACCGGGGGAACTTGAACATTCAAAGACTTTACCTTACAGTTTCTGTGTCTAACCCAATCACTGCTTCTGAGCTGCAATATCATCCTGCATTACGCCTCCCGTTCTTGACATCTGTGTTTGTGTGTGAGAGAGACACACACACACACACACACACACACACAGAGAGAGAAAAAGAGTAGGAGAGGGGGCAAAAGAGGAAATTCTTCCACCTCCACTTTGGGACATGAGACGGATTGTTTTTTATGCGTGTTGAAGAGCGTTTCTGTGTGGCCGACTAAAGCGATGATGACGTCCAGACACAAGGAAGCGGCAGCTAGCATTTGAAGTAATGCATTTTATTAAATGCAGCACCATCTCTTGTTGGCTTTCTTGATATGTTGATAAATCAGACACTTTAAATTTGATTTGCAATCCCTTTTTTTGCAGAAATAAACTCCTGATGATATTGGGGTTGTTACATCTATAATATATTGTTTTAACAAAATCAAGTCAATATATGCGACAGAGAAAATCAGACAAAAACAAACAAAGATAAAATCATTTTAGGAATAAAATGATGTCTACATCAAAGCAGCTGTGCATGTCCAGTTAAAAATGAACTACATTTTACACACTGTATGTTATTGAGTCTATGATGTCCAAAATTTAACTTTTTTTCTACTGATAAACAACACATACACATTTTGCTAAATACAGTGATAAAACAATTGCGCAAATGCATTTTTCATTTATTTAAAGTCGACATGAAATGTTATTCGTCCTCATTTTACTTCCACTCGAACACAAGATTTATCTGTGGAAAAGTTGTCATATGAAATAAAAGGCTTTGGTGATGACGACCCCAAAAGGACTTTCAGCAGTGGAGAAATATTTGTTCTCATCTGCTCAATCGTTCGCAGTTAGATTGTATTAAGAAAGTAAATCAAAGTGACTGTGATTTCATGCAGACTTTAAACATATCCTCCTTTTCAGAACATCCTGAGTGTCAGCTGATACTGTTTTAGTAATAGTGGCCCCGAATCGGCACAAGTAAAATATATTAAAAATGTTTTATCTGCATTTTTACTACACATAAATATGACAGGATGAACAAGACACTGTGTCTCGTACATACTGTATCATATTTTTTGTTGTTAAAATGAGCACACTGTCTCGTTTCACACATATGTGCGTCTGTTTTCATTACGAGCAAATCTTTATGGTTCAGTTGTCACTTTGCTATCTGGTCATGTAATGTGTGAACAGGGTGAAAAAAGGCCCATCTGGCATGATTCATTTATGAGCGACTCCATTTGGGTGCGATCTGTCCTTCTCTCTTAAAGCATAAAGGCTTCATTTGCCCACTGACACAGATTCTAGCAGCTCACAGTGCAAACCCAGTGATGGATTCACCCATCTATTCCACTCAGCAAAAGTATGAGACCAGGTCACACCATTCCCCCACTGCAGACTGGATTAGTTAGAGAACCATTCTTCTGCAACAACCAATAAAAATCCACCCTGTCTATAATGAGCTATCGTATGATTGGCTAGATGGCTTGGCGAGTTGCAGGTGGGGTCAGCCATAAACCTCTCTCCAAAAATGGTCCATAAATTCTTGGTCCAGTTCAGTCTGGTGTGACCACAGTCATTCTTATCTCGCCACAACCACGACAGGAACATTTTGAAATAAAACAAAACCTGAAGAGAAACCAAAACACAACAAAACATAAAAAAACACAAAGCAACATTAACATAATGAACATAACACTATACAACACATAAAAAAGAAACAAGAAAATATATAAAACATTTGTAAACTGAAATATATAATAATAATGAACTAATACAAAGAAAACGGGAAAACAGACGTTCAGATTTTTTGGAATGCATCATTATAGTACTCAAACTGCTAAAATGTTATTAGCATCTAGAGGTTAAAGTCAAAAGCAGTGTGGCAGACATACAAAAGAGGGATAGTTAGTTCTTTAGTGCTTTAGTATGGACGGAAAAAAACATTCAACTTCCATTCAAGCAACACTGGAAGTGGTCCTATAACATATATGCAAAATTAGTTGTGCTTTTCCTCAATTTTCCCTACAGTTTCACAAAAGTCCAGCCTACATTTCTCAGCTAGTAAGAGTTCTGCGGGCGAACCTCACTCCCTTGGCCTCAAGTGACGCACTAATGGTTGCTGGAAGTGTCATTGTTGGGCGCCCGCACTCCCATGCCAGAAACACAGGTTCAAATCCCGCTGGGAGTGGGGCGAGTAGAACCGGAGGAGTTAAATTGGTGCCGTGACCCAGATGGGAGTGAGGTTTAGGGGGGTGAGTGTCACAGAGGCCAGCTAGTAAGAGCTGTGAAGTAAACCTCACTCCCTTGGCCTCAAGTGGCAAACTAGCGGCTGATGCTGGAGGCTGCGGCCTTTTTTATGTGCAAAATTAGTTGTGCTTTTCCTCAATTTTAGCTAGTGTTTCACCAAAGTCCAGCCTACATTTCTCAGTGTATACGTTACAGAGGCCAGCTAGTAAGAGTTGTGTGGGCAAACCTCACTCCCTTGGCCTCGAGTGCCAGCACCTGATGCTGGAGGATGCGGTCTTTAGCGCTCTTGTTAGTGTACCCGCCTCCCATGCCGGAAACACAGGTTTGAATCCTGCTCGGAGTGGGACGTGAAGAACCAGAGGTGTTGCATTGGAGCCGTGACCCGGATGGGAGTGAGGTTTGGAGGGGAGAAACGGAGGCCCGATGTGCGCGAAACCTCACTTCCTTGGACTCAAGAGCCCGCAACTGATGCTGGAGGCGGCTTTAGTGTCCTTGTTTTATTAATTGTTGTATATTTTTTGCTTTTAAATATGTCTATTTAACTTTAATTTCTATTTATTTTAGTTTTAGGTTTAGAAATGTTAATACTTATAGTACTTATATGGTCATAATACTTTACTAATAATAATTTATGTTTTTAGTTTACATCTCATATTTATTTTTATTTTATTTCAGCTTTATTTAATTTTCAATAGTTTTAGTTAACAACAACAACACTCCTGGGGTGCTTTGAAATATTTGAGAATTGAGAATGAGGAGATGTCGTCACGACACCGCACCGCGCCCCGCCCCCAGAGATCACGACATTCTCCCCCTTCCGCCATTTTGGGAGGATGGTCCGCCAGGTGTTGGATTCGGACAGAGATTGGAGAAGATATATTCTGATGATTACCATGTACATAATTTTCCAAACTCAATGGAACATGAAGTTTTAATCCACCCCAGCCGATCTGAGAAGGTAGCTGCTGGTAAACATACGCCATTATTTCACCACAGGGTGTCAGTCGTCGTCTTACTAGTGCCGCGATGCTGGAGTGTGTTGTCACCTGATGAACACGATCCTTTATTGATTTGTATTAAACATTTTGAGAACTATTCTGTCATTTTTCATTGTCAATAATTGTATTGTATATAATGCTAAAATGCTTAATTAATAATATTCAAAGTAACTTAGGCCTATAGCTTGTTGACTGTCATTTTCCACTAACGTTACATGTACGTACTGAGCATTTAGTCTACTTAAGACTGGACTAAAAGCACCAGCGCACACAAGCGTTCCTTTTTATTCGTTAAATTCATTTAGAAATGTAAATTCATCAGATATAAAATATGGTCTGTATGAGTAAAACACTGTTAATAAGAGGACGAGCACTGGAATGTTGCAGGATAGTGGGGAGATATATTTATTTATTATTCAAAATGCACAAAAAATATATAGAAACATTTCAGGAACGTGCAAGGTAGTAAGTTAAAGCGTCTAACGTTAGGTCTCTGTTCCATTCTGCTGCAGGCAGCTCATATGGACTGACGTATTTGATATCATCCAGCTCCTCTAAATACATCTGCCTGGCGCTGGTAGCAATTTCTCCCTGTAGTGAACCTCCATTTCATTTTATTTTCCATTTTAAAATGTCTCTGTTTAAACGAGGTGATGATAGTTCCTTACCGTCTTTCCTGCTCCGATCGCTGTATCGTTCTTACAGTGTTGCCCCCACCCAAAATGATGGACAGGCCCACACAATTTGTCACGTGACAGCAAGCTACCATGACGTATGTCCTCATTCTCAATTGGTTGGAGCATGTAAACATAAATCTAAAAACTGTATAGTTTGGGAAGAGCACATTAATAATGTCACATGGCATCCTTGATATTTAAGTGGTTTTACGCTTCTAAGTTGGAGGAGGTATAATTGTCCCTGGGGGAGTCATAATGGTTAAAATGAGTAAACACTCAACATTAATAACAAAAGGATCTATTTATGTGTCTGTTAAAACCAGAAAACACACTGATCTGATAGTACTG
Organism: Pseudorasbora parva; assembly: GCF_024679245.1. Lineage (NCBI taxonomy): Eukaryota > Metazoa > Chordata > Actinopteri > Cypriniformes > Gobionidae > Pseudorasbora > Pseudorasbora parva. The sequence continues at coordinate 7,360,396 of NC_090184.1, forward strand.
AAAGGTTCACATTTTCCTAGCCATATTTCAGTCAAAAAAAAGTATGCTATTCTATTTTACGCTTTATTAATGTACTTTTGGTTGTACTAAACTAGTTTTCAAGCCTCATTTACACTGTCAGTCCAAATTTGATCTGATTTTGTGCATATGCGATTGTAATACAACCATATTTAACAAAAGTGAATGGCAAAAAAAACCCAAAAACATGACATTTTATTTTTACAAATCCATTTTTAGCTAAATGCATATTTGGTTCGAATCGCATTCCTTAAAATCCATTTTCAGTCTGAACGCTCTAATCGGATTTCTTGTGATTTATGTGACTTTCTAACACCATAAAAATATAAATATGTCTGGTGTTGTTACAGGAAACAAATGCTGAACGTCGCTGTAGAAACGAAAGTGTCGCATAACAACACAGTGTGGACAGTCAATCACTTATATCAGATTCCATTTGGACACACACATAATGGGATTTGGACAGTGTGAACAACCCTAGTGATCGCTAACCGGAGAGAAGACAACACAGGAACTCTCAATAATAAAAACACTCGTATGCAAACGAGGGTTAACAGTAACAGAATAAACTTACTGTTTACTGCTACTGGTACAAATACATAACCGTAATTTGTAAAGGCATGTGTGTTTATGTGCCTGATGTGCATGTTACGCAAGTGTGTGATCTCAGCTAACGGTGATTCATGCACTGTGAGAATGATTCATCGATGGAACACAGTAACTATGACGCTTGCAACTATGGCAACTATGCATGTGGTGGGAAGGCAGGTCCACCCCCAAGTTCTGAACACACACACACACTCATGCACGCACGGTTTAAGAGCCGAGTGCACTGTGAATGACAGGCGGAAGTCGGCGTTCGGTAATGACAGTTTTCAGATCACCCATTCTGGGTTTATTCTGTTCATCTTAAAGAATTCAATGAAATGAGCACTTTAACCCTTATCAGAGAAATATACCTAGCAACATTAACACATTCAATTTGATTTTGGAATGACTAATGAAACAGAAGATTAAGTTACTTTAAATGGCATCTCTTAACATTGCAGTGCCCATGTTACACATATTATATACATTGAATTATTAAAATGTTTAATTACAAGCAGATCCACATAATGTACTTTAGTTATATGTTGTAAATGGATTCTTTTCAACCAAGTTGTAGCACGTAAAATAGAACATTCTGGGTTCGATATAATTTACGTTCAATCGACAACATTTTTGCCATAATGTTAAAGGGTTAGTTCACCCAAAAATAAAAATTCCTCATGCCGTTGGACATCAGCTTTCAACAAAAATATCTTAATTTGTGTTCTGAAGATGAACGAAGGTCTTACAAGTGTCCAACGACATGAGGGTGAGTAATTTATGAAATAATTTTCATTTTTGTGTGAACTAACCCTTTAATTTAAACAATATATGAGTGCATATCTCATTTGTTGTCATTAATCTGTGTTCTTGCTTGTGTATATTGACATTACGGCGGCCACCCTGCTCTCTAGACATCCAGTATCGGTCGGCCACTTGAATGCTTGAATGCACTTGAATATTGAATGCTCTCTTCACAATAATGAACCATCAATGTGCTCAGAAACACTGTAATGTGACCTCAACCTATCGGCTGCACTTTTTACTCTGGCTCCGCACTTAATAAATCCAACATCCACAGCACCTCATCTAGATACGCGTGACATTGGTTGAGATTTAATTGTTCTTTAACATAATGAGATTAAAAAAACGAGCAACAATTGCTGATACATTTAGAACCTAAATATTATATTTGTTTTGCAGTTACAAAAACGCAAATTAGTGCATTAGCCCAAGATTGATCTTCTATTTTGTGTTACTTAAAGGAATGTTCTGTGTTCAAAAGAAGTCAAGCTCCTATATCTCTGGCATACTGTCGACTATCACAGAAACTGATTTTGACTTGACCCCTGATGAGGTGGGTCTCAGGCTGGGAACATTTAGTCTTGGTCTGCTTAGCGTTTATATTGTCATGTTAACACCGGACCTAAAGACACAGAGATATGTTCACAACCTGCTTGGTCGGCTTTTATTACGAATATTTCGCTACAGAACATACTGAACATCCAAAACAACGCTGTGTGCCGGGCTAAAATGCGCTCGTTGTCTATGCGAGCTACATATGACGGTATTTTGATCCTCAATCCACTTCCAAACAAACTCTGGTGCAGTCTGACTGAAATATGAACGCAACATGGACCGAAGACATCCAAACAAACCAAAAACAGGATGTGATGTCACAAGATGTAACCCTAAAAAGGACATTTTTTCCCCCTCATAGGAGGTATGTTGCTCATTATACTACAGTACAGACATCTCCTCGCAGCACATCTTGTGTGTGTGTGTGTGTGTGTGTGTGAAAGGGATTTCTGTCACTGTTTTAAATCCTTTACACTTTTTTAAAGCTCTAAATGAGTTCTTAGCTGGTCAAAATACCATCTTATGTAGCTACGCACAGACAACGAGCGCATTTAGCCTAACACAGCATTGGTTTAGATGTTCCAATGCAAAAAAAATGTTTTGCTATCTTTAGGTTTAGCCTTAAAAATGACAGTCTGAACACTAGTGAAACAGAACTTATTTTATTTCTTTTGTCCTGACCTAAAGAACCAAGAGAACGAATTAGTGTGAAAACATTCTGACAGTAATGCTCTAACAATGGAAGTCTACGGGGAAGGGTACCAGACAGTTTTAAAAGCAAAAATATGCAACTTGATTTTTAGGTTAAAGCACTTAAATGAATTACTCTGTATAAAAACGTGTTTAGATGAAAATGTATACATTTAGTTGTGGACTTGCTAATACAATCTCATGGCAATGCGTACTATTTTACGCTTTTGTGAATTGGTGACTTATTTGTATGATCACATACACACATTTTGTATGATCTGATTACAACCCAGACAGTTATGTTTAGAGGTGGACCTTCATGCTTACTTTTCCTTTTCCTAAAAATGTTATATTTCCATACAGTTCACATCGTACAAATCGCCACCTCGTAAAATAGTTGTATTTGTATTAACTTAAGTTAAAGGGTTAGTTCACCCAATAATGAAAATCTTTTCTTTTGTCTATTCAGCTTTCGTACTGCTGTACTTGAACTTGGAAGATCCAGGATATATTTTTTTATATAACTCTGAATGTGTTTGTCTGAAAGAAGAAGGTCATGTACACCTTGGATAGCTTGAGGATGAGTAAATTATTGGATCATTTTCATTTTTAGTGAATTAACATTTAACATTAGTTAATAAAAATACAAAGTACATGTGTTGCTAGTTTAATGTTAGCTCATGTCCAATAAATAATATTAAAATAAACAACTATTGATATTAATTGAGATTATAAAATGCTTTAGAGGTATTTTTCCATGTTTAGTTTGTTGTAACTGTGATATGGAAAGTGTTACCGATGTAAACACACTCATTCTAATATCCATGTGAAAGTTACTGTATACCAGATTTCAAATGTCATGACAGAATTTGAAATATTGGATATAACCTTTCACTTTCAAAACACTCTTTCCAGAGCAGTGCCTTTCCCCGCAGACTTCTAATATGGTTTGTTTGAGTCATTTTTCAAAGTATTCAAATGTTGTTTTGAAACAGGGACATTCCTATAAAAACCTTCACATCTGATGGCGGAGAGAGGAGCATTGTGGGATAGTGGCTAAGAGAAGGGTGAGGAGCACCTTTAGTGTGTTAACCAAAGGCCACGAATCCAGGACTGATGATACTTCTGACCTTGTCGGGCTTTATTGATTTTTTTGATTCGTCCAAACCAGAGAAAACTGATACCTGCCCTCTGAATCATTGATAAGCACAAGGTTGCTGACTCTCTCTCTCTCTCTCTCTCTCTCTCTCTCTCTCTCTCTCTCTCTCTCTCTCTCTCTCTCTCTCTCTCTCTCTCTCTCTCTCTCTCTCTCTCTCTCTCTCTCTCTCTCTCTCTCTCTGTCTCTGTCTGTCAGGCAGATGGAGCGCCGCATCTCTGCAGACACCCACACTTCCTGAACCTGAGGGCTACAATTTCACCTCGTTCCATTCCCACCCCACTTCCTCTCCTCTCTCAATGGTGCAGGGGTCTGCTTTTCTCTATGCTGCAGAGTGACATGTTTGTGTATTTGTGTGCGTATCTACATATGGGTCAGAAAGTTTGAGAACACTGGAAATCTTGGATCAAAAATCTAGAAATAAAGTTTTCAGTCAAATCATTACTCTTAAAAAAAAGAGTGAAAACACTAACGTAGAACCAAAAGAATATAGACATGAAACCTTAATCATGCATCCGTAAGTAATCATGCATTTTGTCCTTCTGGACAACCAACAAGACACACACACACACACACACACACACACACACACACACACACACACACACACACACACACACACACACACACACACACACACACACACACACACACACTCAAGACCACTGTGTGAAAATAAGCCCCTTAGGACATCTAACTCGACACTTCCTCTCAGAGAAACCACAAAAACAATCACACGCTTTCACTCTGAGACCAAACGACTACCAAGCTGTCAGGAGTAAGACAAACGCAAACACACGTTCACGTGGGGAAAAACACATTTAAGCATGAACCTGAAAATCTGCTTTAGAGGATCATTGGTAAATTAAAGTTGTGAGATTATTGGCTAAACCAAGCATCACTATTACTTCTTCTCTGTTAGTGATTTGAACAAACCGCTAAAGGTGCGGTCACATATACTGATGTTATGCAAATTCTCTCAAGCAAAAGGCGAAAGATTTCCCCATGCAGATGCAGATTCACCACGCTGACCAAAAGAAAGACTCTTTGTGAGTTGTGCTTCATACACCGCTACACTTTTTTCACCAAAATGTCACTAATGTGACTTCATCTTAACACTTAGGTCCAGATTTACTAAACAGGGCAAACATAGCAATCAGAATATCACAAATATCATACCAGGGCCAGTAAGTAACCAATAGCAACCACCCAAAACAACCTAACAACCACTTAACAAAGAAATAGAAACTACTCAAAACACCTTAACCAAAATATACCGTAGCAACGCCCTGGCAACCACACTAGCCTTGCAGCACAACATCTGCACTTTCTCACTATCATAATAAATGAAAAACAAATCACCTTTCCAACATAATGCACACGTTTATTCCCAAAGAGGAGTCATGTTTAGTCAAGACACAGGACACAAACTATTGGCAGAGACAAACAACAATGCAAGAAAACACTTTAGTATCTAGTAGTCATCAAAGATTATTCAAGCAGACTTTATTATATTAGTGTGCACTTTAAAGAGGACCGATCATGCCCTTTTTTAAATATTCTTGATTCTGTCTACTAGAACTGAGTTTCATGCTTGAACGTTCAAAAAAACACATTATTTTTCACATATTTGACATTGTTGCAGCTCCTCTCTTCCCAGTCTGTCAGTAACGCTCTGTTTATAACATGTTTTTACAGCGTTGTGCAATGTAGCCAATCACAGACATATGTGTTGATTTCTTGAACGCAATGGCCAATCAGATGCATTTAATCCACTCAGTGCTCAAAACATCTGGCAAATCCTCTGATTATAACACAGAAAGTGTAGACATTATGAAAGATTCATTGTGCAGTCAGTTCATTGATAACGGAGCTTTTTGAGATCGAGATGAACTGAGCTTTTGAGGAAATATTAAGGGAGGGCAATTGGCGATGCCAAATCTTGCATGCGCTTGCTTTTATGTTAAATTACTTGAAACTATTTCATACACATACAGAAAAAAAAAACGATTTCTACTTTACTGTGGGCTTTTGCGGGCGGGGCGTGACAAAACATAAATGTTACAGGCGGGACCGGGTGAAGGTAATGTATATTTTCGCGGGAATAGGATTGAAAAATCCATCCCGCGCAGTTCTCTAGCCCCACCCCTTTATTTAGCTTACGCCGTGGGCGGAAATTATTTAAATGAGAGATATTGTGACGAGAATATACAGTAAAACCACAATGGAAGCATTTCAGGGAGTTCAGAAACAGAGCGCAACTGATATAGAAACTAACTCACTTTGGAGTGACTTTCTTGTGCTTTCTAACTTTCATATGTTCAACCAGCAACATTACACAATAAAGAAAGTTGATCATAAAAAAAGCATGATAGGTCCTCTTTAATATTCCCCATGAGAAACAAATGTTATAACAGATTACGTGTGTATTAGTAAGTATTAGAGCTCATTAAAGAGTCGAAGCACAGCCTTCCTTTAGCATTCCTCTTTTTCAATTTTCTCAAAGGAAACCCACATATTCTGCCCAGAACAATACGTCTTTCCAAAGCTGCCGTCCTTAATGAAGGTTTGGCAGAGCCGCGCGCAGAGCTGAGAGGTGCTTACCTTTGATTCCAAACTTGGAGTTGCGTCCAAACTTCAGAATGACAAGCATCAAGATGAAGCCTGTGAATGTGATCGCTGCGATTCCCACGACCACGTACACCTACAAACAGAATGAAGAGTCTTCAAAGAGCAGTCGGTGCATCCAAAGCTTCATTGGGTAAAAAAACATACGCAGCGTGAAGAGGAGATTTTGACCATCTTATACGAGTTTTACGAGTTTACAATACTAAAACCTGACTGGGCATCTAGAGGTCACAAACATACATCACATATTGCTTTAAAATGGGATTAAAATGAAAGTTCTGTCTTTGAGTTTCTGTTTTGTTTGCTGATCAATGTTTGTATGTGATTAAATGAATAAATTCAATCTGTTTATCATATAAAGCATCCATGCCCCTTCAGAAACTCTGGTCTAAACTGCTCAATTCATATGGATTAGTTTTACAGAACTTTTTGAAGCATCTAAGTGGTAGTTGCAAAGCTGTCAATGAAGGGACAGAAATCTCTCAGATTGCATCAAAAAGATCTTCATTTGTGTTTCGAAGATGAACAAAAGTCTTACGGGTTTGGAACGACATGAGAGTGAAGAATTAATTACAGAATTACATTTTTTTGGTGAACTCTCCCCTTCTAGGTTGTACTGATGTTCTAACACTGTGATGTAACGGCATTTATAAAAGTGTATTTATTTTTTAGACTAATTTTTTATTTTTATTTTATTTTTTAGACTAATTGTAAAGTTTAGACTAATTCTAATTGGATGAAATACATTTTAAGCTTTTGTAAAATCATGATAAAAATACACCATATATTAGGGGTGTAACAATATATCATATCACAATATATGGCAGTAAAAAAATGCAACAATATGTATCGTGGATACTGATATATATTGTGTACAGTTCATCCAAAATGAAAATTACTGTGTGAGAAAAACTTCAAGTTTATAGAGTGTTAGTGCTGACACTTTTTAACTTGAAGTTACATTTTTTTTTTAAATAAAAATAATGTTGTCCACTTTTTACTATGATCAGGACCCATACCAAATGTCTTTTGTTTCCAGTAAAATGTGACCAACATTATTTTAAATATATCTAGTCAGTGACAGAGTGCAAGCATATTTGTCTAAAATAATTCTGTATTTTCAGCTTCAGAATCATGAATATTTTTATTCTGGTGTCACCATTGTCCAGTGCATTGGGTGTCCAGCACCAAGTCCAAGCCTATTAATTTACCCCCCTAATGTAATACCAAATTTAGTATTTTAATCAACAGTACATTTTCGCAATAATATTGTATCGTGAGTTCAGTATCGTGATATGTATCGCATCGTGATGTAAGGGTATTGTTACACGCCTATTATATATTAATGTGGCAAGCAGCTCAGTTAAGCATGAACAGCCTAATGGACTACATTACTTGTTGATTCCAATTATTAATATGAATAAAAGTAACCATTTATTAAATATGTCAATTATCATATTACTTTTGCTGCCGTTTAAAAAAAGTCTATAAGCCACTTGAGGGTTTTACAATGATTTTAACATTGTTAAGGGTGTTTTATAGCCTGGATGCCAGCCGAACTTAGCCCCGCCCACAAATTTTTTAGGTCGGACAGTTCGGTCTGGCCTTGCACCACAGAGGAGTAATTATCCTCGAACAGAAACTGTTCGGACCAATGAAATCATCAGGGCGGGCTTTAGACGATGACGGACAGATGATCAACAGTCATCACGTCATCAAAGGGGCTTGGATTATATTTGTTCGAATCCTAAACGGAGAGCTTGTTTGTATATGCATTCACCTTCACAATTTCTCTAAAAAATGATGATCATGTTGGGTAAGTACTCTGTGTATAATTAAATTATGTTATTTTTTTACAACACCGGCAAAGATTGTTTATTCCAGCGCGCGTGCAGACAGGGTTAGCAAGTTTTTAAAACAAAACCCGCCAACTACTAGCCCTAAATAATAGCTTCTTGGGGGGTTCTCCGGAAAAAAATGGTGTTTGGGGTAAAATGTGTGTTATTTTGGCAAGGCTGCCTGCTAAAATTCGCATTCATGGCTCTATATATCACATAATAGTTGCTTCAACCCTCGGACTTAGAAAACATCCTGCGGGAAAAAACGCGGACTTGGCAACACAGTGCAGTTGAGCTCAGTTGATGTCGCTTCGTTGCTCTGATTGGTTGTAGGTCTATCCAATTGATGTCTTTCCTGGTTGGGTTGAAACATGCCCCATAATCACAGCCCAATGGAGCAGTTTCAGACCCATATTCTGACTAGAATTGAGTATGACCACGTCAGGTTGGTGTTTTAGGCACTCAACTTTGTATTGTGCATAAAATCACTATAACACAGACTTTTTTTTGATGCCATAAAAACTCAACAGAAATTATGAAGAATAACTGAATTTTACTCACAGCAACTTTGTCCTCAGGCGGTCCAATAGGAGTGTCATCTGTTTGGAAGAGAAGAAACACTCAGATATATGTGCATCTTAGATTACAAATCTATCATCTTCAATGTGATATGTGTCTTTTGTTCATACCTGTAGTGGGATCTCACACACAAGAAGACAAACAGAAGAAGAAAATTGTTATGAATTATAATGTTTTTTAAATCCAATATTTTAAATACATAGATTTTTGTAATAAAGACTTAATAACAGTATAATTTTACATGACTAATAAATGACAAAAAAGCAATAGTTCACCCAAAAAGGAAACCTGTGTTTATCCAAATCTATATGAGTTTCTTTGCATGAAACTCAAGGAATAGGTCATATGAGGAAAATTAACGTGAAAAATATACTTGAAATAACATGAGTGTTAATAAATATGGAGCCCCTAAAGGGACATGGTGAAGGAAAAATTATTTGTCAGTGCTTTTGCGTTCTCTCGTAAATGCTTTGCATTCCTCCCTCACAAAAAACAAAATGTTTTGCGAATTAATGCAAATTTTCTTAAGGGAACGCAATTGTTTTGCATGCATTTACAAGAGACATTTACAAGAGAACGCAAAAGCATTGTATTAGTATTTTTCCCTCCCAAACATCTCTTTTTTTAACGCAGCAGCTATTTGCACTAATAGATGCTATTGACACTCAGTGAAAATAGCAATAGATGCTGTTTACTAAGTGAAAAAGTATACTAAGTGAAAATAGTTATATATTCTATTTACAGGTAAAATCAGCAGGTTTTTGCAATATGGGTAAATAGTAATTACATGCAATTTAATCTTTATTTTAACAGATACAGTCTTGTTCAAAATAATAGCAGTACAATGTGACTAACCAGAATAATCAAGGTTTTTAGTATATTTTTTATTGCTACGTGGCAAACAAGTTACCAGTAGGTTCAGTAGATTCTCAGAAAACAAACAAGACCCAGCATTCATGATATGCACGCTCTTAAGGGGTGTGTTCAAAAAAATAGCAGTGTCTACCTTTGACTGTACAAACTCAAAACTATTTTGTACAAACATTTTTTTTGTGAATCACTAAACTAATATTTAGTTGTATGACCACAGTTTTTTAAAACTGCTTGACATCTGTGTGGCATGGATGCAACCAACTTGTGGCACCTCTCAGCTGTTATTTCACTCCATGATTCTTTAACAACATTCCACAATTCATTCACATTTCTTGGTTTTGCTTCAGAAACAGCATTTTTGATATCACCCCACAAGTTCTCAATTGGATTAAGGTCTGGAGATTGGGCTGGCCACTCCATAACATTAACTTTGTTGGTTTGGAACCAAGACTTTGCCCGTCTACTAGTGTGTTTTGGGTCATTGTCTTGTTGAAACAACCATTTCAAGGGCATGTCCTCTTCAGCATAGGGCAACATGACCTCTTCAAGTATTTTAACATATGCAAACTGATCCATGATCCCTGGTATGCGATAAATAGGCCCAACACCATAGTAGGAGAAACATGCCCATATCATGATGCTTGCACCTCCATGCTTCACTGTCTTCACTGTGTACTGTGGCTTGAATTCAGAGTTTGGGGGTCGTCTCACAAACTGCCTGTGGCCCTTGGACCCAAAAAGAACAATTTTACTCTCATCATTCCACAAAAGTGTTCTTTGGCAAATTGTAACCTCTTCTGCACATGCCTTTTTTTTAACAGAGGGACTTTGCGGGGGATTCTTGAAAATAGATTAGCTTCACACAGACGTCTTCTAACTGTCACAGTACTTACAGGTAACTCCAGACTGTCTTTGATCATCCTGGAGGTGATCATTGGCTGAGCCTTTGCCATTCTGGTTATTCTTCTATCCATTTTGATGGTTGTCTTCCGTTTTCTTCCACGTCTCTCTGGTTTTGCTCTCCATTTTAAGGCATTGGAGATCATTTTAGCTGAACAGCCTATCATTTTTTGCACCTCTTTATAGGTTTTCCCCTCTCTAATCAACTTTTTAATCAAAGTACGCTGTTCTTCTGAACAATGTCTTGAACGACCCATTTTCCTCAGCTTTCAAATGCATGTTCAACAAGTGTTGGCTTCATCCTTAAATAGGGGCCACCTGATTCACACCTGTTTCTTCACAAAATTGATGACCTCAGTGATTGAATGCCACACTGCTATTTTTTTGAACACACCCCTTTCAACTAATTCAACTAATTGCCCAATTGCACAGCCTTAAGAGCGTGCATATCATGAATGCTGGGTCTCATTTGTTTTCTGAGAATCTACTGAACCTACTGGTAACTTGTTTGCCACGTAGCAATAAAAAAATTTAAGATTTTTTTAAAATTTAAAAAAAATAAAGATTATTCTGGTTAGTCACATTGTACTGCTATAATTTTGAACAATACTGTACATACTATTTGCACCTCAGTATTGTTGTACATTAGAAGTATGCACTAATAAAGAGTGTAAATTATTAAAATGATTAAATGGATGCAGCCTTAAAGGACACTAAAAGCCCTCTCTACACCTACCCCTAACCCTACCCAATAAATACTTTTATTATTATTAAATATTTCGTTAGGCACTTTATTTCCCTTTCTAGCAAATGCCTTTCCGATGATATGTTATGGGAAAAGGTAGAAGAGCAAGCTCTGCAAAAGGCAGATTTGAACCTGGGTCGATTGTGTCAAAACAACGATCCTTAAACCTAAAGATTGATTGACTACGCCACTGAAGATGTCAAGATACGCATGTCTTTTCTAATCTGGTTTGGCCCAACCAGGCATTCCTTAGGCGGAGCTAGTGAGAATAGCACATGTCAACAAGGCACGCTATTTACACCTGGTGTGAATAGACACTCGTTTTTAAACCACCATGTCCCTTTAGGGGCTCTGTAAGTCAAACTCCTTTTGGGGTGAACTATGACTTTAATCATTGATTATATTTCTTAAATGATACTCACCATAATACAGCGGATCAGTAACTGATTCTGATGAATAAACATGGAAAAGAATAAAGGCAACTTCTCACTCACATTCACAGAAAAACTTGAGAATTTGTTGCGTGGTAATTTCGACTCACCGTTCCACGGCTCGTGCATGAAATGAGCGAATATTGTCTTCCTGTCCTCTCCGTATACATTCTTGGCCTGCAGCGTGTATTGTCCGTTGTTGATGTGTGTGGGACTGTCCAGCTGTAAGCAGCCGTGGTATTCACCCTCAGAATAATCATGGATCTTGGTACTTATAAATCTGTCCTCTCCCACAGGACTGTCGTTCAATAACCAGCTCAGTTTAGGCTCTGGGTTGCCCGACACACTGAAGGGAATGCACCAGTGGTGGTCTGAGATCGCATCTAGCAGCTTGCTGATTGCAGGTTTAACTGGACAGGCATAAACACACATAAATGACATAAATTACAGGCTTCTTCTTATTAAAATGTATTATAAGCTGATTAAAGAATCATGTAACAATTTATTTTATAGTGTCCTTGTTACTCGTCACATTTAGTTACTAATTATGCATAATTACATGCAACCCTAAATCAAAACCAATGTACCATTGAATCAATGTAGTTGATTAATATTACTCAGTACATAAAATACACCTTGAAATAAATTGTAACTAAGAATCAAATTGAGGGTTTACAATTTATGGTTACATGTTGTGGTGTCATTGTAATATGTTACAGTCTATTAATGTAGTTAAGTACTGAGTAATATTAATGAACATGTTCTTATTTTAGGGTTATCGTAGGATTGGGGTTTGGTTTAGGGTTAGGGTTAGTTGCATGTCATATCATTATCACTAACATTATAGTAAGCACATGTAATAAGGTGTAACTAAGCCACCTTAAAATAAAGTTTTACCAATTGTGTAACTTCATCTTGCTGGTGAATGGATTATAAGAAATATCGCACTCGGAATTATATTAGATATTCGCAAAATAGGTCATTCGGTAACAATCAGTTCATTAACATTTACATATCACATATTCAGCAACTTGATGAACAACAATGTGATCTAGAAAGTAGCATCTCTAGTATTTGAAGGTTAGCCAATCATATCAAAGATCAAGTTAATACAGAAATCTTAAAGGTACAACATTATGAACTAAATTCTGATATTTTTGGTGAACAAATCATTGAATTAATGTGGACTTACACTACTGTTCAAAAGTTGTTGTTTTTTCTTTTACTCGGCAAGGATGCGTTAAATTGATGAAGTCTATATTGTTACAAAAGTTCAAATAAATGCTGTTCTTTTGAACTTTCTTTTCATCAAATAATCCTGGAAAAAATATATATTATGGTGGCACATGAAGCAGCACAATCGTTTTCAACATTAATATTTTTTTTTAAATGTTTCTTGAGCAGCAAATCCACATATTAGAATGATTTCTGAAGGATCATGTGACACTAAAGACTGGAGTAATGATGCTGAAAATCCAGCTTTGTTCAAAGGAATAAATTACATTTTACAATATAATAAAAAATTATAAAACAATTCAACAATTCAAAAATATTCAACAATTTCACAATATTACAGATTTTTTGTATCAAAAAAATTTAGCCTTCTGGAAACTCTGTTAAAAACATTAAAACTTGGGTAGTGTGTGCATTTTTGTTTTATAAGTATAAATGTAATATCCAGTATAAATGAGTAGTGATTATTATCCCAGACTTGCGCAATAATTCTCCTAAAACAGAGGGTCTCTGTTCATATTCCAGCTGTGTGTTTCTTTTGATGACTTACACAGTATGTCCAGATGCACAGACGCCTCGGTCTCTCCCACCATGTTATCAGATCTGCAGGTGATTTTGCATCCGTTGTCCAGGGAAGAGACATTGAAGAGCTTGAGCGCTGACATCTGACCTGAGCGTTCTTGCTGGGGGTGTGAGTTACAACAATGTCAATGTCATTTCTATTTAAAGTCTATGCAATTGAACTCGTACCTATCTTAGATTTCTAGCCTTATTGTGATAAATTCATTGTCGTATGTTAACCCAAAGAAAATAATATTTATCTTTAATCAAAATGTAATCACTTGCTCTTTCTCTGAAATGACTTTTCCGTTGGCGTCACTTTGGCGGACGACCAATTGGATCATGTTAAACCAGAGCTAATCAGGCATTGGTTTGTGAATATCCTGTTACGCCACATTAAGAAAATGGTTTGCAAATTGCAATATATATCAGTCGCATTTTCAACAGGCCAAAACTGTTCTAGGAATAGTAAAGAACGGTTACGGTTATATTTCCACTTAAACTTGGTTCGGCACGCCATTATTTCAAACCGTTCTCGGCCATACTGGTAGAAAACTGGATTGGCCAGGTGTCTGTTGCCTGGCAGCCAGTTTATCTGTAGCTGGTCAAGTGCACTATTTGAGCGAAGTAAACAAGTTAATAATAGAAATATCTGAACATCGCGGTCACTTTTTCGCCCGTTTCACACATACTCCGTCTGCAGTGCGTGTGCGGTGCGTATTTTTTTCCGTACCCATGTTAACGGATGACAGCTTTCACACTGCACGCGGATGCTGTCCGTCAGTCCGTTCCAGGAGCGTTGCGTCTGCAGCAGTGCACGGATCGTTTTCGTACCGAGTCTATTTTTTGCTGCGCTGCGTTGCTGCATTAAAGCGACAGAAGATCGTTCGCATTAAAATGAACATGTACTGACGCGAAAATCTAGTAATTTCACCACAGATGGATATAATTTAAAATATACTCTTGTTTCAAAGTCAACACATGGCTTTTTTTCTCAAGTAAAGCAACAAAACGACACCTTACCTGGCATTTAGGTAAAAAAATGTGCCATAATGGATAGCACTCATACTTTCTTGGAGGTGAAAAGCAAAGTTCTTTTTGACCTGCATGATTTCTTTTAAAAGGGGTTAAAAACGAAAGAAAAGACTTCGGCTGTGTTTGGATATACTATTGTAAGTTTCTAATTTAAAATGTTTGTGATTTAAGGCTATAACCTGTGTTTAAATGTTTTGCCACTTGTGTGAGCTAAATCTAAAGTATATAAATATGAATACATGATTTTAATAAAATGTTGTTTAAATGTAGTAGGCTACGTAACCTGACTTCTATTAAAGAGTAAACAACGAGAATTTGAATTCTGATGAGGCATGTTCAGTAAAAACTTTTGGATTTAAAAAAAATAATGAATCAATGCTGTGTTTGTGATATGCAACAGCGGATCAGTTGCGGACTGCAAACGCAGCATATGTGAAAGCACTACAGGGTGTGGGGCTCCTGCAACGCACACGCAACGCAACACGCACCGCACACGCACTGCAGACGGAGTATGTGTGAAACGGGCGTTTGAATCTCATACCTCTGTAAATTCTTGCAATACAAAGGCAATGACTGACACATTTATAAATCATTCCAAAGAGATCTGATATCGGAAAATTAAACCACATCCATTCCGGCTGGGTCAGATCAGCAGGGAAAGGAACGGATAAGTCTAATTATGTTGACATATTTTCCAATGAAACAGGAAGATAGGGAGGGACATATCAATCAGCTCCTCCCCTTTTTTAAAATAGCCAGTAGTGTTTAGTTTATGGATTGAGCCGTTGAGCTCAGTAAAGCCACCAGTTTTCTCCTAATCTCTAACTGTTTAGTCGATCACATGATCCGCTCTGTGCTATCGTGACTCTGGACCGACTCGATCACATGATCCGCTCTGTGCTGTCGTGACTCTGGACCGACTCGATCACATGATCCGCTCTGTGCTGTCGTGACTCTGGACCGTCTCGATCACATGATCCGCTCTGTGCTGTCGTGACTCTGGACCGACTCGATCACATGATCCGCTCTGTGCTGTCGTGACTCTGGACCGACTCGATCACATGATCCGCTCTGTGCTGTCGTGACTCTGGACCGACTCGATCTCATGATCCGCTCTGTGCTGTCGTGACTCTGGACCGACTCGATCTCATGATCTGCTCTGTGCTGGCGTGTCTCTGGACCGACTCGATCACATGATCCGCTCTAAACTGTCGTGACTCTGGACCGACTCGATCACATGATCCGCTCTGTGCTGTCGTGACTCTGGACCGTCTCGATCACATGATCCGCTCTGTGCTGTCGTGACTCTGGACCGACTCGATCACATGATCCGCTCTGTGCTGTCGTGACTCTGGACCGACTCGATCACATGATCCGCTCTGTGCTGTCGTGACTCTGGACCGACTCGATCACATGATCCGCTCTGTGCTGTCGTGACTCTGGACCGACTCGATCACATGATCCGCTCTGTGCTGTCGTGACTCTGGACCGACTCGATCACATGATCCGCTCTGTGCTGTCGTGACTCTGGACCGACTCGATCTCATGATCCGCTCTGTGCTGTCGTGACTCTGGACCGGCTCGATCACATGATCCGCTCTGAGCTGTCGTGACTCTGGACCGACTCGATCACATGATCAGCTCTGTGCTGTCGTGACTCTGGACCGTCTCAATCACATGATCCGCTCTGTGCTGTCGTGACTCTGGACCGTCTCAATCACATGATCCGCTCTGTGCTGTCGTGACTCTGGACCGACTCGATCACATGATCCGCTCTGTGCTGTTGTGACTCTGGACCGACTCGATCACATGATCCGCTCTGTGCTGTCGTGTCTCTGGACAGACTCGATCACATGATCCGCTCTGTGCTGTCGTGACTCTGGACCCTCTCGATCACATGATCTGCTCTGTGCTGTCGTGACTCTGGACCGTCTCGATCACATGATCCGCTCTGTGCTGTCGTGACTCTGGACCGACTCGATCACATGATCAGCTCTGTGCTGTCGTGACTCTGGACCGTCTCAATCACATGATCCGCTCTGTGCTGTCGTGACTCTGGACCGTCTCAATCACATGATCCGCTCTGTGCTGTCGTGACTCTGGACCGACTCGATCACATGATCCGCTCTGTGCTGTTGTGACTCTGGACCGACTCGATCACATGATCCGCTCTGTGCTGTCGTGTCTCTGGACAGACTCGATCTCATGATCCGCTCTGTGCTGTCGTGACTCTGGACCGACTCGATCACATGATCCGCTCTGTGCTGTTGTGACTCTGGACCGACTCGATCACATGATCCGCTCTGTGCTGTCGTGACTCTGGACCGACTCGATCACATGATCCGCTCTGTGCTGTCGTGACTCTGGACCGACTCGATCACATGATCCGCTCTGTGCTGTCGTGACTCTGGACCGACTCGATCACATGATCCACTCTGTGCTGTCGTGACTCTGGACCGACTCGATCACATGATCCGCTCTGTGCTGTCATGACTCCAAGTTGTGTGGGTTGTGGCGCATACTGGTCCGTAATACAAATGTAAAATTCTGTGGCAAGACCTAACAAACTAGATAAATTAAATAGTGTGGTTACCCACAATCCTTTAGTCTGAACGTCCTTTGTGGCTTCCACATGAAAAGAAACTGCAACAACCTCTAATAATTTCAAATTAAACAACTTAGAGATGAAGAATTGTATTGTATTGTCAGAATTACCTGGTACGCTGAGTTGAGTTTGCAGGTGTCCCAGTTCAGACTAGGCGTTGGCGTTCCTGAGGTGTTGCACACCAGCGTCACATTTGACCCTTTCCGCATGGTCACTTTTGTGGGTGTGAGAGTCACGGTGGGAAGAACTAGACAGAAAACCAGAACATTTATTCACTAAATAACAATAAAGCTCTTAATCAGTATTGTTATTTTGGTTTTTGACAAAAAATATTTAAACATTCTTAGAACATTTGTGGTTTGAAATCTGATTTTTTTTTTTTCAGTCTGAATGGTCAGGTTGGCAGTAGTTTGGTCAATCGGCACGACACACATTAAGGAACAATATAATTTGCATCAGTGTTTGAATCACTTTCACTCGAATTGTACTCATACAAGGCCTAGTTTACTACGTGACATTCACTATGTAGTTAATACTGAGGGAACTTTCCAGTTTTTCATCCATTCTTACTGTAATATTGACAGCTTTTATCAGTTGTTGTATCTCTTGGCCTCAATCTGTTGACTGCATCATTACTACAGAAAATAATGTACATACACCAAATATTAACCGCACTGTCTGTGATGTAACCATGTGAACAGTTATCAGATCAGTTTGGTGTGCAGACATCTATAAGATAACATTGAGTGATCAAATGATTGTGCGCAGAGATATGTATTTGATATTTTAGCTTTTTAAATTGAATCACTATAAATGTAATCAAAGTAAATTTGTTTTAACATGAATATAATTTTATTTAACATGGATTTTTTTTTATTATATACATTTTTCAAATTCTCAAAAACAAAAAACAATTAGTAAGTATATTGCATAATTGCATGTTTCAGACAAAGAAATTATGAACACACAAGAGAGAACCAACAAAATATTAATAATGTTGTAGTCAATGTTTGCTTTTTCCTGCTTTTTGTATTTCTATGCATTTTTTACATAGTAAAAAAAACTGTGGCATGCACTTTACCTTTTTTCTTAGCAAAATATAGTTTTTAAATAAATACCTTAACCATTTTTGTTCTTCCATCATATTTAAAATAGTTTAAAAAATGTATACATAAATCAAATAAAAAATAAAATGTATAGGCACATAAAAACATCAATTTTGAACTCTACTGTATCTGTATTTCATTTTATTGTTTCAGTTTGTTTTGAAAGTTTATTTGAATTATTTGAAATATTTAATTTAATTTGAAAAATGTATACATTTTCTAGGTATAGTTAAAAGACACTAAGAAATGTATATATTTTATATATATATATATATATATATATATATATATATATATATATATATATATATATATATATGCTCCTCTGTCCTCCACTCGTTACCTGTATTAATGGCACCTGTTTGAACTTGTTATCGGTATAAAAGGTCCACAACCTCAAACAGTCAGACCCCAAACTCCACTATGGCCAAGACCAAAGAGCTGACAAAGGACACCAGAAACAAAATTGTAGACCTGCACCAGGCTGGGAAGACTGAATCTGCAATAGGTAAGCAGCTTGGTGTGAAGAAATCAAATGTGGGAGCAATTATCAGAAAATGGAAGCATTCCACAAGACCACTGATAATCTTCCTCAATCACGCAAGATCTCACCCCGTGGGGTCAAAATTATCACAAGAATGTGAGCTAAAATCCCAGAACCACACAGGGGGACTTAGTGAATGATCTGCAGAGAGCTGGGACCAAAGTAACAAAGGCTCATCATTAACACACTACGGGGGGACTCAACACAGGGACTCAAATCCTACAATGCCAGACGTGTCCCCCTGCTTAAGCCAGTATATGTCCGGGCCTGTCTGAAGTTTGCTAGAGAGCATTTGGATGATACAGAAGAGGACTGGGAGAATGCCATATGGTCAGATAAAACCAAAATATAACTTTTTGGTAAAAAACTCAACTTGTCGTGTTTGGAGGAGAAAGAATGCTGAGTTGCGCACCCTACTTACTGTGAAGCATGGGGTTGGAAACATGCTTTAAGGCTGTTTTTCTGCTAAGGGACCAGGATGACTGAACCGTGTAAAGGAAAGAATAAATGGGGCCATGTATCGTGAGATTTTGAGTAAAAAGCACCTTCCATCAGCAAGGGCATTGAAGATGAAAAGTGGCTAGGTCTTTCACCATGACAATGATCCCAAGCACACTGCCAGAAGTGGCTTCGTAAGAAGCATTTCAAGGTCCTGGAGTGGCCTTGCCAGTCTCCAAATCTCAACCCCATAGAAAAATTTTGGAGGAAGTTGAAAATCTGTGTTACCCAGCAACAGCCCCAAAACATCACTGCAAATAAATTCTTTAAAAATAAGACAATGTGATTTTCTGGATTTTTTTCTCATTTTGTCTCTCATACTTGAAGTGTAGCTATGATGAAAATTACAGGCCTCTCTCATCTTTTTAAGTGGGAGAACTTGCACAATTGGTGGCTGACTATTGGTGGCTGACTATTTTTGCCCCACTGTATGTATATATAAATAAACATTACATGTATATATTTAAGAAATATTTGCATGTATATATATGTTTATAAAATGTATCTTATATATAAATATATATAATATAAAAATCTTATATATAATATACATTTATTAATCGATTGCCCAGCATTAAAAATTGTATTTCTTATTTTCTAACAGCCAATAGATTTAAAGTGACACTGAAGTGCATACTTAATTTAAATTCATCTCAGATATCAGCTCTTGTACTTTCCCGTCTGCATCACAGGGATACCGTTCTAACCCACTAAACGCTACCACTAAATTCAAGGCCAAAGAGTGCAGCAAGCTCTGACCGTATCTCTCATGAATGAACGGCCAAATCAGATCCATCTCCATCTGTTCCCAGCCTGCAGCAGGTTACATCCTTATCACCGTGTCCCTGTGATCTAATTTTCAATCTATCCCCATTTCAAAATTCATGTATATTATATATATATATATATATATATATATATATATATATATATATATATATATATATATATATATATATATATATATATATATATATATACACACCACACAGCACACACCTTCAGCCTGTTCAGTTTTCCCATAGCAGCTCCTACTCTTAAAGGAATAGTTCACCCAAATGAAAATTCTGTCATCATTTACTCATGCTCACGTCATTCCAAACCTCTGTGACGTTCTGCGGTACACAAAATCCGACATTCGGAAGAATTTTCAACTGTTTTTGTCCATACAATGTAAATCGCTTTGGATAAAAGCGTCTGCTAAATGATTAAATGTAAATGTAATACAATGAAAGTCAGCAGGGTCTCAAATATCCCTGAACCCCACTAACTTTCAAACAAACCAGGGAGACCATTTTCAAAATATCTTATTTTGTGTTTGGGACAACATGGTGGCGAGTGAATATTTTGGGGGATTAAACAGCAACAAGTTTCTCATTATTGTATAGGTCAAAAGATCTCTCATGTGCATTTGGCACTCGAGATATTCCGAAAATGATGTCAAATTAAAGCGATTCAGCGGAGCAGCTTTTCTTTCATGGCACAAAAAATGTAAAAGAAAGGCAGCATTTGGCCACAGGCCAGCAGACGCTCGCAGCGGAGTCTAAATGTCTCAGTGTTTTCACATTCTGGGGATCCCCTCGTCTGTCTCTATTTTTCCCTTTTCCTCCCTCTCTCTCTTGTCCTTCTCTTCCTCCCTCGAGGGCCTTCTGCTGTGGTATTGCTTAAAATAGGCCTGGCTGGAGGCTGATCTTTGGATCAATAATGATCCGTGCCTCAAGCCGCAGCCATAAAACTACAGCCTGGACAAATCACATCTTACCAAACAAACAATCCTAAATTCAGCTTTGAATATAATATGAGTGAAACCGCATGTTTCCATTAAAATATGCTGATTCTCAGTTATCCAGGCCATGGTGGACTGTCTTAGCTAATTCTTTCTAGTTAACTGACTTTATCACAGACACACATCTGGTTAAAAAAACAGTTTTAGGGGATTCAATTCTTTAAGGGAAAGTTTACCTAAAAATGGAAATTTGGTAATTATTCTTCCTCACGTTGTTTCAACCCTGTATGAGTTGCTGTATTCTGTTGAAAACAAAATGTTATGGTATCCAGACAGTTGACGGCACCCATGGACTTCCATAGTAGGAAAAATATATATATTATGTAAGTCAATGGGTGTCGTCAACTGTCTGGTTACCAACATTCATTACAATCTCTGATTTTGTTTTCAACAGAATACAAAAACTCATACAGGTTTGGAAAAACTAAGGGAGAATTTTTTTTTCTTTTTGGGTGAACTATCCCTGTAATCCCTGTAAGACCAGTGTTGGTGTAGTAAAGCTAAACCTGTTACAAATCATTTTCAGTAATTGAAATAATGCTAAAATACAAGAGAATGGATATGAAAAACTTAAAATATAAAAAACAAGTGATATTAAGAGCTGTTGTCTTGGCAACTAACTGAAATTAATTAAGTTGAAGTTATAATACATTTCCTTAAAATGAAAATAATAAATGAAAATGAATTAAAGCTTAATAGAATAGAAAAGTAATACAAATTACAAAACACAAAAATGACTAAATCTTAATAATAATAAATGACTAAATACTAAAATAGCATGTTAATACACTTAAACATTTTTTTTTAAAAAGGTTGTTGCCTTAAATGTTAATGTAATTTCAACTTATTTTACATTAACCTTACTTAAATAAAAAAGGTTGAATCTAATAAAAAAGGTTGAAATTTCCTTACATGACAACGTAGTTATATATATTTTTTTTACAGTGTAATACTGAACTAACACTGACAAATACACATTAGAAAGCCTCTTATCATGCATATGATCAGTTATTTTTTCACCAAAACAGCCACAATTATTTATTTATTTTCCTGGACGTGTTTTTACTTTCTTTCTTTCAAATGAAACAGCATTTTGCTGCAGTCCTTTTTTATAATGTAAACGCCCTCTCATATGTGAAATAGGATACAGCACTGCGCTTACAAGCTATGGGTGGTAGCACTTTATTTTACAGTCCCGTTCCACATGTACATATGATGTACTTATTTTATTATTTGCAATAACTGGGTAATAAGAACCTAAACCAACACCTAAACATAACCTTAAGCCATGGAGTTAACTTATATTACCTAGTGCTTTCTTAGGTAAGCACATTGTAAGTGCACATACTGTATAATAAAGTGCAACAATATGGGTTAAAGGGATAGTTTAACCCAAAAATTTAAATTTTATGTCACCAACATCTTGGATGCCCTGGAAGTAAGCAGATAAACATAAAATTTTCCTATTGGGTGAACTATCCCTTTAATGCTGGATCCAGTTTTTAACTGTCCCATGTTAAATATAAAATTCAGCCATTCGTTTCAATCCTTCAGAACTATACGCTGAGCAACAGCACCAGAAAACACAACTTTTGACACAACTTTTGCTCATATTACTAATTTATCATTAGTTTAGGAATAACATACTAACAATAATCTAACCAGCGTCATATATTATCTCACTGTGACCTCAAAGCTGAAGAAGTATGGAATGTTTTTTTGCAACCTTGTTTCAATAAATGGCCTAAAGTTTTGAGTTCTAAAAGTTACAGTACATTTTCATAGATCTCTTACTGTATATCTTCCTCAGATCTGATTTCTCATGATATGACAAGCAAACAGAAAAATCTAGACTGTGTTATCCATATTGTTTCTTTATGAACTAATTCTTACCGCAGTTAGGCAGTGTGAGTGTAGACAGAGCCCTCCTCTTTCCTCCCTCCTCCACACACAGCAGCTCCTCAGCCTCCTCTCCTCTCCACTGCTTCAACCACACGTTCTCACACAAGCACTGCAAAGTATTGCCTGCCAGCAACCTGCAACATAGCAACAGTGCCCTGAGAACACGCAGTACTCACAAAATAACTCTACATGTAACCTGGTTAGACTATATCATGAACAGGATATATCATAACATGAATATGGACAGTTTTGGGGGGTACCAATACAAGTAACATGAGTTAGGTAATCAGATTACTTTTTAAAGTAACTAGTAAAGTAATGCATTACTTTTAAGTTTACGACACATATCTGAGTTACTTTTTCAGGTAAGTAACGGAAGTGACTTTGTTTTCCCATGTATTAACATCTCTCCTGTCCTCATATTGAGGCAAATCGGGATTAAGTGCAGAGGCGTTTTGTGTAAACATGATGGATATTGTAGTTCTAGCATTCATTGACACATCTCACTTGCACAAAATCCGATTCAGTATTACTCAAAATGAATAAAAACAGTGACATGACTAGACCATAACTCTGAATATTATGCAAACATGCAATAATTAAGTGTTATATTACACAAATAGACTTTATGTATTTTTAATATCACTTTATTAACTAATGTCTTTGCTGCTGACCTCGATGATACAATTCATCCATACGGAAAAGCTAATTTGGCAAGTCCAGTTTATAGACAATATTTTCGAGTGTCGGCACTGGCAGGCCACCAATCCTGTTTGACCGATTTCAAAAATGATCAAATGTACAACCTTGCAAATGGATACTGCACTATTTTTGCTCTCAAATATTTCTGAATAAATGCTACTTTTTGAATATATGTTATTTAAAATAAATGTTTAAATGTATATTGAATGCAAGCATCATCTGCTGTCCTAGTATTAGGCCTATATGAAATATTTCAATCACCAAAAACCAAACAAACAGAAAACATAAGCTCACGCTGGAGATTAACTGTAATATATCTTCAATAAATATGGCGAGACTCACAGGTATGAAATGTTTAAATGATGAAACGTCCTCCAGGATAGATTCGACAGATTGTTCTCTTTGAGATTCCTGTAAAAGGAGGCAATGATCAGCAAAGAAACATATACTAAATTCCCACAATATCAGATTTTGGTAATACTTCATTATACAGTGTCACACGTGTTACATATAGTTACTAAAATAATAACTATCAAATTGATGCACAATTACATGCAACTAACCCTATAGTAAGTACATGTAGTTAATTAATATTACTCACAATACTTAAATGTATAACTACACTGTAACAGAGACACCTTAAAATAAAGGGTTGCACTTTATTTTAAGGTGTCTGTAACAGTGTAATTATGTATTTGAGTGATATAAAGTCTCTAGTTACTATATAAGTTAGGAATAGGAGTTTTTTAGGGTTAGTTGCAATGTAATTAAGCATAATTTATAGGCTAGTTATCACTACTGTAACGACACGTAACACCTGCAACAAGGACAGTGTTACCAAATAAAGTGTAACCCGGATGTTTTTATAAATGTTTAAGTGGGTAATATTCAATTGGATGACATTTTTAAGATAAAATGAAACTTTGCAAACAATCAAAACATGATTTGAACCGTCCAAAACCGAAATACTCACAGATATTGTAGTTTCATGTTGCTCTGAAAGGCCTGCCTCGAAATATATGTGAGCCTCGTGCTCGTTACAGTTCTGAAGGACAAGACAAACACCCGATGCCATAAATTTACATCTCGCCGTGTATAAAGAACACATAAGTTATTCCACATTTTACTACTCACAAGTTTCTGAGGTTGCGGTAGAAGTTGAGATCTCTTTCATTAATGGATGTGAAACTGCTTTGATTTGCAATGTATCTGTAAACAGCAACAAGAACATTCTCGCTCAAACAGTCATCCAGGGTCAGTACTTGATCGAATATAGACTTGATGCTCTGGTGTGATTTATAACAGCTAAAGTCCATCCAAATGTTTTTAATGAGACATTATTTTTGCAAACATTCGTGTAAAAGACGAGAAACAGCCCTGGAGCGAATATAATGACAATAATAATGTGGTTTGCACTTACGAAATCACTTTGGCACAGTGATTCAAGTACAATAAATCAAATTAAATAAATCATGGACACAATTATGCAAGTTAATGACGCTGTGCTTCATTGGCTGGCTGTTTTAAAGAGTAGAGTTGACACGACATGCATCATCATCAGCATCATCATCTTCAGTGACCCCTGGCATCTTCTGTATGACTTACATGTCTGTGATATTCTCCATCTCTGCCTCGGACTGCAGCATCGGAAAAGCCATAATACTGCTCTCTGGATCCACGCACGAGATCCGCACGCCCGTGCACGTGCAGAGCTCCGGACAAGCGGCACCGGGCCTCCAGAGCGCGAGCAGCATCAGAACCCAACTGAACCCCCAGCCCGCCATGCCGAAGCCCCTCGACAGCAGGCTCATCCCCGGGTCCTCGCCTCCAGATTTAAGACCCCTGGAATCCGACAGCGCTCAAACGCATGCACGCGCCCGCCTCTGGAGCGAAACGGATCGAGTCGACCTTGTCTCGGGCGTCTATCTACGCGAAGCGCTCGTATTCCTCTTGCCTCTGTGTGTCTCGCTCTACCTAGAATGATGCTGGAGTGAAATGACGCGTCCGGTGTGCAGAACAGGACAGGACAGAAGACGCGCACTTGAGAAACGCGAGTGGTGAAGTGAGGGAGCGCTGGATGATGCGCAGCGCATCTGAGGGGAGGAGACGACGAGAGGAGGAGAAGAGATCATTAAAGCACTTTATTGATTATTGACAACGTGTAACATCCTTATACGACTCAAGACTGTGAGTTAAGGGACAGTTCACCCTCAAAGGAAAATTATCCCATGATTTACTCTGTATGACTTTCTTCTTTCTGACGAACACAATCGGAATTATATTAAACAATGTCCTGGCTAATCCAAGCTGTATAATGGCAGTGAATGGGAGCCCCAAATTTGAATATTTTAATAAATATGTTACTTTATAACATTTTAAATATGGATATTTTCTTACACAAACCCATTGCTTCGCTTCAGAAGGCCATTATTACTCCTGGAATCGTGTGTATTAATTTTTTAATGGATGGATACACTTTTTTGGGCTTCAAATGTTGGGCTGCCATTCACAGCCATTGTAGAGCTAGGATTAGTCAGGACATTTTTAATGTAACTGTTCATGGTCGTCTGAAAGAAGAATGTCATATACACCTGGCTTGAAAATGATGGGATTATTTTCATTTTTGGGTAAACTATAGGAGTATGAATTATCTGCTGTATGGATAAATCGCATATAGAAATAAATTTAGAACATAGAATACAAGTCAGGACAGTTTTTCCTCCTTTCAGAAATGCTGCTCAGATTATGACAGCCACCTAATTAACACAGAACCAGAGTTTCCTTCACAAATTAATAGATTTTGTAATTATTTTTATTTTTTTAATTAACAGGTTGTTCTTGGTTCTTCCATGCACTGACTTGTAGTTTTTGACTTATTCCCTGAAGTCTCTCTCTTTTGAAGCACGTTTTCTTACTGGGGTCCGGGACCCTCGGGGGCCTGCAAGGGAGAGCTAGGATGTCCGTGGGAAAGTTTAAAGAAAAACACTGTAAAATATGTAAAAATAAATAAATAGCCTATAAAAAATTGATTAAACTAATAAATAGGACACTTTTTGCCATTGAGATGACTTGAATTTATTAAAAATAAATAATAGCTACATCTAAAAAATGAAGAAAAAAAATACAGAGAGTATAAAAACCTAATAAATATAACATAATAGAAACTAAATATTTTCTAAACAATATTTTATTTATATTTATAATATTAACTTTCACAGTAGGCTTATGAATTTGGACTTTACATGAAAATATATAGGATATCGGCCGATATGTTTTTTACATTCTAGGATGGGGGCCCTCGCACCAAGATGATATTGGGGGTATATGGCATCCAAAAGATTGAAAACCCCTGTAACCGATGGAAAAAATAGAGAGTGGGTCAGATCTGCTTTTAACAAGAATTATGAATGTGTAAAAAAAATAACAAATGTACACAATGATGAGATCGATACTGGGAATCTTTATTTAGGCTAATAACTGTTTTATTATGATGCTAAGTAATTACAGATCTATTTTTCGATATTTAATTTGCTTTAAATATCCCTTGTGTATCAACGTTTTGCCTCATTTAACTTCTTTCAGTGTTTTGAATGTTTCAGGCAGCGAGCACCGATTTTTTGCGATTGCCATTTACTGCCGGCGAGTGGAATATCAGGGCTAAAATCATGTAGAGATTAATTTAATTGCCATTAATTGATTTGTGGAGAAGAAAAACTGAAAAAAGCAATTTATAGGCCTTCAACATGCAGCATCATTCAATGTGTTGACATCATTTCTAGTGAAACAGGAAGACAGGGTGGAACATTTAGATTAGCCCCTCCCCTTTTTAAAAATAGCCAGTAGTGTTTAGTTTATATCATAGCTCGGCCAGAGCCATTGAGCTCAGTAAAGCTGCAGTTTCCTCCTAATCTCTAACTGTTTCTCCTCATAATCTTCTGCTATCGCTTTAAAATACAGCATTCTGTACAGAATTTAAATGGGTCCAATACGTTTTCTGTTCTGCGGCTACTCGATCACATGATCCGCTCTGTGCTGTCGTGACCCTGGACCGACTCGATCTCATGATCCGCTCTGTGCTGTCGTGACTCTGGACCGACTCGATCACATGATCCGCTCTGTGCTGTCGTGACTCTTGACCGACTCGATCACATGATCCGCTCTGTGCTGTCGTGACTCTGGACCGACTCGATCTCATGACCCGCTCTTTGCTGTCGTGTCTCTGGACCGACTCGATCACATGATCCGCTCTTTGCTGTCGTGTCTCTGGACCGACTCGATCACATGATCTGCTCTGAGCTGTCGTGACTCTGGACCGACTCGATCTCATGATCCGCTCTGAGGTGTCGTGTCTCTGGACCGACTCGATCACATGATCCGCTCTGTGCTGTCGTGTCTCTGGAATCGATCACATGATCCGCTCTGAGCTGTCGTGACTCTGGACCGACTCGATCACATGATCCGCTCTGTGCTGTCGTGACTCTGGACCGACTCGATCACATGATCCGCTCTGTGCTGTCGTGTCTCTGGACTCGATCACATGATCCGCTCTGTGCTGTCGTGACTCTGGACCGACTCGATCACATGATATGCTCTGTGCTGTCGTGTCTCTGGACCGACTCGATCACATGATATGCTCTGTGCTGTCGTGACTCTAGACCGTCTCGATCACATGATCCGCTCTGTGCTGTCGTGACTCTGGACCGACTCGATCACATGATCCGCTCTGTGCTGTCGTGTCTCTGGTCCGACTCGATCACATGATCGCTCTGAGCTGTCGTGACTCTGGACCGACTCGATCACATGATCCGCTCTGTGCTGTCGTGACTCTGGACCGACTCGATCACATGATCCGCTCTGTGCTGTCGTGTCTCTGGACCGACTCGATCACATGATCCGCTCTGTGCTGTCGTGTCTCTGGACCGACTCGATCACATGATCCGCTCTGTGCTGTCGTGTCTCTGGACCGACTCGATCACATGATCCGCTCTGTGCTGTCGTGTCTCTGGACCGACTCGATCACATGATCTGCTCTGTGCTGTCGTGTCTCTGGACCGACTCGATCACATGATCCGCTCTGAGCTGTCGTGACTCTGGAGCGACTCGATCACATGATCCGCTCTGAGCTGTCGTGACTCTGGACCGACTCGATCTCATGATCCGCTCTGTGCTGTCGTGACTCTGGACCGTCTCGATCACATGATCCGCTCTGTGCTGTCCTGACTCTGGACCGACTCGATCACATGATCCGCTCTGTGCTGTCGTGACTCTGGACCGACTCGATCACATGATCCGCTCTGAGCTGTCGTGACTCTGGAGCGACTCGATCACATGATCCGCTCTGAGCTGTCGTGACTCTGGACCGACTCGATCACATGATCTGCTCTGTGCTGTCGTGACTCTGGACCGACTCGATCTCATGATCCGCTCTGTGCTGTCGTGACTCTGGACCGACTCGATCACATGATCCGCTCTGTGCTGTCGTGACTCTGGACTGAAGCTGCAATGGTTTGCAATACACTAACATGAAACCAAACTTCATTCGCCCCAATTGAAAACTTATTTACACTGTCTGAATTATTCCCTATATAGCACTGTGTCATTCACCATGTAGAAAACAGTAAATGTTTGAACCAAGTGGCAACTTCCGGCGATCTCTCTTGAAGCCAATATGGAAGTGACTTAAACTGGAATTCATCGACTGGCCACTGGGGACAGGCTCCAGAAGGGAGCAGAATCTCATTGAGCTCCATGTTAAAATTCCCAACTTTACAGCAGAAAAAAACATCTTTACAGCCTGGTACAAATTGTGGTTTTGGTCTATATTTGGTCACAATTTTGTGCAAATATATTGGCTAATTTTGCACTTAATTTTTTTATAACTCATTCATTTACACAGTGGTGGGCTGTCAGGGTCATCAGGGCCTTCTCTGCTGGCCCTGACAAAATCAAAAATATACTTCTTTTTTTATAATTAAATAAATTAAATGAATGTGTGTCTGAACGTGTCTAAAAGCAATTACTGTATATTTCAGTACGTTACAATTATATTTCCAGAAAGAATGTGGTTATTTTTTGTGAGGCTAAGCTGTATTTTCCATATGTCATCATTTAAACGCATCACAGCTTCGAGGACCAGCACTAGTAGAATAGCTAGCCTTCCATAGATTCCATGTCATCAGCTGTTTGAACTTTTCGCGGGTTGTTAGCGATCTATGTGAAATGGCTATAGCTGCCGCGGATGATGGGCTGTGTTCGAATGAGCATTCTATGCATTCTGATGGATCCTGATGCCAAGCTGGTAACGTAAGCTGACAAGCTGTGTTTTGCAGTTTATTTTGATGGTCTTGTTGGTCCGTGTTTTTGTTTAAGAGTATTTGTGTCTGAGTTGATTTTGATTCTTTTCACCATTTGCCTAAATAGTGACAAGTGAGTGCAGTGGTACCAATAAATAGGTAAATTGCCTTTTTGTCTCACATGTCCTTTTATGTTGCTTGCCCTCTTCCCAACACTTTGAAAGCGAGGTTCGTAACCTTGTGTGTGTGTGTTGTTGTTGTTATTGTGGAGGCGTGGGGTGTTTTGATCGTTATTGAAGGCCCTGACAGAAACCCTATGGTACGCTACTTCGTTTACATTATACAAAGCCTTAAAATTCTCCATAATTAAGGGCTTGGATACTTTGAGTGACAGGTGTATAGCCATTTATCTACCGTCTATAGTCATTGCGTCACATAAGCCCCGCCCACATCCCCGCCTCTTTGACAATTTTCTGTTATCTGGGAATGACACGCGATGATGCGCTATCAAGATGGCAACGGCCAGCTCGTCTCTACTTTACGCTTCAGAACGGCTTATCGGAATCCTATGGGTAACGTCACGGACACTACGCCCATATTTTTTTTACAGTCTATGGTTTGAACCAAGCAGCAACCTCCCACGATCTCTCTTGAAGCCAATATGGAAGTAATATAAGCTGCAATTCATCGACTGGCCACTAGCGACAGGCTCCAGAAGGGAGCAGAATCTCATTGAGCCCCATGTTAAAATTCCCAAATTTACAGCAGAAAAAAACACGTTTACAGCCTGGTACAAATTGTGGTTTTGGACTATACAGCTAATTTTGACCTTCATGACAACTGTGAGGGGGTGATTTTCTGTGAGGGGGTGATTTTTTTTTTTATAACTCATTTGTTTACATTATATAAAGCCTTAAAGTTCTGCATAATTAAGTGCGTGGTTACTTTGAGTGACAGGTGGATAGCCATTTATCCGCCGTCTATAGTCATTGCGTCCCCTAAGCTCCGCCCACATCCCACCTTTTTGCCCATGTTCTGTTATCCAGGAGTGACACGCGATGACTCGCTCACAAGATGGCAAAGCCCAGCTCGCCCCTACTTTAAGCTTCAGAACGGCTTATCGGAATCCTATGGGTGACGTCACAGACACTACGTCCAAATTTTTTACAGTCTATGGTTTAAACAAGTGATCAATTTTAGCCGCAGCATCTAGGCTATTTATAATGGGCAGGGCTTCAGATTCCAGAGAACATTTGATTGGACAGATAATCTGATGAGAAGCTGATCTATGAAGTACAGAGTGATGTCATCAAAATCATCGATCCATATTGACAGAAGTGGGAGAATATAAGTTTTGAAAGCTTATATCTTCTAATTTTGTCATTGTTTTGGAGTGCACTAGCTTATAACAGTAAGGCTAATATATTCATACTGAAAGCCAAAAAACCCTTCAATTATGATTTCATGGGGACTTGATGGAGATCCGCTCATGGAGTTTTGTTTCGGTTGGGCACGACTAACGAATTGACTGATGACTCGCTCATAACACAAAGGACACTCACTTGTTGCCACCTGGCGAGTGAACGAATCGTTTTAATGAACCGATACAGAACAACAGCGCGCTCAAACCGGGGTCAAGCATCATTCCAATGACGTCAGGTTTGACGCACGACGCGGGAATATAAATCAAAGGTGAATTAGATGAGCGCTCGTGACGTGAAGTGGCAGTTAACGTGCACTCAGTTAATGACGCTCAAGTATTTTTAGGCCAGGTCCAATAACCATAAAGATAAAGCTGTAGAATGTACATGATTAAAGCCAGGACTACTATGTTTGAATTAAAGTAGGCAATTACTTAAATCAAGAGGTAGCCTACTACATTATAAAAAGCCCTGTATTGTTGTGGTGGTCTTGAATTGTGCATACTTTTTTCCACTTCCGAGATATTCATGTTTATGTAACCAGCAGGACTAATATCTAAGCTGATTCATTAAATGCTCCATTTGCTTGGCTGGCAAATGCAGAATTACATTCCAATGCTGCCATCTACAGGGGACCATTGGTTGTTTAAGGACATTTGTGTATGCTAAAGGCAAGCATCCCTATTATTGTTTCTCATATTTAGGAGTTGAAAACTTAAAAACTTAAATCTTAATCTTATTAAATTATAAAAACTTAATCTTATTAAATTATAGACTAATGATAACTTTGTGCCATTTCGATTGGCCTTTAAAATGATAATTTTTTTCTATAAAAGCTTTTATCTGTCTACTAACAAAATAGATAAATTCAAAAACCTACATATTTTCCTCATTTAATTTATTTTATAATTAGTCAACTTTTAACAACCAGGACGCTAGAGCTGATCGTAGATGGTATAAAACACTTTAAAACCAACCTGCTAAATCAGCTATGATCAGCTAGAAGATCAGCTAAACTGGTTTTAGCTGTTTTCCCCTTGCAGTGCAGACAGGAATAATGCAAGAAATAAAATGCAATACTTACCCACATTTGCATGAATGTGGACCACATGTTTCAAATTTTCCATGCAAAAAGAAGATGCTAATGTGAATGTGCAGATGATGAGAGTTCTATAACTTGCATGAGAAGGAAAGATTTCCAGTTAGGTAGAAAATGTAATGCCATGTCAGCAACTGAGTTTTTTATGGAAGCTTTTTTCCGTCATGGAATAAAATAATTTACAAGATAATTGTGACTTTGTATAATCACAATTCCTACTTTTTTTCCCCTCCAAATTGCAAGTTTGTATCTCATAGTTCTGACTTTTTTATCTTACAACTACAAGACAAACTCAGAGAAAATGAAGTCAATATAAAGTAGCAAATGCAAGTTATAAAGTCAGAATTACGAGATATAGAGTCAGAATTGAGATATAAAGTTAGAATTCAGTTATAAAGTCAGAATTGTGAGTTATAAAGTCAGAATTGTGAGATATAAAGTCAAAATTGTGAGACATAAACTCAGAATTGTGAGTTATAAAGTCATAATTGTGAGATATAAAGTCAGAATTGTGAGTTACAGTAATAATTGTGAGATATAAAGTCATAATTGTGAGTTATAAAGTCAGAATTGTGAGTTATAGTCATAATTGTGAGATATAAAGTCATAATTGTGAGATATAAAGTCATAATTGTGAGATATAAAGTCAGAATTGTGAGTTATAAAGTCATAATTGTGAGATATAGTCATAATTGTGAGATATAAAGTCATAATTGTGAGATATAAAGTCAGAATTGTGAGTTATAAAGTCATAATTGTGAGTTATAAAGTCATAATTGTGAGATATAAAGTCATAATTGTGAGATATAAAGTCATAATTGGAGATATAAAGTCATAATTGTGAGTTATAGTCATAATTGTGAGATATAAAGTCATAATTGTGAGATATAAAGTCAGAATTGTGTTATAGTCATAATTGTGAGATATAAAGTCATAATTGTGAGATATAAAGTCATAATTGTGAGTTATAAAGTCATAATTGTGAGATATAGTCATAATTGTGAGTTATAAAGTCATAATTGTGATTTATAAAGTCATAATTGTGAGTTATAAAGTCATAATTGTGAGTTATAAAGTCATAATTGTGAGTTATAAAGTCAGAATTGTGAGTTATAAAGTCATAATTGTGAGATATAAAGTCATAATTGTGAGATTTAAAGTCATAATTGTGAGATATAAAGTCATAATTGTGAGATATAAAGTCATAACTGTGAGATATAAAGTCAGAATTTTGAGATATAAAGTCAGAATTGTGAGTTATAAAGTCAGAATTGTGAGTTATAAAGTCAGAATTGTGAGTTATAAAGTCAGAATTGTGAGATATAAAATCAGAATTGTGAGATATAAAGTCAGAATTGTGAGTTATAAAGTCAGAATTGTGAGTTATAAAATCAGAATTGTGAGATATAAAGTCATAATTGTGAGTTATAAAGTCAGAATTGTGAGTTATAAAGTCAGAATTGTGAGATATTAAGTCATAATTGTGAGTTATAAAGTCAGAATTGTGAGATATAAAGTCAGAATTGTGAGTTATAAAGTAAGAATTGTGAGATATAGTCATAATTGTGAGATATAGTCAGAATTGTGAGTTATAAAGTCATAATTGTGAGTTATAAAGTCATAATTGTGAGATATAAAGTCATAATTGTGAGATATAAAGTCAGAATTGTGTTATAGTCATAATTGTGAGATATAAAGTCATAATTGTGAGATATAAAGTCATAATTGTGAGTTATAAAGTCATAATTGTGAGATATAGTCATAATTGTGAGTTATAAAGTCATAATTGTGATTTATAAAGTCATAATTGTGAGATATAAAGTCATAATTGTGAGTTATAAAGTCAGAATTGTGAGATATAAAATCAGAATTGTGAGATATAAAGTCAGAATTGTGAGTTATAAAGTCAGAATTGTGAGTTATAAAGTCATAATTGTGATTTATAAAGTCATAATTGTGAGATATAAAGTCATAATTGTGAGTTATAAAGTCAGAACTGTGAGATATAAAGTCAGAATTGTGAGATATAAAGTCAGAATTGTGAGATATAAAGTCATAATTGTGAGTTATAAAGTCAGAATTGTGAGTTATAAAGTCATAATTGTGAGTTATAAAGTCAGAATTGTGAGTTATAAAGTCATAATTGTGAGTTATAAAGTCATAATTGTGAGTTATAAAGTCATAATTGTGAGATATAAAGTCATAATTGTGAGATATAAAGTCAGAATTGTGAGATATAGTCAGAATTGTGAGATATAGTCAGAATTGTGAGATATAAAGTCAGAATTGTGAGTTATAAAGTCAGAATTGTGAGTTATAAAGTCATAATTGTGAGTTATAAAGTCAGAATTGTGAGTTATAAAGTCATAATTGTGAGATATAAAGTCAGAATTGTGAGTTATAAAGTCATAATTGTGAGTTATAAAGTCATAATTGTGAGTTATAAAGTCATAATTGTGAGATATAAAGTTTGCTATAGCTCAATGAGTAGAGCATGGCGCTAGCAACGCCGAGGTCATGGGTTCGATTCCCAGGGAAAGCAAGAATTGACAAACAAATTTAAAATGTGTACCTTGATTGCAATGTAAGTCGCTTTGGATAAAAGCGTCTGCCAAATGCATAAATGTAAAATAAATTAAAATAGTTCTAAAAATGTATAAAAACATAAATCAAGTGATGTTTAAATTCTTTATTATTTTATAAATGGACTAAATCATAGAAGACATTAAAATATTACAAAAAAAAAAAAAATTCGAACAAAACGAAAATAGAAACACTGCATTCTGAAATTGATCAGATGTTTTTTTTTTTTTTAATAACAGATGTTTTCTTGAGACTGAGCGAACCAAAACAAGTTATTCCACTCAAATCTCATTGAAACCATTGAATCACAAACACCTAAAGGTTAGGTTAAAAGGAGAGTCAAGAGAATAAGTAGCTGTTAATTCCTCCTCACTTTCACTCTCCTCTGTAGTTCGGAGCATTCTCTGTCAGAGAGTGGAGTGGCACACAACACGACTCCTCTGCCTGTCTGATCCATCTGCACACTCATCATACAGCACATATCCACCAGCTCTCTTTGACAATGCAGTATCCCACCTTCCACCTCACTGCATCTCGCCGGGTCTTTCCGCAGGACTCGGGCCTCTGTTGCCGAGAAGCCAATGAGAGTGGTCAGCATGGCATCAGACAGATCCACGTCCAAGTACCCAGACCCATCTGATATGGTGGCCCCCAGTTTCCATGCTCCGCCACTACTGCGCAATTTTCCCACCAGCGTGACAATGAAAGCTTGTAGTCGTAAAACCTGAACACTGGAGGGCGGCCAACTGCCTGCCTGTAGTGTGCAGAGGTACATGGGAGCAGGTGCGTCCCGTTTGCAACCAGACGTTTTGACTGTGTTTGTATAGGAACTTGAACCAAATGTATCATGAGCTTCATTTAAGGTTCTGCTTTGGTGAGTGTTGTTAAGAGGAGTTCTGGAGCGTAAATTTAGAGGGGTAAGTTCTTCCGTTTTGGGCTGGGTTGGTAATTTTGAGTCAGGTTGCTTGATTCCAGAGTGTTCCCGAATACTTGGCAAGGCGTGTGAATCTATCGGGCGCATCACACTGTCCAGCTCCTCTAACGGGATGTCATCAAAGTCCTCGGGAACGTAGTCCATCATATCATCAGCAGCGTTTTGTGGAACGTCATCAAAATTGTCTGGAATACTTCTGAAGTCATCATCTGGAATTTCATCCATATTATCCCAGTCATCTTCCCCGGAAATGGGCGCCACTTGAGGATGGGGTTGCGATTGATGGTGAGATGGTCTGAAGGAAGCTTCTGAAGTCAGGCTGTCATAGCCACTGTCAGCTACCTGATGATCTACCACTGCCTCCACGCTGGCCAGAAGCTCCCGGTCATCTGGTTCCTCGCCTTGTGGAGGGTTCTCCTCGGGCAAACCGAGTGTCCCACAAAGCACTCTGCCTTGAGAGTACATCTCCAAAAGCTGTTCCACCTCCCCACCCAACACCTTCACGTTCTCAGCTTTCAAGAGCAACACCCCTAGACGGACGACGATCGGCCCGATTAGCTGTAGCTTAGTGCCGGGAGGCAGGTTGGTACTCAGAGCCGGGATGGGCCGGTACTCCATACCCTCCAGACTCTGCACTCCGTCCGTGAGCTGCAACATCAACACGCGCGTGGGCTTGGCCTCCCACGGCCTCTGCGTTTCCTGCGTAACAGCAGAGACTTGATCATTGGAGCAGTCTTTGCCGCGAATACTCTGTAGTTGAGTGTAGGCAGGCTGGCTGATGTCAAGTAGGGAGTCCATCTGAACGCAGTAACAATTGTCCAGTTCTGTCTTCAGCGCCTCTGAAATCCTTTCAGGGAGAACTGGGTGGGCCAGATCTCGTAGGTCAGTCAGCAACCATTGCTCCAGGACACGCTGATTCAGCTGCGACTGAGGCACGGATTCTCTATCCGCCTCCTCCTTTATCCAGTTCACACAAGCGTCCAGCCAGGCAGGAGGAACTTGGACGTGCCATTCAGAGCGCAGCCATTGCTGGACTTCACCCACTGACATCCTCTCACCGTCCTAGAGCTTTATCTTTTACACACGGAAAGAAGCAAATGTGTAGTAAAGATTAAAGATTGAAATGCATGCATTTATTAAAACATTTTAATTGTAAGGCTTCCATGATGACTAAATAATAAACTTAAAGGGCCCTATCTTGCACTCAGCGCAATTGACTTTGTACACCGATGCATGTGTCATTCCTATTTTGCTCCCGCGCAAAGCGTGCTTTTCCCTCCACAGAAGCACGTCGCTAAACTAGTGAATGAACTTGCGCTTCCTGGGCGGTTCAGCGCAAAAAAGGAGCCGTGTTCCGGCGCAAACAATCCCTGGTGCTATTTTGCTGTTCCATTAAACAATTGCGCCACTGACCAGAAAAAACCCAGTCTAAAGTCAGTGGCGCGTTGCGTGTTGTTCATTATGCTATTTTAAGGGCGCTTGCTTGACCATAATGTATAGCGTGCACAACGCGCATACACTTTGCTCATGTAATCTACACAGATGCAACAGTTTTTTTGCAAATCATAAATTGTTACACTAAAAAAATATTAACACATGAGATGACGGAAATCATTGTGGTGTGCCACGAAGATGTGAAAAAATAGGCATAAATCTAGCTTACAAATTATTCAGGCTAATTGTAGAAATTAAGGATCAGACCTGTTTGCCCAATAGGGGCAAGACATATATGTATATAAGGACATCTGTCTTTCACTGCTCTTACAAGAACATCAGTCTCCTTGACTGTGAACCGCTCCTGGCGTGTGCCTGGTAAATACGCCATAATAATAGCAATCCATAATGGAACTTGCGCACCTGCTTTTAAAGGGAATGTTGGATGACGCTCTGATTGGTTTATTCACGTTACGCCCAAACCACACCTATGAATAATGAAGCTACTTCAGACCAACCCATTTTAGATTTGTACCGGGCGCAAGAGCCATTTATCCCGCCAGGAAAACAGCAACAGTGCCGAGACCCGCCCACAAAGTTACTTGCGCTTCGCGCTTTGACACTTGCGTTTCAGATCGTTAAAATAGGGCCCAAAATGTAATTGTATGATAAAAACAATGATACCAAAAGTACCAAAAGTTTGGAAACATTGCTATTTTTAAGTTTTTTTTTTTAAATAATATATATCTTATGCTAATCAAGCCTGCATTTATTTTAAAAAATACAGAAAAAAATTGCCTGAAAACAAGCCAGACCAGTCTGGAAACTCACCACTGACAGGGCTCTATCCGAGAGGCGGGATATACGGTTGTCTTTCAAATTCACTCTGCACGCGATTGGATAACGCTACAACCAACCAGAGCAACGTAAAGCGGAGCTAGTTGACAGATTAAACTCTCGCCATATCCAGTCAGCAAAACTCAGAACACATCTTCCCTTGTTAAGAATGACTTCATTCTTTGTTTTGTCATTCTCCGTTCTTTGTTCTTTTCTCAGAGAAAAGCTTAACTCCAAGTTTTTCAGAGTCACGGCCAAAGCCGATTCGAAAGGCCGCCGTTCGCCAGCTTCTGTGTTTACAAGTAGCACGCAACTCTGCTATCATTATGTTAAGCCCCGCCCACCGACTCTATACACCATGGAATTGACCTTACCAGAGTTTGGTTTTTACAGCTCACAATCCAATGGAGAGTTGCTAGACAACACTCGCTGCAAATTAGATTTGCTGCCGCTAGGGTGCATCTAGATTTCTAGGCAAGTAAAAAACTGTTATATTGTGAAATTTTATTACAATTTAAAATAATAGTTTTGTACTTGAATATACTTTAAAATATAATTTATTCCTGTGATCAAATCTGCAGCATTACTCCAGTCTTTAGTGCCACATGATCCTTCAGAAATCCTTCTATGCTGATTTGCTGGAGTTATTATCAATGTTGGAAACAGTTGTGCTGCTTAGTATTGTTTTTTTTTTTTTTTTTTTTGGAACCTGTGATACTTTTTTTCAGTTTTCATCAATGAATAAAAAGTTAAAAAGAACTGAATTTATTCAAAACGGCAATCTTGTCTAACAATATAACTCCCTACCGTCACTTTATATCAATTTAACACATCCTTGCTGAATAAAAGTATTATCTACCAAAAAAAAAAGAAAGAAAGAAAAATAGACTGACACCAAATGTTTGAATGGTAGTGTATATTGTGACAAAATAGATTTCCATTTTAAATAAATGCTGTTCTTTTGTAACTTTCTATTAGTCAAAGAATCCTGAAAAAAACTATCACATGTTATAAAACAATATATTAAAGGGTTAGTTCACCCAAAAATTTAAAATTGCTCCATCATTTACTCACTCTCAAGGCATCCTAAGGTGTATATGATGAATACAATCATAATTATAAATGTTCTGGCTAATCCAAGCTTTATAATGTCACACTGCTTCAGTGGATAATAAAGGCCTTCTGGAATGAATCGATGCGTTTTTGTAAGAAAAATATCCATAATATATAACACATTATAAAGTCCAATATTTAGTTTCCGGCAGACCGCCTTCCATATTCAACTTATGCAGAAAGTGCAGTGCCTCTCGCAGTTTAAAACGTCATACTTTGCACCAGTTACGGCTTTTTTACACCTAGGATGGCATTAGTTGAAGGTAAATTATGGGACAATTTTCATTTTAGTGGAAACTATCCCTT
Source organism: Pseudorasbora parva (assembly GCF_024679245.1). NCBI lineage: Eukaryota > Metazoa > Chordata > Actinopteri > Cypriniformes > Gobionidae > Pseudorasbora > Pseudorasbora parva. Next base: position 7,400,193 of record NC_090184.1, read on the forward strand.
TATGCAGCACAACTGTTTCCAACATTGACAATGAATCAGGATATTAGAATGATTTCTGAAGAATCATGTGACAGTAGTCTAATGATTTAATGGTTGATGAAAATTAAGCTTTGCACCAAATAAATAAATTAAGGTATATTAATACAGAAAACCATTATATTAAATTGTAATAATATTTCACAATACTACAGTTTTTATCTGTATTATTGATAAAATAAATGCAGGCTTGATGAGCAAAAAAAGCTTATCCCCCCCCCCCCCCCCCCCCCCAAAAAAAAAAAAACATTAAAAAAATAATAATAATGCTTCCAAACTTTTGAATGGTAATGTGTGTGCTGAAAATAAGTTTATTTTTTATACTTTTTCGAAATACAAAGCACATAATTTACAACTATAACGTTACTATACTAGGCCTACTCTTCAGGGTGATTGAGAGTTTGGTAACAGTTACACTCTTTGCCATTGAGATGACCTAGAAATAGTGTCGCAATCAACCTGAATTCACTCTATACTGTACAACGCTACAATATGCTGTGCACACCATTTTATGATTAGTTAAGAGCAGATACCTCACCAGAAAATGAGTAATTCCACCTTTATTCCTGTGCAGGCTGCATGGTCCCTCATTTCAGAGCGCCACTATTCTCTAACAAATGTGTTGTGATCATAACATATACCAGTCTTTGTCTATACTACGCGACTCCCTTACTGTTATGTTTGGATATTTCGTAGAGTACAAACAAACATTACACTGATAGATCTATCTCATATTAAAACTGTACTTTCTGAAAGACTAACTAGTCGTGCTATTCATTAAAGCGGGCAAAAAAAAGATTGGCGTTTCATTTGACCAATGATTGTCCGTGACGCTGCTGGATGGCCGATTATGCTGCGGGGTCGGACCAATCAGAGCGGGTTTCTTTTGTGGAGGGAGGTGCTTTCATTGGTCCGCACTTCATCGGCGTTAGATAGATTTTAGTGCGTCATTGTTGTTACGAAGGGGGAGTAAGACAGGAACAGGTCGGTAGGTACATTTCCTGAGACAAAAAGCATCTTATTTATTGGTTTTACACAATAAACCAGTATATTCAAGTGTTAAACAGATTCACAGTTCTATCTTATCGGTATACGTTTTCGTGCACACGGCTTATTATCGCAATTTGCATGATTTTCGTCTTGCTAGATGTTAGCTTGCTTCTCTGTTAGCTAAGGAAGCTAACGCTTTCATAATCAACTATTTAATCTAACGTTTGGCATTCGTCAAAGGAAGTGTGGCCGTTGTATTATTTATTTTATTATTTTTTTACTACGACACGTAGTGACCACGCGTACTGCTAGTGGAAAAGCACTTTTTGTAGTTAGCTAGCTCGTTAGCTCCCTGAAACTATCTTTTGTTAATTAGCCAGTCGGGCAGCTGATTCCGTACAGGAAGATGGCGGCTTATCAATTCATTTAACAGTTATCCTGTGTCTCAACGCACTGGAAGTTGCATGTTTAGGCAACATATTTAGGAATCATTTGGCGATTCGTTTGTGAGCATCGCAGGCGCGTTCATGTGCCCTTGTAACGTTAGTGCGCTCAATGCTGACTAGTTAGGCAGCCCAATACATTTTGAGACGCAACCCAAGTCAACGTAGTTTTTTTTTTTTTATTAGTATTATTATTAGTATATACATGCTATTAATTATGGTTATTTCTCATTTTGGATATGTTGAGGCGCATTGTTTTTAATATATATAACGTTATATATATCTTTTTGCTGGAGAATAGCTGCCAGAACATTTACTTTCAGTTCTGTTTTCGATTTATATTAGTACATTATATAATTGTTTTCCTCTTAAAATAATGTGTTTTGCACTAATCATGCATTATAGACAAAGAGATCTGTTTATTCTGATGAGATCCGTTTAGTGATTTACAAACAATCTTGGGATTAGCTTCCTATTATGTCGTTGCATTTTATTTCATGCACAATTTGTATTTTCCCTTAGGCATCCGTTAGGAAATAGAGAGCTGTTTATCTCCGCTTTTTGTAGATAGATAATGGAGCCAGAAAACGACCCCCAGGAAGAGGACACTTACAGCAACAAAGAGAGTAATGGTAAGATTCAGTGACTTAAAAGATAACTTGTTCATATATTGAATGTTGTTATTGTGCATTCCTTTTCCACTGAGAAATTTTTAGTCTTCATCTTGTTTTCACCATTCACTTTGACCTAGGCACTATTTTACCTGGTTTCCCTTTTCCACCACTGATCATTGTTCATATTTAAAAAAAATAAAATAGAAATCATGATTTTGAATAGACAACTAAACAAAATAACATGTAATTTACTAGAGTTAGAGATGCACAGAATCGGCTGATATTCCACATGATGTCCGGTCAGTCTCGCGTCTTACCGGTTCAGAGCCGATTGTTTTGTTGTCAGGGGTACTTTCTCACTCTCTCCAACTGCCAAGTGACACACACCCGCCTCTTTTTACACACACACACACACACACACACACACACACACACACACACACACACACACATATATCAAGAACACAGAAAGAAACTCAAGATCTTCACAGCAACCCGTTAAAATAAACGTTTGGTTTAATTTGTGACTAAAACATATTACTATTGTATTGTACATTATAATCATAATTGTAATACTACTAATAACATTATAATAATTATCTTTATTTTCAAATGAATAATCATACAATTTTTCTTCCTTGTTTTATTTTTATCAGTAAAACTGTTGTGCTGCCCTTTGTTTGCCCAAAAAATAAAGGGTTTATTTACATTTCATTTAATTAAAAATAGATTAATGTTTTATACTTTCATTTGATTACCAGAAAAACTAAAATATACAACACAGAATTTCTGAAGATAAAAATTGATTTATTTACAATAATTTTTTTTTCTATTCATTCAATTAATAAAAAAATGTATTTTATTAAATCATTAAAAACTTTTGCTTTTCAATTTTATAGGGCTCTAAAATTCACAAACAGCTTAATTTGCAAGTACCAAAATGAGCTTCTTACTGCGCTTAAACGATCAAATGCACAATGCTGTCAAAATGCCTTTTTTTGTGACTATTAATTAACAAAAATCTTTTGACTGAATATTTTTTGTATCTAATTGTAAGCATTAATCTGGATTTTATTGCTGTCTTTTGACTTGACTTGTTTTTTATCATGAAGATAAAATTTAGCATTTTATTATTTAAAATGATTAAAAAATTAATCAACTTTATTGTCATTACACAAGTACAGGTACAAGGCAACGAAATGCAGTTAAGGTCTAATCAGAATTGCAATAGTAGAAAGTGCAGTATTTACAGTAGTTGAATAAGTGCAGATCAATGGTTATGTACTGATTTAAATAGAGATGGTTATTGCTATAAAAAGAATATACAGGTTAATATGTACTATATAAATATAATATACAAATAACTATTACTATAAACAGAATTTACTGGTGAATATGTATTATATGATGATAGAATCAATGTATACAATAAGTTAGATTAAGATGAGCAGTGTAGCAATGGATGATAGTGCAAATGAGCATATTCAAGTTAAGGTGGAGTAGTGCAAGATGCATAAGTAAACCGATGTTGCTGTATTAAAAAGTCTGTAGTGCAAATGAGCATTCCAGTAGTGCAAATGAAGTAAAGGCAGATGTAAAGGGGCAGAGGAGAGTTAGCCATGTATGAGGGGAGTTGGGTCAACGAGGGTTAGAGTTATGTAAAGAGAGAGCTTTTGGAAAAAAACTGTTCCTTAGTTTGCTGGTCCTGGTCCGAAGGCACCTGAAACATGTGCAGGAGGGCAGGAGAGTAAACAGTCTGTAGGTTGGGTGAGAGGAGTCTAAGGATGCTGTGAGCTCATTGCAGACAGTGTTTCTTCTGGATGTGCTCGATGGCAGGTAGTGGAGTGCCTGTGATGCGTTGGGCAGTTTTCACCACCCGCTGCAGTGCCTTGCACTCTGCAATAGAGCAGCTCTCATACCATACTGTAACACAGTTGGTCAAGATGCTTTCTATTGCAAAGTGATAGAAGTTCACTCTATATGATTCGGGATAGAGTTGTTTTATCCAAGGCTTCCTATAAAGCCTGATGCATTTAATTTTCACATTTTAATTAGGGCTGCCAATCGATTAATTGCACTTTTGTTGTGGGATTTAATCACGATTAATCTCAAATTTAACATGAAATTAAGCATACACCATTTATCTAATTAATGGTAAGATTGAAGGGTGATTCTCAAAACTGTATTTTCTGCAAGCTTCAAGGATCATTGGAGACTCCAAAAGGTAGTATTCCTATATCAGTTTAGTGTATAGTATGTTGTGTTGTCAAAAATATCGATATTTCGATATATATCGATACTGGAATATCTGAAACGATACGATTCTCAGTTTTTACAGTATCGATATCAGCTGCGCTCTCCTCTCTGACCGTCAGCGAGTTGACACACACACCGGCATATTCTCACTCAGCCCGGTTAACCTCTGAGCACGGCGAACGCGCGTTCTGCTGGACTTTTTCCTCATGACAGTGTGTTAGTGTTAGTGAGTGATCGGTCTGAATTTCGCGTGGGATTGCACATAAATTAATTCTACTAATCCCCGCAGATTTCGTGCTCCACATCTGAAGCGCACACACACATAGCCTACCGTAATAAAGCCGCCTCTGACATGATACAAGTGCAAACATTTGCTTCCTTTTCCAGCTTATTATTGGTCAAATACACTCAAAGAATTATCAGTGCACATCTGGAAGAGTATTAACGTAAACACAGTCGCAAACAGTTTAGGAAGAACGAGTAACAGGAACAGTGTTTAGGATCCATGCGTCCGTTAGTCTTAAAGGGACCGCAGTCATTTGCTATTCAAACTACAAAAAGACAAACGATCAATCTGCTCTCTTATTTTTTTACGGTCTATGCTCTTGACTGATCAACTTGTGTAACTTTAACAGTTTCATCTGTACGCTATTGAATTTTTTTTACAAAGAACATTATCCAATGTTGTTTTAAATGTAATTATTATGCATTTTTTTAATTCAGTTTCTTATCTGAATGTTAGACTTACCTGAAAACATAAAGCAGTCTATTTAATTTGTATCTTCTATTCTATTGCATTTATTTGTGCTATTGTTTGTAATCTGTTTATTTGTTCTTATTTTATTACTGTTTACTCGTCTTTTTAAATTCAATTTACCATTCGAAATCAAGCTTTCTTGTGCTGTGTGTATAAGCTATTGCAACACAGTTACCCCATTGTAAAAAATACATTGAGATAGCAAAAATTTGTGAGAGAATTTTAATAGTAATTGATCAATTGATCAATAATTGTTCAAATCAAAACGATGCCCAACCCTAAGGAACATGCTGGCCACATGAATTTTTAGTAAAAAATAACAATGAATAATAAGTTCTGTTGTCATATTAAGCATCTTATCTTATTTATTTATTTATTTTTTTACTGTGGTATCGATTTAGTATCGATATATCGATATTTTAGTCTGATATCGTATCGAAGTCATAATTTTGGTATCGTGACAACACTAATAGTATGTCTTCAGAGCTGCAACAAAGAGCTTGTTTTCATTTTAGATGAGTCAAGCTGCAATACCAATCAGAACCACACGGAGCTGCCAAAAACCTCCTAAATCAACCGCTTTGACTGCATAAGCCTAAGATTACTAATCACAACAACATACATATGACAAATCAAACACTATCCTTCCTGAGTGTGTGAGTGTTTATGGGAATGTATTGAAATGTGTCTGTACATGAATGCAGCGTGCGATCAGTGATCTAGAGTGCACATACAGTCTGTTGTTTGTGCATCAATATAAGACTCTCGCGTGCTTACTGTACGTCTCCTGTAGATCACAAAATGTATGCTCTTCAGAAACAACTGCAGAATCTCATGTTTTAAAGCAAAGCACACACTGGAATGAATAATTCACTTAGGGTGCGTTCACACTTGTAGTTCGGTTCGTTTGGTCCGGACCAAAAAACAAAAACAAACATAATAGTCCTGGTCTGCTTAGCGTTCACACGGGCATTTTTAACAGCGAACCTAAAGTTACCGAACCAAAGGCACAGGGAGACGGTCACAACCTGATTGGTCGGCTTATATGACATAGGAGCTTGTTTACCGAACATTCAAAACACTGCTGTGTGCGGATTACACGCGCGGGCATTTTATGCGTGTACATATGGCATTATTTTTTACCCGAGAACTCATGAAGAGCTCATGAAATGTTCACAACATTCAAAACAACGCTGTGTGCTGGATTAAACGCGATCATTTTATGCGTGTAACACATATGGCATTATTTTTTTACCAGAGAACTCATGAAGAGCTCATAAAATGTTCAAAACATTCAAAACAGCAGCAGGATTTCCTCCGTTGTGCAGAAACGTTGTGAGACGGGCGACTCTTATGCAAAAGAGACGGCCGTTCTGTCGTCTGTACCTGCTAATAATGGGCAACACAGGTCTTCTGATGAGAAGAGCCAGGTATGCTTTTTGTGTGTTTTTTCTAGCATTTTCGAAACATGCTCGTCTGACCAAATATTGATTAGGCACTTCCTCGTTGCTCCACGTTTGCCCTCTAACGTTAAAGTTACTCATTTTGGATTCACCGATCTTTCCGCGTCCTCAAATCAGCTGCATTATGCGTCGCATCTTGTGACATTACGTCCGGTTTTTGGTCCGTTTACATGTCTTTGGTCCGTGTTGCGTTCATATATCAATCGAACCGCACCAGAGTTCGTTTGGAAGCGGACCGAGACCCATCTTTTTAGCGGTCTCGGTCCGCTTGTTTGGTGCGCACCAGGGTTCGGATGGCAGCGTTCACATATGTTCAAATGAACCGCACTAACCGAGCAATCGCACCAGGGTTCGTTTTAATAAAACCAAACATGACAAGTGTGAACGCACCCTTAAAACTCAATGCGAGTCTCTTCTCTCTGTGTGTGGTGTAATCAGCCTGGCCTTCTTTACAGTAGGGCTGTTTTGGACTGTGAATGAATTTGATTATGGGATCACTGGAAACTTTCCCAGAGTTTAACGGCTTAAAATGGCCTGATCACAAACAGAGGCAGAATTGAGTTAGAGTTAGAATGGATATTTCCTTCTACCAGAGGGAATATTATTACAAAAAATTTTTTAGGGAAAAAAAATTAATTTATTAAATAACATTTGAAAAACCTGTATAAACTGAACACCAAATAACAATATTAACTATGCAAATTATTAACAAAATACCTAAGTAAATTAAACTATATAACCAAAGCTATAACACTTCTGTTTTCTTTGTAATAAAATACTGTTAAAAAACGAACAGAACTAAAGTCCATAGTGGAGATGATTCGAGCATTTTGAAAATTCTTCTTCAATCAATCTTACATTTACAAAGAAAAATGGTTAATGTTTTTTCGCACTGAGGCTTACTCTCTCTGGCTATCTAGTGCGTGTTTGGGCGGGGTTGCTATCGGTGGTGATTGTGATGGATTCAGCAGTAGCAGTACTCAACCCTTCCAACACCTTAGCCTTTGTTTTCTCCAGAAGTTTTGGTAGCACATTTTGAGAGAAATGCGCCCGGCTCGGTAATGCATAACGGGGCTCGAGCTCTCATGTTAACCGGTTAGAGTTTGCATAATGCCTGCGTGACACGCACGGAAAATGCATGCATGCTTCAAAAAGAAGATATGCCTATTTTTAACTCGACACGCTTGCGTGTTGAAAGCGTTTCCAGGCAAAATAGAATAGGAAAAGATGTTTATATGTCATTTTGACACGAATGCATATTAATAAATGACATTTTCCACGCTTGCAGTGTGTCTCCGGCGTCTGCATGTTGGTTGTGTTGCCGGCCGGTTGGGGAAGCTTCTCAAAACACTTACGGCAAATTGTGTGGGTCTTGTCAACTACACGATTACCATCCTTGTTCTCCACCGGCGAAATGTTGCCATACTGCTGACTTAAAAGTTGGTCCTGGACAGCAAGGATAATTCTGGGAGTTGGAAGGGGTGTGTCGCGATTCTGCCTTCACACATCGCGATATAGGTTCGTGGACCTGCATATTGCGATTTCGATTTCATATCGCATATCGTTACAGCCCTAGGAAATACCATACTTCAGTTCTCAAAAATATAAATATATAACTTATATTTTTACAAAATGAATAGCCTTGTCAAATGACTATCGTTTTAACTTATATGGTGGAAAAGGTGACGTTTGCTAGAAGGATTGTGTGAACGATCTGTAAGCAACTTATCTACGGTTGTATTTTGTAATAAAAAATATTAACCTTTGTCATTAGACACACTATTTCGTTTTGTTTGGTCCTTGGAGTTTCCTATTGTTACTGTACTAGCATCTTGTGTCATCTAGACAATGCGGTCTCTCTAAGAAACTTCAATTGAATCAGAAATTGTTTAAACAGTCAATAAATGGATAAATCACTACTTACTGCTTGCAGGAATACAGTTGTAATCGCCACTTTCTTCAGTTTAAGACGCTAAGCGAAGCTTGCTTGAAATGGGCCGAACAAACGAACGATCTTGAATTAAATTGTTGTGGTATCGGATTATAAACATCAACCATGACTGTTGACATTTTTTTTTTCTGTGGGAAGGGTAGATCCTCAGCGCTTGCGTCACGGTTGGGTTTATGTTGAGAAGCACTTTTTTTTCCGTGGACTTTTGGATTCACGAGATTTACATCAGAAGTAGGAGGCAATGATGTTTGAGACTCACTGTATGTAATGTCCATGTACTGAACTCTCTTATTATTTCACCATGGCAAGGTTAATTCAATTCTTCATTCTAGGGCACCTTTAAGGACTTTAAAGCTGCTGTCCGTAACTTTTTTTGTGTTCAAGGTTTACAAAAATTATACAATGAGAGAGTACAACATGAATCCATTTTCCAAACCGTGTTTTTGTCTTACCCTGAATAATTTTGGTACACTTATAATAAGTATTTATATTGGGACTATTTCAGTCCCTGCGTGATCCGCCATAGACATAAACAGAGAGAAGTAGCTCCGGCTGCAGTGTTCTTCCGCAAGACGCATGCAGTTCTGTTTATTAACCACTAGAGTGCAAAAAGTTACGGACTGCAGCTTTAAATGAATTGCATGCGTTAATGGTGACATCCCTAATTTGAATATTTTTCAAAAAAGTGATATATGGATAATCATGTTGCTTGAAATAGAAATAGGGCCTATATACTAAGAAATTAAATGTATTTTGAATGTAAAGCACATCTTTTTAATGAGGCAGCAACATATTATAAATCATAGGCTATTAATAATCTCTCAGCGCTAAAGTATTATAATATAGAGTGGCAGAAAGTGCGTATGCGCAGGATGATGCGCTTGAAGCAACAGTCACAGCAGGCTGTGAGGGTTTCATCGTTTTGACTGCCGTAACCGAACACGACACACAATTTGAAAGCTGAATAGAGAGTGACTGAGCTGCAGCGGAGAGAAGCATTGATGTGAACTGAATTAAATGACTTAAATATTCATCTGTACTCGCATTAAACTATGGAATGGCTTTAGAACACTTATAGTGCACGAAGTGTTGATGATGCTTTATATGTTTTTGTGCCTTTTGTGGGCCACTGGGGCTTAACAATAATACAGAATATTATACGCACCGTATCGGATTTTTGATCGGCCCTGTCTGACCGATACCCGATCTGGCAAATAATTGTGGATCGGAGCTGATCCTGAGTATCGGATTGGTGCATCCCTACTGTGCACCAATCCGATACTGTGCGTATCTTTTTCGATAATGTTTCCCAGCCCTGTTCCTGGAGGCACACCAACACTATAATTTTTCAACTCTTCCTACGCAACTCTTTCAATTTCAACTCTTCCTACGCAAACACGCCTAATTCAACTCATCCGCTCATTATTATAGACTCCAAGACCATAAATATATGGGTCAGATAAGATAGACATCCAAAATGTGCACTTTTGGTGTTCCTTAAGGAACAGGGTTGGGAAAAGAATGTATATCACAAAATACAGAAGAAAAGATCTGTCGCTAGTTCCAACATTTGTGATGAATGTTCTTGCCGCAAATGCCATTTCAGGAAAGCGTTCTGCAGAGGATACTGATGAGGAGAAGCCCCATAAGCGATCACGAAATTCTGATGACATGGTGGAGCTCAGAATTCTGCTACAGAGCAAAGTAAGTCCTTAAGTTTCCCATCACTTCTGAGTTTGGTTTCTCCCGCTGTGCCTCAATGCTAATTGGCTCTTCTCTGCAGAATGCCGGAGCAGTGATAGGAAAGGGTGGGAAGAATATTAAAGCTCTGCGCACTGATGTGAGTACTCTTTTTGTTTAGTTTGCACTCTTTCCATGCACACAAACTGTGGTATATGGAGCTCAGATGTCTGTAGAACTGGGTTAGAATATGCTAATGGTAATATGTATAAAAACAAACAGAACCAGCAGAAGGCAGTTTGTGTTGCAAATCCAGTGCTGTGTAATAAATACCCCACATTCTACTCTATAGTAAATTGAAGAGCATTTGAATCTTTAATACTGGCTAAAATAGTGTTTGGCCTTGTACATATTCTCATAATCTGTTCCTCTCCTGTTCTCCATTCTCCTCCAACATTATGAGAATTGAAAGTCACACTGAAAGTGTTTCCAATTAAAAAATGTATTCCTCTTCCACTCCCTCTCCCCTTTTCCTTGTTTTTTTGTTTTTGTTTTTATTTTTCTGTTCATTTTTGGCCAATTCCCATATTCCGGATCGACTCGTACCGCCCACCTGCGTTGCCGCCTGACCTCCTGACTCCCTGGTTGGCCACACCCATAATCGCGCCCTTCCTATTGGGCGGCTTACTTGATTGACATCCGTGTGCTTGATTGCTCTGGGTACTTGGCCCCGCCCCCTGCAGTACAATGCCACTGTGTCAGTCCCAGACAGCAGTGGGCCCGAGCGGTACGTGCCACTCAGATACTCCAACCTCCAAGTCATATCAGCTCTGTTACTGCCAATATCAGAACTGTTTTAACATCCTTAATGTACAAACTGCTCCCTTTCTGCCATGAAACATGAGTATAATGCTGCCATGACGATCAATATGAATTTAAAATGCTGTTGTGCTATGTTCAAATGCCTTTTCTGTCATGTAAGGAAGCCCTTTCCCACCCTGTCTCCCTCTCCGACGTCAGAAACAATCTCTGAACTAGCTTTTTTTGTACCTTTGGGAAATTCTTCCTCCACAGTTTTCATTTTAAAGGTTTCTTGCTAATACAAGGCTGAATTTAGTTATTTATGGTGAAGGGGCAGCGCAAATATATTTTCTCCCTTTTGTCCTCTATATTGTTTTACTGTTGAACCTTGCTCCACTGCCCCCACCCCATCCCCCCGTGTCTGCTATTTCTCTCTCTTCTCTAATGGATCTGGAACCTGCTTCATTCATGTTCATCTTTGCCATTCTCTCTCTCCGCACTGTCACCCCTCTATCCATTTCATATCTGACCTTCCCTGTATCTTGACATTTCAGCAACGGGGAGGAGCTTCAGTTTGTTTTTCTTTCTTGTGTTCTCCACTCTCCTTTGACAAAGTGGTGCATGACTCCATGACTCTTTGGGGTCTGTTCCCTCTCCTCACTTAAAAATGCGCTAACAAAAGCACTGAGTGTTTTCTTCAGGCTGTTTGTGTGTCTAATATCCGCTCTCTTCTCTCTTCTCGTGGAATGCAATTCATTACTTTGACAGAATCCTAAGCATCAGTGCCGATATTCCCACGGTTGCGGAGATCTTGCTGAAGATCATACCTACTCTAGAGGAGGTGAGGTTTGTGTGGGTGTGTTTGGGTGGGTGATGAACATTTATTTTTGAGCCCTGCATGTTCCCCAGACTGTGATGTACTAGCAGCCATCACAACAAAATTTAACAGCTTTTTGTAGTTGATTTTTTTGATATTTATTTTTCTAAGTTAATGTATATTTTTTTACAACTGGTTAACTTATTTTGGTTGGTTTCTGATGAGGATTTGCACAAGATTTTACACATTAAGGTCTAGGGTTGGGTATCATTTGAAGTTTAACGATTCAGATTCTTTTTGATTCCAATAAGATAAAAAAAAAAAAAAAACTTCAATTTCATTGACATTTATTCTAAGTCTTAATTGTAAAACATTTCATTGTAGCTAAAATAAAAAAAACATGCACAACAATCAACAGGTTAAAAACAATTACACAAGGAACTTTTGCCTATGGTTTATAAATACTAGAGCTAAAACAACTAGCCATTATTTAAGAAAAAAATTATCAGTTGCACAAATAAATACGATTGAACTAAATGTTTTCAGGTATGCAGGTACAGAAACTGTATAATCAAATCTCAACTATCACTACACTTTATTAATAAAATATAGGCTATACATTACAAGCATAGTTAAAAATGTTGTCCTGTCTAGAACATCAAGTGTGCTGTGCAAAAATACAAGGAAGAGAGCTTAATTTTTTAAGGAAGGAAGTTTATCGCGAGAAGTGTGTGTGAGAGAGCATGTGTGTGTCTGCAGCACAGAAAACCACACGTGAGTCGTCTTTGCGCTCAAATTAAAAAAAACACACACATTAAAACCACCTTTTCTGTGTGCAGAGCACAGAATACAGCATGCAAGTCTTGCGCTTGAATTGTTTAAAATCACTAAAATGTGCACACAGGAACCGATAAGTGGAACGCATTTCTTATTGAATTGCTGGTTTAGATCCTGTTATAAAATGGCACTGGTTCTCGATACCCATCCCTATTATGGTTGGATTTTTTATTTTTTTTGTTGGATGTCTCAATTGGAGGTACAGGATGTGCAATTTTCAGATAAATGTTCATGTTACACATTTTGGTTAATAAAAATGTAACTGGTTGTGTAAAATAGGCACATCATATATATCTCGATCAATATATCGCTGAATCGTATTGCAGAATTTTTAGGTATCTGCAAATGAGAATCGATGTCATATCATATCATGAACCATTCGATTTACACCCAATATTGTCATTTATATCACCCACACTTGGATGAGACGTTGCACATTTGCTGAAGCTGTTACTGTATATTTGAATGGCACATCTGATTCTCTTCTCTGATTGGTTGGAGCAGTATCAACATCATAAGGGGGTGGACTTTGACTGTGAACTGAGGCTGCTCATCCATCAAAGTCTAGCTGGAAGCATCATTGGCGTGAAGGGTGCCAAGATTAAGGAACTTCGTGAAGTAAGACACTCAGATGAGATGAGAGTTTGAACTGTAAAACATAAATTCTGTAGTGCTGATCAAAAAAAAAAAAACTTCTGTTCTAGAGCACCCAGACCACCATCAAGCTCTTTCAGGAGTGCTGTCCTCAGTCCACTGACCGTGTGGTGCTAGTCGGGGGAAAAGCAGACCGGGTGGTGCAGTGCATTAGGACCATGCTAGAGCTCATTGTGGAGGTCAGATTATGACAGTGCTGTTTGTCACAGCGTTATTAGACATGTTTCTCAGTAAATTCTCATATTTCTCTTGCTCTCTGTCTCCAGGCTCCCATTAAAGGTCGAGCTCAGCAGTACGACCCTAACTTTTACGATGAGACCTATGACTATGGCGGCTTCAGTACGGCCTATGAAGAGCGGGGCCGTCGGCCTATGGGAGGCTTCTCTTCGCGGGGACGTGGCAGCGGAGGTGGCGGCTTTGATCGAATGCCCCCCAGTGGAGGTCGTGGTGGCCACCACATGCAGAATAGGAGAGACTATGATGACATGAGCCCACGCAGGGGCCCCCCTCCACCCCAAAGAGGGGGGAGAGGAGGGGGTCGTCCCCCACGAAACATGCCCATGGGACCCCCACATCACAGGAGAGGGTGAGTCTTTGTCTATATATTTATCTGCAATGAAATGTTAAGACTGGAATACACTACATGCCTTTTGCCTTGATTTTCCCCTTATTTGCAGTATGGACAGGTCAACGATAGTTGCTGAAAGTCAGAGCCAGTCTGCAGGTTTTGGGCAGTCGGCGTTGACAGACGTCACAGAAAATCGCGTAGTGTATGTTGGGCACAGACTGTCAGAGGATATCGCACATCTTTGATATTTTGAGCTGTTTTTAGAATACATGCATTGAGGCGCATGTTTCTACACAAGTTTATGTTCAGAACAATTTTCAATTTTAGTCTGTTAGTGTGTAATCCTCAGTTTTGTGTATGGTGCCCAGTTTTCAATAACTGTTAATTTATAGTTGTGTAGTGTATTCCAGCCTTAAAATAAATGGGGTCTAAAAAAAACTTTAGAATTTTGGGGTTTTGCCAAGAATTATAATTTTGGTTTATCGTTGTTGGATAAGTTTATGGATGCTTTGTTTCTGACTTTACAGCGATGATCAGTACTCCTCCTACAGTTCCCAGCGTGGCCACATGGAAGAAAGGCGGCAGTAAGTTCTTCAGTTGTATCAGTGCTGTTCACGTTTTCTCGTTATCGGATGTAATGCTTCCTTTTTTTCCTTTTTGTGTAGGAGCTCATTAGCAGTTAATCATATACCTTATTTGTCTATTTTTCTTTTTCTCCAGTGGGGAAAGACGAGGGCGCAATGATCGTTATGGAGGCAGCATGGTCAGTATTCAATCTTTGCAATTTTATTTAGTTAAGTTACAAGAAATGACTCAAACTACATTTTTAAAAACCACAGGTCATGCGACTTAAGCCCCGTTTCCACCGAAATTACCCAGGAACAATTTGTACCAGAAACGTTTTTCATAGGAACTTCTTTCACCCAGAACTGCTGCTCTCTGCGTTTTAACTGCAGTCTAAATTCCCATGAAGATTAGGCAAATTAGTCCAGTGATGTAGGACTGCTCCTCCTAGTCAGTGACGGACAGTAATCATTTTTGCGCGACACTAGCCGCGTTTACATACACTTTTTTGTCATTCCATTTAAAATCATTCAGATTGAAACATGTAGTGGACTGTTTACATGAGACGTTATCTAAACCGATCTGGTGTTTACATGTGCTGCTGACTTTTAATCGCAATCATTTTGTGACATGCAGTTTGTCTGCCGCATCAAAAATGTCGATGCTGTCCTCTCCATCAGCTGGAATGTTAACTGTAGCCATAGCAACTCTTAACGGCCACCAGGACTAATACGGTATTATAGATGCTATATATATATATATATATATATATATATATATATAGCATCTATAATACCGTTCTATATATATATATATATATATATATATATTTGGACAATATAAGCTGTCAAGATGAGAGGGCGTAGCCAGGCTATGTCTGTCATTATTCCAACGTTATATTCATAAATACTTACGAAATAAAAAGCTTGCCTCTCAGAAAAACTGATTTAAAATAACAATGTATGTTATTATCAGCTATTACGGACATTTACCGTGAGTGAGATGGCTGAGATGAACACACACCATCAGACATAGAGCAAGACTAATGTTTACTGAACGCAGAACGAACCTCGCAAAAGACTTAAAAATGCCAGTTGAAATAAAATGCTGCGTGAGCTAAACCAATCAGCATATTCAGTGCCCAAGTCCCGTCCTTGAAAGTTCCTGAATTTTGAAAAAGTACCACCTCGCAAGCAGGGCCGTTTGGAGGGGTAAATATTTACCCGGAACTTCATTTAGACCCCGATTCCTGCGGTCGAAACACACAGAGTACCACCCCAAAGTTCCTAGTTCCTGGGGAAAGTTCCTGTGGTGGAAACACAGCTTTAGTCACAGCGCCACCCCCCATTCCACTCTTATGTCACAATATGCTGAATTTATGGAAAAGTTTCCTTAACAATAGCATCTGAAAGACAGCAGCTCAACTATGTTAGCTGGTAACTGATGATGTTTGAGTCGCTAGGTGCCTTGGAAATAGAGAGAGGGACACCTTGTTTTCTGTGAGTTGCCTTGCCTGGTTTTTGATTCTTACCCTTCTGTTCTCTCTTGCTTTACAGAATGATGGATATGGTAAGTTTTTCTTTAAATACTTTTGCCTGTCTGTATTCAAAAGATTGTGGGTAATAATGTAGCTTTTTTTCCCTTTTTTTTGGTGGAAAATTTGTTTCAACCTTTGTCACCTTTTAGTCTCACCAAAGTCTTATTCAGCTTATTCTGGCCGAGGACTGCCGATTACTATGATTATTGGACTGTGTGAAGCAACTTACCACAATTGTATTTGTTCTGTGCGCGTTTAGGAGTGGGTTTGTTTAAAATAGATTTTTGTTTTTTAAATAAGGGGATATAATGAAAAAAAAAAAAAGAAATGAAAGAGGAAATTATATTTCAGTGCTTTTCCTTTTCCTCTCACCAAAAAAATAAATAAATATTTACTGAGGGAATTAAAGTAAATAATTTGAGTGGCCCAATTTACATATCTTCACTGTAGAGCGGTGGTTTTCCAAATTGTAGTGGGACTGCCATTTACTATTTATAAAAATAATTTTGTTAATATAAGTAAAAATGTCTAATTAAATAATATATAATGAAATATATTAAACCGTTACTGTGTATTCCCTATTTGGGCTTGCTGTTTAAGAATAAACCACCAATTGATCTCCCATAATTTTGCTGCATAGTTACTGTAGGCTACAACATATTTAAACATGGATAAATGGTTATCAACAGGGTCGCTGAAAAGGACAAATGCAGATGTTTCTTCATCTACAAGTAAGGATAAATCTTCAGCAACGCCTGACATCAAAGACTAAAAATCTAGCTAAACGAAGAAAATCCAGTAGTGACTACCTAGTGCTAGTCTTCCCATGTGTGGGAGCAGAGAACCTTTAGCTTATTTTAGTTTTACACATTATTTTACCAGAATAGGCTTCACTCAAGCCTGATCTCCGTTTTCAACATACAGTGCTTAGTAGATGCGAAACACCACCAATCTTTGCATTAGTTGATTCACAAAGACTTTAGTTTATAAAGTCCAATTGTTATTTGCCAGAGTCTTTTGAGGCTTGGTCAGGCCAGGTTCCCTAAAATCAAAGCAAGAGCACCCTCAGTTGAACCTGTAATAATAGGAGAAACGCACCAGTGGGTATTTGTGTTTGGGCTAAAGTGTCCAATGTTTGTTTACAACATGCTTTTGCAGTGTTGAGCGATGTAGCCAAATTTTTGGAACACAATAGCCAATCAGAGGTGTTTGTCAGTTAGTCAGAATCCACTCACCACTAAACCATCAGTGTGTTTGTTCAGTGCCGAGTTCTTCGAGCTCTCGAGTCCTCTCATTTTAACAGTGTAGACACAGATTTTAAAGATTTGTTGTGCAGTTTAGACAGCTTCATTGATTAACGGTCACGTACGTTCTGGAAATTCATAATGAATTCTCAAATTTGCAATGATTGACATGGTGACCATAGCAATGGACAGAACAAAAGTCTGATATATGTGCATTAAGGCTAGAGCACCCGATTTGATTCTGGAACCAGAGCTGGGCTCGGCAACCCATTTGCTTTGTCTGTTCATTGCCAGTTTATTCAACAAAGATTGTTAACAATCTCCATTTCGAAGTCGTCATTTAACCGATGCAACACATAGGCTGGACCATTAAAATTCTTGCAGTGGGCTGCTGAAGGATATGTGCTGGGTTGTGTGGGCCAATGCTGTGCAGTAAAGATTACTTACTTTTTCTTTTTGTTTCTCAAATCAGACAGTAATTCATCTTGGGATTCCTCCTATCAGTCTGGTGAGTATGGCATCCTGTTATTATTAGATGGGGACACACACACACCAAACCGACGGCAAAGAACTAGCACTGATGAAAGCAGATTGGTGTTGCTTCATGGCGAGGCAAAAAAGACTAAACACGCTGCACAGACAACTAGCACGTACATTCTGCGGATGTGAGAGGACTTTTTTTTATAGAAAGAATAGAATTTTATATGTAATATACACTTTTCAATTGTAGTCTTGTGAAAAGGCATTAAACTAAGAGTGCGTTCACACATGTAGTTTGGTTCGTTTGGTCCGGACCAAAAAACAGAAACAAAACATATAGTCCTGGTCCACTTAGTGTTCACACTGGCATTTTTAACTGTTAATAACAGCAACCCTAAAGTTACCGAGCCAAAGGCACAGGGAGGCGATCACAACCTGATTGGTCGGCTTATATTACGTTGGAGCTTGCTTAGCAAACATTCAAAACAATGCTGTGTGCTGGATTAAACGCGATGCCATATGCGTTTACATATGGCGTTATTTTTACCAGCGGGGAACTCATGAAGAGTTTATAAAATGTTCTAAACATTCAAAATAGCAGCAGGATTTCCTCCGTTCTATGCAGAAACGAAGATCTGCTGCAAAAGAGACGACAGCGATTGACATACAAACCCCCTCCCCTCACTCACTCGTTTCATTTGCTCAGGAGGAATATTGTTAATGTTACAGAGCTTGAATTTCGGCCTGGAATTGCACATATTGCTCATAATTTTACTCATTCTCACAGACGGACTCTCAGGACTAAATTGAGTTATTTTTCACTGCTTATTGCACTTAAACAAATACAAACAAAAATGCAAAATGCTTGGTGAGTATTTATGTAAAATGTAAACTGTTGAGACAGAAAATGCATGTGTAACAGTATAATGGATCTGTGCCTCAGTAGTGACAGTAGCCTAATATGAAATTATTAGGAAATTATCACTAGCCACCGTGGCAGGTGAGCAAAAACATGTCAAGCCCTGTGTGGAAGTAGTCTGTATTTGAAAAAGGGAACCTTTAAGAGCTAGAACTGGATATACGACGCAAGCAGTACTCGAGTCTCGCTCATTACGGATGGACCGGTGTCGCTTCGACATCTTGATTCCACAAAGCCATGTTAATAAAATAATCCACTTTTCAAATGAGATTAAATGACACGTGTGTGTGTAGTGTGTTCCCAAGATTTTTTTCTTGTGTACTTATTCGTTAAGCCGAACAGCCAATCGGCAATTTAACATGCAGAATCAGATGAAAAACCGCAAACGGAGCAGAACACAGAGAAAAAACTACGCAGACCAACATTTAAAAATGACCCAACACTGGCCAGCTGTCGGCTTGGTGTGACCTGGGATAAAGAGGCCATATATTCACATAGACTCATATTCATTAATCTTCCATTGTGATACATTTGACTCTGTTTTTATGCTCAGGTGGAAGGAGTAGTTACAGTGAAGGGCCTGTGATCACCACACAAGTGACTATTCCTAAAGATGTGAGTAAATCACCCATGATGTGATGAGATTTACACATGAAACGGGTGTTTAACTCGTCCCGCTGTGTTTCCAGCTGGCCGGATCGATCATCGGTAAAGGGGGTCAGAGGATCAAGCAGATTCGTCACGAGTCCGGAGCATCAATCAAAATCGACGAGCCCCTACAGGGTTCTGAGGACCGCATCATCACCATCACAGGGACCCAAGACCAGATCCAGAACGCTCAGTACCTGTTACAGAACAGGTTTGTGACAGATTGAGTGAACGCCTCACAGTGGACTAAAGCATTATGTTTCTGACTGATCCTCTCTCTTTCTCTCTCTGTTCATCAGCGCTCTACACCTCTTGGGACGCCAGAACTAACCAGCCCCTCTTTCTCAGGATATCCATCCATCTGCAGCTCAAGTCCTCGTCACCGCGTGATGGCCTGACACATGACGCGTCCTTGTCTGTCACCTTTATAGGAATCCCTCATAGAATCATACGAGCCCGAGCCTTCTGGTTGTCCTTGATTGTGGATTTTGTGGGATTGTTCTGTTTTTTTATTTTTTATTTCCCTTTCTTTTGTGGTTTTTATAAATATAATTTTTATACGGGCCAACTATCGCTTCACAGAAATCTTGGATGAGCAGATAGCTGCTTTTCAACAGGACGACGTCGTCGTCGTTGTTGTTGTTTCCCCTTTTGGAGTGAAGGTTTTATGAGTTGGGAAAATGTTCCACTATTCCAAAAGCTTGATCCTGAATGTACACATTCACCCCCATGTTCTAAAACTGCATTTGATAAAGAATAAAGTGTAAATATCCAATGATAATATGGACATATGAATATATCCTTTACACTGTTTCATTCGTGTGATGTTTTTCCTCAGAAATACAGATATTTTCACCAGGTACTGAAGGCTTGCAGTACTTTTTTTGTATGTCTTTTCTTCTGTCTGTTGCTGGGTTTTTAAAATCTAGTTTTAAAAAAAAATTACTCTACCTCTGGAATTTTTTGTAGGTCTGCCATCCTAAACGAAGGCCCAATCATTGTAGGCGTTTTTCTTTTTCAGAAGAAAGGAAAACACCAGTGGATTTGAAGTTTTAGACTTTGTGTCAGAGCAGGATGGTAATATTCACTCCCTCTTTGTTTTATTTTTTCTTATCTTTATTTTTTTACTCAAATTTTCTCTGAAGTTCTTCAACCAGGCACATTTGTAGAGTTTGTCATTTGTCTGAAATAATAAAGGAATTACCATTTTTATCAGTGTGGTATGATTATTAAACCGTGTCAATGCAGTTAATGTCCCATCCCTTCTATAAAATAAAAATCGGTGACGCATTCACAAATAATAAAATGAAAACAAAAACCAACATGAAGTAAAGGCCTACTTTGCATATGCATGCACTGATCAGGCATAACATTATGACCAGCTTCCTAATATTTGTTGCCAAAACAGCCGTGACCCATTAAGGCATGGCCTCCACTGGACCCCTGAAGGTGTGCTGTGGTATCTGGCACCAAGATGTTAGCAGCAGATCCTTTAACTGCTATAAGTTGCGAAGTGAGGCCTCCATGGACTTGTTTGTTCAGCAAATCCCATAGTTTCTCAATGTGACTTAGCAATTTTTGCTTTGTGGCAGGGCGCATTATCCTGCTGTAATTCCACAGCAACAAGGGAATACCGTTACCATGAAAGGGTGAACATGGTCTGCAACAATGCTTAGGTAGGTGGTACGTGTCAAAGTAACATCCACATGGATGGCAGAACCCAATGTTTCCCAGCAGAACATTGTCCAAAGCATCACATTGCCTCTGCCGGCTTGCCTTCTTCCCATAGTGTATCCTGGTGCCATGTGTTCCTCAGGTAAGTGACACACACTCCCGGCCATCCACGTGATGTAAAGGAAAATGTGATTCATCAGACCAGGCCACCTTCTTCCATTGCTCCGGGATCCAGTTCTGATGCTCATGTGCACACTGTTCGCCCTTTAGGCGGTAGACGGGTCAGCATGGACACCCTGACTGGTCTCCCGTACGCAATAAACTGATGTGCTCAGTTCACTGACACATTTCTATCAGAACTAACCTATTGAGCAGTTTAAGCTTCAGAAGCTCGCCTCCTTGATCGGACTACACGGGCCAGCCTTTATCTCCACACGTGCATCAATGAGCCTTGGCCGCTGTGGAATTACAAAGTTAAGAATCTGTTTAAAACTAAGTTTTACTTAAATGCTAATGTATTTAGCATTTAAGGTAAAGATGGTGACATCAGATGAATTATTCTGTTAAGGAAAGTTTCCAGCAAGAGTTTTCGGTCCATTCCTCTCTTTATTTTAAGGTAAATGAGCCAGATTACTGACAATCTTACCTTTTGTACATTTTTAATAGTTATGCTGCTGATTGGATTAGGACTGGTCTAGATAAATCTGGGGCGGGTCCCTTTTCCTGGGTAGCCTACTTAGAAGACTTGATGGACTGCAGAGCCGACAGAACATTTTCTCAATAAAGAATCCTGCTGAAGATGCATCCAAGTCTCCTGGTCTTCATTTCTGAGTTTCCAACACTGCCAATGACCCTGTGGCTGGTTCTCCACTGTTCTTTCCTATGAGCACTTTTGATAGATACTGACCACTGCAGACCAGGAACACCCCACAAGAGCTGCAGTTTGGAGATGATCTGACCCAGTCGTCTAGCCATCACAATTGGCTCAAACTCGCTCAAATCTTTACATTTGCTCATTTTTTCTGCTTCTAACACTGAGGACAAAATGTTCACTTGCTGTCTAATATATCCCACCCACTAACAGGTGATGAGACTTCACTTCACCTGTCATAATGTTATAGGGTCTTATTTGGATTGATTCTAAAAAATATGTAATTGCAAACTCTCTATGGCTATGGTGTATTATTGTCTTCACATGAACTAGCCTACTGGAACAGCCAATCTCAATAATTAGAAGTATTATGTAAGATATATCACAAAACCAAAATATTTTAACCTGCTGCAGTCAATTTAAAATTGTGTCCTGTGTTCTCATTCCATTTTCTCTTCACATTATGCAAGCAATGCCAAATGTGAAGTTAAATATTTCCCTGAGACACTTTTGCACTTTGGTCAACAGTAATATTGAAGGCTTCACAACTCGCTTGTTATAAAGAAGTTTAGATATTGTTTTTCACAGTTGACAATATAGCGTGCATATGCTACTGTGCAGTATTTGAAAATTTAATTAAAACAAACAAAACTGTCTATGTATTGCAAGTAGTCTCTGCATGCAAAAAAAATGATGCTAGTGCAAATATTTTTTACTAATTTATCTATAAATATTTTTTTATGGTGTAGTGTACGTCATATTAACATAAAAATATCCCATTAAGACAGCCAGTGTCACATTTTGTCTTAATTTTGAACAACATATAGGCCCTGTTTAGAGGCTAATATAAAATTGCAAAGACATTTTTAAGTGTCCAAACACTTTTGGGATCACAACCACTATGGTTTATATAATATATATATATATATCCTTTTGAGACCTACATTTGATTACGGTAGGTTAATGATTCGGTTTGCAGTAACTTGAAATAATATGTTTGCGCATTTTTGCGCGTCTATAATCAGCTTGAAGCTAAAACGGCCAGACAACTCTGCCTGATGTGACAACCGAGCGGTAAGCAGTAACTGTCTGTTAGCTCGCCCAATACGGAACTTAAAAGATACAGCGTCTGTATTTGCAAATTCAAATTGTTATCACGTGTAATAGGTTTACATACGAGGAGAAAAGTCAGTAAATCTGCAGCAATAAACAACCTAATGTACTTTGTACCAAGACATTTACACACAGACCCTCCTGCACGCTACTCACTGGTGAAGATAACGTTATGATATTTGACTAACTTAGTAACTTAGCGGCTCTGAAAAATCAAGTAAGATTGCTTGATTAAATCTAAAAGGATTTTCATTTGAGTGGCGACTGAATTTTGGACACAGGCTTTTCAGTAAGTACAATTTAAAGGTACACTGCAAAAAATGCTAGTTTCTACAAACATATTGTTAAATCTAAAGATTGTAATCATTATTAGTATTGAGAAATCTACATCATTTTAAAAGAATGATTACATTTATAACATTTTATTTTTGAATAACAGATGGAATAACATAGCCTACTGCGCAATGCACAGAATGCAACTCTTCAGCACGCGCGGACTATTCAGAGGACCTCTGCATTAAAGGGACAGTTCACTTAAAAAAGAAAATTCTGTAATCATTTATCATTCTTCAAAATACCTTCTTCTTCTCTGTTTGACAGAAGAAAGAAACTTATACAGGTTTGGAACAACATGAGTTGGTGAACTATCCATTTAATGTATAGGATTCAGGATTCGGATTGCCAATATCACATGATTGCAGCAGTTTGGTGGTTTGACACACAATCTGAATTTTCATTTTTGGGTGAACTAACCCTTTAAAGGGTTAGTGAAAATGATGAAAATTTCAATTATTAAAAATAAAAATTAGCCCATGATTTATTTACACGCAAGTCATTCTAGGTGTATATGACAGTCTTTTTTCAGTTATATTAAAAAAGTCCTGGCTAATAAGCATTATAATGGCAGTGAATTGTTGCCTTATGAAGTCCATAAAAGTGCCTCCATTCATCATATAACTGCTCCACACGGCTCCAGGGGGTTAATAAAGGCCTTCTGAAGCAAAGTGATGTGTTTGTGTAAAAAAAAAAAAAAAAAAAAAAACATATTTAAAACGTTATAGACTAAAATACCTAGCTTCCAGCAGTCAGTGGTGCACGAGTCTACTTGCACTAAAAGAGTAACCCCCGAAGCGATGTTTTGTTTTGCTCTATCCTCTGCTCTCTGCGTTCGTCAGTACGCATGCTTCAAGGGGCAACTTTGCCATAAATCGATGCATACGCCAATTAGTTACTTAGTCAGAAGTTAGTTATTTTAGTATTAGTATTTATAATAGTATGCAAGTCAAGTCACCTATATTTTTATAGCACTTAACAATACAGATGGTTTCAAAGCAGTTCAATTCAGCTGTGAACAGCTCTGAAAAAAGACAATAGGGTCATATTTCATCTGAAATCAGTTCGGTATTGATTCAGATGAGTTTAATAACTGTGTTTAATTATGAAAGCGTAGTGGTTGTTTACATGTAATCTGGATTATGTATTCAGATTCCAAAAATGTAGTATTTGTAATTAGACTATATTACACTTTAAAATACTTGTAATGAGGCTACAGTTACTTTGAAAATGTAATTACTAAATGTAATTCTCATTAAACTCACAAACATCCTGCGTTTTCATCATAAGCCCCAGTCTGAGAAACCCTGGCATACTGTAATGTTTAATGCACTTCATGTTGTTGATACAACGAATGGAATATATTTCTTTCTCCTTGTATTTTTATATCAATATGGTACAATATTATCCTGTTCTGTTCAATGTGATAAACGAGTAAAGACAAAAGTAATCTAAAAGAACTCAGATTATATTACCTAAAGTGTGTAATAGATTACTAACTAAAATTTTTGTCATGTAATTTGGAATCAGCAGACTATAATTTGTAAGTAATCTACCCAGCACTGGCTATAAGTAGTAGCCTGACAAGCCAGACCCACATCAAGATGTTTGGTCTGGAAACTCACCATAGACAGGACTCAATCCGAGGGGCGGGATAAATGGTTGTCTTTCAAACTCCCTCTGCACGCGATAGGATAGCGCTACAACCAACCAGAGCAACGAAGGTGAAACAGAGCTCGTTGATAGATTAAACATTCGCCGTATCCGGTCGGCAAAACTCTGAACACATCTTCCCTTTTTAAGAATGACTTCAGTGCCGTTCTTTGTTCTTTTCTCAGAGAAAAGCTTAACTCCAAGTCTTCCAGAGTCGCGGTCAAAGCTGATTCGAAAGACCGCCACCGTTCACCAGTTTCTGTGTTTACTAGAAGCACGCAAATGCAACTCGGCCGTCGTCATTATGGCCCCGCCCACCGACTCTATATACGATGTGATTGGTCCAATACAGCTCAGAAGGGTATTGAGAGTTGCTAGACGACACTCACGGGCAGATTAAATTTGCTGCCGCTAGGGTGCGTCTACATTTCTAGGCTATATAAGTAGCTCTACAGAAGACAATAGTTTTGTTATTTACTTAGAGTTGGTTCAATGTTGATTCAGTAAAATGCACAGAATGTAAGTTTCGCCATTTCTGCCTTCAAGTTCAATAACAGTCGATGTTGAAAAATTGATAATTTATGAAACAATGTCGAATCAGTTTTAAAGCAGCTCTGCTGAAAACATCATCCAGCACAATTCAGTTCAGTTATAAAGGGTTAGTTCACCCCAAAATTTTGTGAATAAATACTATTCTAATACTAATACCCGTAAGACATCCGTTCATCTTCGGAACACAAATGAAGATATTTTAGTTGAAATCCGATGGCTTAGTAAGGCTTTCATTGACACCGATATCATTTCCTCTCTTAAGACCCATAAAGGCACTAAAGACGTCGTTACAAAGCCCATCTCACTACAGTGGCTCTACAATCATTTTAATGGGCCAATTTCCAAACAAAGTTTCGAACAGTTATGAATCAGTGTATCGATTCATGATTCGGATCGCCACTGCCACGTGATTTCAGCAGTTTGTTTTGACACACGATCCGAATCCTGAATCGATTGACTGATTCATAACAGTTCGAAAAATTTTTTTTGAAATAGACCCATCAGTATAAAAGTCGTTATTTCGTTTTTTTGCGCACAAAAACTATTCTCATCGCTTTATTAAATTATTATAGAGCCACTGTAGTGAGATGGGCTTTGTAACGACGTCTTTAGTGCCTTTATGGGTCTTGAGAGAGGAAATGACATTGGTGTCAATGAAAGCCTTTCTGAGCCATCGGATTTCAACAAAAATATCTTCATTTGTGTTCTGAAGATGAACTCTTACGGGTGTTGTCGAACCACATTATGGTAACTAATTACTGACATAATTTTCATTTTTGGGTGAACTAACCCTTTAAGTGTCCCCAACTTAGCAAGTTAAGTATTCATTTGTGAACATAGCCATAGACTCGTAATGTTTCTTCTCAAACAGAAAACAATGGAGGAGCCACTGTCCCCTCGAGAGTCTGGTCAGTTTGTGGCCGAGCGGAGTCGGGATGTGTTCGTGGATGAAGACGGTGTTAAACGTGTGGCGCAGATGATTTATGAGCTCCGCGAAAGTGATGAATTCACAGCCAGTGGCTGGAAAAAGATGAATCCGCTGGCACCATCCCCAGACTCGGATGATGCCGTCAACTGGGTGTTTGTGACAGACACCATGAACTTCTCCTTCTGGCCTGAGAAGGAGGAAGAACAGTGTGAGGTGACGTGCAGGGGAAACACCTACCGAGGGTACATGTCTCTCTGTGCTGCTGTGACCAGGGCTATGGATGAAGGTGACTGAATATGTATTTCTCTGAATTTATATCCTTTTCATTTTATAAGAACATTTTGTAGACTGTAAAGGTTCAACTCTATGATACGTATATGTGATGTCTTTATTTAGGAGTGCCCATTACGAGCCCCGCCTACTTCTCTCAGATCAGTGAGGCCGAGCTGGCGAAAGTCCTGCGTTCAGACAGCGCCACTCCCATGCCCATGCTGAAAGAGCGTCACCAGGCCCTAACTGAGGCCGGACGAGTGCTCATGGAGCATGGTGGATCTTTCCGGAGGTTCATGAGCGATTGTGGGAATGATGCAGAGAGGATGGTGAAGTATATTGTTCAGAATATACCGTCATACAGAGATGAAGCCACGTATGAGGTAAAAATATTCACATCAAGCATCTGAAATCAATAGTACAATTTCAGTTTAGCCATTTAAAGTATGGCTTTTGTTCCAACTTGCTCCCTTGAATAATGTTGATCCCTTGAGAAAAATAAGTGTACTTGAAAGTGCACTCGTAGTGCTGTCTACAAACTCCTTTCAGAAATAACAGGTGACTTAGGTGTACTTAAGTGTACTTTTCATGATCTTTAGTTGTGCTTTAAAGAGGACCCTTCTGTAAAGCTGTAATAGAATATGTCAAAAAGCAACAACATAATTTTACACATATTTGATATTAGTCGCTTTCACACATGCAGTCTTTATTGTACATTACCGGTAAGAGATCATGTGTGAACAGGACCTTTTCAGAAATACCAGTTCTCAAATTAATCATAAATCGATACACTGATTCATAACGGTTCGAAACTTTGTTTTGAAATCGGCCCACCACTAAATAAGTCGTTAATTATTTATTTATTTTTGTGCACAAAAACTATGTGCCATTGGATTTCAACAAAAACTCTAACCCTTTAAGTAAAAATAGAAGTTCAACTAATTGAATTTAATATAAATGTAAATTATAATAGATGTTTATTTAATTGCAAACAATATGCAATAATATGCCCTCAAACATTTAATTTTACTTACATCTGCTTCGAATTCAAAGCAGGATTCACAAAATGCTTGCTCTTGACAGATGGGTCAGTACCATAGACTGTTAAAAAATATGGCCGTAGGGTCCGTGATGTCACCCATAGGATTCCGAAGAGCAGTTCTGAAGTGTAAAGTAAAGACGAGCTAGCCGTCGCCATCTTGGCAGCCCATCTTAGATCGTCTCACCTGGATAAAAGAAAATGGGCAAAGTTTTGGGCACGTTTGCGGAGCTGAGGTGACACGATAACAGACAGCGGATAAATGGCTATCCAACTGTCACTCAAAGTGGCCACAGCCTTAAAGGGATAGTTCACCCTGAAATAAAAAGCGTTGAAATAAAAATCAGTGCGTGAGCGCCACGCATGCTGACGGTTCGTACTAGTCATTACAGGAACGCACACAGAGTAACGGCTGAGCTCAGTGTTTTGACTGAATAATAGTTTATTTCTCCCAAATCCTTATAGTATGCCTTCTGGACACTTTACATATATGGCACGCTTCACTGTATCATTGCGTAATACTTTTGTTTCATTTTTGTGATGCTTTACCATGGTCACTGTCGCTGTCGCTGTATTTTTAAAATTACCACTTTTGAGGTCCGAAAGGAATAGAAGGACATAGGGCATTGAATCAACAGCAGGGTGAGTAAAAGATGGCTTTAATTTCATTTCAGGGTGAACTATCCCTTTAAAGGGTTACTTCAGCGATTAGCATATGGCTTTGTATCAGTAGAAACCCTGGAGTATATTCAAATAAATGTGCTTTCCCCCCTCATATCCCCCTGAGACAAGAGATTTATGCATTTTATTTCTGGAAAAATTCCTCCTATGATGCAAATTGACGATTTTTGCATCATAGGAGGAATGTTTGCCCAAAGGCTAAAGACTACAGCCAGCATAGGGAGCCATTTCCGCATGTTTTGAACCCGCGCATGGGGGATGGGAGATTACACTCAGGGGCAGGGAGAGCTCAGGTCGCAGCTACAGGCACTCATTTAAACGGAGCTATGGTGGGCAATGTAAGTCTTTTAACTTCTCAAATTAATTTCTATGAAAGTTAAGCTTGCAAAGGCTTGAACTGAAACGCGCCAGACTGAACTCACGTTGTGAATGTATGCCGCGAGTGTAGTCGCGATTACCTCAGCTCTCATCACTCGTGCAGTTAGTGCTCAGTGCTGTGATACTCGCGCGGTGACTCACTCATTTATATTGAACAGACACGTTCAGTTTTTAATTGTAGTGTCTTCAACTCCGTCACAGTAATCATGTTGGTGGTGACTTTGGGAATGGCCTCACAGGGCAGCGAAGCATTTTGGGAATTGTAGTCTTTCATCCCCATGGGACAAAAATACATTTTCTGACTTTTCTCAGTCTAGAAGGCACCAAATTCAAAAATAATTTCACATTTCTACTGCATTGATGACCCAGTTTAAATACAGATTCATCTTCCCAGCGCTGAAGTACCCCTTTAATTATGCAGAAGTTCAAGGCTTTATATAATGTAAATGAATGAGTAATACAAAAATTCACCCCCTCATAGTTGTCATGAAGGGCAAAATTAGCTGTATAGACCAAAACCACAATTTGTACCAGGCTGTAAACATGTTTTTTTTTCTGCTGTAAAGTTGGGCATTTTAGCATGGGGCTCAATGAGATTCTGCTCCCTTCTGGAGCCTGTCCCTAGTGGTCAGTCGATGAATTGCAGTTTAACTCACTTCCATATTGGCTTCAAGAGAAACTGCGGGTGGTTGCCACTTGGTCAGTACTAGAGGATGGATACCCGACCCGAGCCCGACGGGTTCCGACGGTACCCGACGGGTCGGGCCGGGTTCTGACAGATATTTAGAAATGACGTTCGGGTTCGGGTCGGGCTCGGTCACGTCAGCGCGATAAGGCATTGAACCTTTTAAATTTAAAACTGCTTATTATGCAAGTAGCCAATGGGCCTGTTTAACTTGATGCAATGGTTTGTTTCTGTGACTAAAATAAATGTAAAATATTACCCTAACATCCGTCTTCCTGCATGCGGAAATTTGTTTATGTCGCCGTGACAACAACGCGCAACACGTGCGTGCATATTGCCCGCGGCATCCTCGTCATTCCAGTGAGCGCAACTTCAGCGCTGCTGGCGGCAGGACAGCCTTGAAGCCGTCCACAGTTGATGCAATCCTTTTTCTCCATAAAACCTCGATTAGGCTAAACTTTGATGGATAGATTATGTAAATAGATCCCATGTTGCAGTTTAGGAACCATACAGTTTGAGAAAATTGGTAAGATGACTTTCATTTCAATAAGCATGTCAATTGTGTTACGTTAATGTTTTGTTATGTTAGCTTGGGCCATTTTTAGCAGACCTTTGTTCATTTAATTTCAGTTGGCTATTTGATTGGGCTCTGTGTAACGTTTGATGCCCCTTGCGCGCGCTGATGTGCTTGTCTGTAACGTTAAACATTTCAGAATGCCTTCCTTACAGCTGCTTAATAAAAGCGGGCTTTCCACACAAACAAACGTGCGTGTCATTAGTATATGAGGGGAAAAAATAGATTTTAACTGTCGGGCTCGGGTCGGGCTCGGACATAAATATTTTAATGCCTGTCGGGCTCGGGTCGGGTTCGGTTACTGCTCTGTCGGGCTCGGGTCGGGTTCGGTTACTGCTCTGTCGGGCTTGGGTCGGGTTCGGTTACTGCTCTGTCGGGCTTGGGTCGGGTTCGGTTACTGCTCTGTCGGGCTTGGGTCGGGTTCGGTTACTGCTCTGTCGGGCTCGGGTCGGGTTCGGTTACTGCTCTGTCGGACGCGGGTCGGGCTCGGACAGAAAAATGCGGCCCGATCCGCACTCTAGTCAGTACCCAGCTCATTTAGACCAGCTACTCCTCAGAATCTCCAAAACAAAATTAGGAGCCTTTAAAATAGCATAATTGGGGCACTTTAAAGGTTCCTCATTTCATTTTGAAGGTCTCTTACAATAGGTTTACATGCACCCAAGATCAACACTTTAATTACACAGTGATATGAACAGTAACAATGGCGTTAGCTTTACCATATCAATTCGAGCATGAGTCCTCAACCCTTTGAAGTGGATTTGCAGCATCTTCTTGACATGTCGACAACACAAACCAAACATCATGTCTGAAAAAGTATAATAGAGTCACTAGACTAGTATGTATATTATTTCTGTAAGGGATCTTTTTTAAAGTATGCTAATGTGTACTTCTTTTTCGCGTATACAACATATTAAATATTTTGTTGATATTGTAGGGTAAGAGGATTTCGTTTTACAAGAGGGCTCAAATCCTTGTGGCAGACTTTTGGGGCATCATGGAGGCACGAGGGGAAGGCAACATCCCTAACCTCGACTACCTGACCATGTTCGCTGACTACAGGGTTCCACAAGGACTCGTGCACCTTGGGGCTTTACGATACTCTGATGCCCTCATGGAGACATTGAAAAACGGTTTGTTGTGCCTTTATTCTAGTTGCCCTTTTTATTTAGTCTGGAGATTTGTGTTCAAACTTATAATGATGGCGACATAAACAAATTATAGCACATTGCATTGAACTATATTTCTTGAATCCTTACATGGTATTGTCGTTTGACAGGTGAGTTGTTGAGCTCAGGCGAGAGGCGAGAGGTGGAGATCAGGGGTTGCTCCATCTGGTGTGTGGAGAGAATCCGGCAGCATCTGTGGAAGCTTGTGGAGGAGAGAGATGGGAAGAGCTGTCACATTAACTCCGCTCTCATTGATTTTTACCTGTGGCCATATGCTAAAAAACACCACAAAGAAATGGCACACATTCCAATACATCACACACGCTGCGTCTACTATTGACAGCATTGTCTTTTTCCCCCAAGTTCTTTTTTGTATCATGCTGTTTATATCTTTAAATAAAGTTGTGAAAATGAGGTGATTTGGTATAAATCATTTTGTTAACAAGAGAATAGAGGGGAAACGGTCATTATCAACAGTCAATACTACAGCATCCAGTAATGAAAAACACAGTAATGTAGATTTTAAACATTATTTTATCAGGATAACCAGTTGAGCATCTCAGAGCAATACACAATAGCGTTGCTTTATTCTTGAATGAATTATTGTTTTGAAAGACTCTATTTATTGAATAATTCAACAACTCACTCAACAGATGTTCCTAAGAAGTTCCACTACTTATATATTGTAATGAGTTCTTAACAAAAGTTTGCATTTAATCCAATCAGAGCCAGAATAAGACACAACCTACATCTGTCCTATGGCAGATCTTTTGGCATATCTTTACAAATTCCACATTCTTGGCTGGGGCTCAATGTTGCAAATTTATTACAGCAATGAAGCGGTGACACTCTAAAATATCAAGTATGCAAAATAGACCAGTCTCCCACACATATATACAGTAGCCAAACTATAATGCTGCAATCACATGGGAGGTCGACACTTGGTGGAGCCCAATCACATTACTTTTCCTTTTCCAGTGTTGTATGAACAATTGGCTAGCGTCTGCGCTAAGATATAGGTACCCCAAGATGCCTTTGAAAAGTTGAACATTTTTCAACTTCTGCCGCAAGTAATGCCAGTGTTGAGTAATAAAAACACCATAATCTTGCTTCGCAACATTTCAAATCCCTCAGTTCTCCCCATCTCTGAAAAGCATAGACACTAGCTGCGTTTCCATTACCCTTCAAATTGCGCAAATTGAAATTGTGACTTAAAAATACGCCCCATGGAAACATACGTTTCGCCAAAACTCTAGTGGCAGCAAATCTAATCTGCCGCGAGTGTCGTCTAGCAACTCTCAATTAACTTCTGAGCTGTAAACCCCAAACTCTGGTCAGGCCAATCACATCGTGTATAGAGTCAGTGGGCAGGGCTTAACACAGTGACGGCCGAGTTGCATGCTTTTAGTAAACACAGACGCTGGCGAACGGCGGTCTTTCGATTCAGCTTTGGCCGCGACTCTGGAAGACTTGGAGTTAAGCTTTTCTCTGAGAAAACCAGCCAGAGCAACGAAGGTGAAACGGAGCTTGTTGATAGATTAAACAATCGCCGTATCTGGTCGGCAAAACTCCGAACACATCTTCCCTTTTTAAGAATGACTTCAGTGCCGTTCTTTGTTCTTTTCTCAGAGAAAAGCTCAACTCGCGGTCAAAGAGTGGCGGTCTAAGCTGATCCGAAAGACCGCCGTTCGCCAGCTTCGTTGTTTACTAGAAGCACACAAAAGCAACTCGGCCGTCGTCATTGTGTTAAGCCCCGCCCACCGACTCTATACACGATGTGATTGGCATGACAAGAGTTTGGCGATTACATCTCAGAAGGGTATTGAGAGTTGCTAGACGACACTCGCGAGCAGATTAAATTTGCTGCCGCTAGGGTGCGTCTAGATTTCTAGGCTAATAAAACACATTCAATTATTCATTTTCTCTTTATTTATTAAAGCTACACTGTGTGATAATTCCCCCCATCTTACGGTGAAAAGGTATATGACCATCCAGTGAATATTAGTTTCTGTTCCTCTCAATTGTTAAAGCAGCACTAGGTAACTTTTCAACCTTCATAATATATTTTTTAAGACTCTTGTAATGATAAATCGACTTACAATAGGTTGAATGACACGTCTGCCATAGCCTGATGGGGTCTGTATCGTTTTTAATCGTACTTTTAAACTTCGGGTTTCGGGTAGTAACCCGAGAAAAAAAAAGAACTACAAAATTCGACTGCTTTACGGCATATACGTCACTTCCACCAACACCCACACTTCCTTACATTCGGACGTGCGAGCCCAACTTTGTTCGTCGGATAATATAGTCATGTCCGAAGCAGCGCAGACAAATAAGAAAGAAAAGGTTTTGTTGGAGGAAAGCAATAAGTGGAAATGAAAAAGTGATGGGATTAAAGGCAGGACGAGGATCAACATGTGACCAGCGTTTGCTCGTCGTAGTGAGCTGAAGGAGGCGTGGCCGACCGATGCTGTCCTGCTTGTTGCGGTGAGCTACCACTCAAACATTGAACTGAAGTATCATATAGATTCTGTAAAACGGTAACCCATAGACTGCTATAATGACGCTGGCTTGTAAACGTGAGCATCGTGATTATTTGACGTTTGAAAAAAATAAAACCCATGAAATTATATTCATATGACATGCTGAAACATATGCCACTGACTGTAACGTTACCTGGGATGAAGACATTTCACACGCGACGCCAGAAGAACTCGAACTCCTCTTGCAGTGTTCAGGGGAACTGTTTTTATGAAGTTATTTGGCCCGCACCGCACCACTGTATATATTTTTACAACCCGCCGCGCACCCGTGACCATTAAATAGACATACGGGGTCCGCGGGTTATGAGACGACCCGCGCATCACTAGTTCAGGGCTATCAGGGTTGTCATGTCAACAAATGCATGCGCGATGGCATCCCCTGTTGTAGGATGACAGCTCTTACGACAGTAGTTGAGGACATTATTTTTTCCAAACTGTAGGGGGACCCCGAGAGCAAAAGTAGCCAAGTGGGGCTTTAAGAATAAACTAAAAAAGTTACACAGTGTAGCTTTACAATACATAATATTAACATCATGTACATACATGGAGTTATAATAGTCATTACTATTCAAGTCGTATCATAACTGGAAAAACCTGAAACCCAAAGAAAGAAAACATCTGTATTTTCTACTTTCTTTAGACAATATACAATATTACAATTAAATACGGAAGGTCTGTTTTATTATGGTGTTTTTGTTCTATTGTGTGTGCTTGTCTTCAGTAAGCTTGAGAGTTTATTTTAGGCTATATTAGATTAGAAAATGATATTGAAAATGCTGATAAGAATTATGAAATTTCAGTCGTATCAAAAATGTTGATACCTTTGAAGGGGGGGATTCTGAAATCCACTGCCGCTTCAATATACCTGTATATATTTTTATCCTAATTAACTTCATAATCAAAACCTTAATTAATATTTATCTTCCTATATTACCTATATTATTATAAGGATTCTTTCCAGTTATGATTTGCTTTGTTTCTTGTTTTCTAAAATTTATATTTGTTCTCTGAGGAGTGACTGAAGGTCTGGCCTAGAGATGTGTGATATGTCACTAAACACTGGCAACAAGGTCGTGTGTTTGGATTTTGCAGGTATCACACACCCCTAACATGTCAGTAGTGCAGTAACAGCGTTTGCTCACTTAGCCCGGCTTCTAGAGATGAAATATGGATTTGTCTTTCATTTAATTTATTATATTTTATTCCTTTTATATTTCCTTTTACTGAAACACTAAAGAATCAAGATGAATATTGCCTGTACTGTTGTGTGTCCCTCTCACTGAAAGAAAGCACATGTTATCAGTATGTTTTGGTAAGAACTAGTTAGAACTGGGGCTTAATCAGCTCCAACCTTGAAGAGACTGTGTATCTGTGTATGTGCGCAATATTCTGTGTTACAGATCAGAATGGTGTCAATGGGCACCCTAAGAGATGGGTGGACTTGTTGTTCTGGGCAAGCTGGCGCCTGCTCCAGATCTGGAAGGTCACTACGGGCCTAATTCTGGGTGAAAGCGTCAACAAGTGACACGTCAGTGGAAACGTGCATCAGATTAACTGACTTGAGTGGAAATTTACCATGACTGTGCATTGTCTCTGAGCCAATCAGAATCATCCACATTGCAGTAATGACGTGGATAAGACCTTGAAAACGGTATAACTGTTGGGACAACTGTATGTACGATAGGGCGAGGCAACGAGACGGTGAGAGAGGGAGCGCAGCATACGAACTCCTTGTGAGACTTGAAGCTGGCTTCTGCTTTTGAAACTGCAAACTATACTTAAGTAAATTTTTCTTTTAATTAATTGCAATCCTGACTCTGTCTTCATTTCTTCACTACTGGTCCTGGGTCATAAGCTGTTAAGCATAACGCCTAACACCTTATTTTAAGCAAAAATAACTATATTTTAATATACATTATTATCGTTAAAATCAAATGACTTTTTAGATTTAAAAGTCAGGAAGAGTCATGGATCTTTCAACTTTTAGTATGCACTCTTTTATTTACAGAGGGTAAAGGTGAAGAGGGATGAGCTGCACTAGGAGGAGCAGTAGTTGCGGTTATGCTTATTTATCCACAAGTGTTTCAGTTTCGGTTCGTTTATGTAGCGTTCAAGCAGTAACTCTTTTTCTTGTCGCTCCTTCTCCTTGAGTAATTTCTTCTCCTGTATTTTCTTGGCCTTCCTCACTGCCCAGGTGAACAGAACAAGTGGCCCTTTTCTTTTGCACATTTTCTGGACGGTCGCATTGTCGTCTATACGTTCATCAATCGGAAAAGCATCATCCAAATGGCCTTGTATGGCGTGAGCATCTCCCATTTCACTGGGGTCACCATCCTCTTCCACAAATTCCTGGACCTCCACCACTTCATCTGCCCACACTTCCTCCTGCACCTCGCAGTCCTTCTCCATCCAAGCAACCATTAGTCTCGGTTTCTTTTCAAGCTCCGGCATTTGAGGGCGCTCAGACTTGACTAAGTCACTGGCGCAGAAGGTCTTCCCTGTAAACGCCACATACTCGCTCTCGTCATCCTCTATGTCCACCAGCATGAGTTCTGGAGCTGGCTCAAACGGGGAACAAGCGAACGGCAGAGGCTTCCGGCTTGGAGGACGCTGAAGAGCAACCACTTCATCAGGTGCAGGAGTGGGGCTCAGTGGCTCAAACGGGGAGCAAGCGAACGGCAGAGGCTTCCGGCTGGGAGGATGCTGAAGAGCAACCACTTCATCGTGTGCAGGAGTGGGGCTCGGAGGAAGCCGTTTGGGATGACGCACTTGCGATGAAGAACGTCGGATGGAAAACATTTCATC
The DNA here is from genome assembly GCF_024679245.1 of Pseudorasbora parva. Taxonomy (NCBI): domain Eukaryota; kingdom Metazoa; phylum Chordata; class Actinopteri; order Cypriniformes; family Gobionidae; genus Pseudorasbora; species Pseudorasbora parva. Next base: position 7,436,720 of record NC_090184.1, read on the forward strand.
CGGTGCTGGAGTGGGGCGTGGAGGAACCACCACAGGAAGCATCTGGCATGAAGAGCGTTGGAGGGAAACAACTTCATCAGAACATGAAGGAACCGCCAACAGTTTGGGGGGATCCACTTGAAGCTCACTTCCTCTCTCCATCAACTTTTCCAGACTGTGCACCTCTCTTTTTTTCTGATGTACACGTCCTCTCTGTGTTATTTCAGCTTCCTCTTTGTGACTGCCTCCCTTAGTGATCTTCACCTCTCTTTCCTCCTCTCTCTCTCCAAGCGGGCAATTCTTACACTGTAAAAAATTTTTTTTGGTTTTTGTTGGTTTAGCTTAAAAAAGTAAGTAACCTGGTTGCCTTAAAATTTTGAGTTTATTGAAATTAAAAATTTGAGTTGATACAATGAAGGAAATTTGATTAATAAAAAGAAACTCAAAATATTATTGTATCTGAACCACATACAAAATGTGATAAATCATGGAAATAGCACTATTTGGCATGTTTCACTGCGTCATCAGAAATAAAACACACACAATTACCCAATATGCTTACAAAATATTTTAATAATATTTTAATAAAGGTTGTCGAATCTCAAAAAATTGTTCATTGTATTAACTCAAAATTTTAATTTCAATGAACTCAAAATTTTAAGGCAACCAGGTAACTTTTTTTCTAAATAATTTTTTTACAGTGTAGGTACCTTGCGGCGTCTCTTCCTGTCATTGGCAGTGCCGTCGAAGGCCTCACGCTCCTCTGGAAGTTTCTCTACTGCCGCTGATTCTTGCTCCACACACTGCTGTGGTGCATCCGTTCTTCGCAAGAAGGGAGCAAAACAATCAAACAGTTGTCTTAATAAACTGCTAACCAGCGCCATTATGGACACTGAATGCTGAGAGATAATTCAATACTTGTCGTCGATATCTGCAAAGTCTCGAAAGTCTTTCGCTCTATTCATTCAAAACGCACTAACTGCAAACCAGAGTCAGATCTGCAATTTACAGCTGCCAGAACGGAATCTCCACTATGATGTCACAGTGAGCTCAAACACTCGCAAATGTTTGTATTTTTTTAAAACTTTTTATCCATGTTTGTCGTTCTAATCAAATTCTAGTCCAATGTGCAATGGATTGTGGGCAATATTTGCTGTTAGAGTGTACATCGATCCGCACTTCAAATTGTGGCCGGAAATAGTAAACCATCCGGGTACCTTTGGAACACTCTTTTTACCAAAGGCTTACTACTATATGGGGCGTAGCCTACTAATTCTAATTCTTTAAAACATTAATCTTCTAATACAATGTAGGTTTTATGCACATGATTCGGTAAGTTTTTCTTTAAAAAATTAATTAATTACTAGCTTCTGCAACATTGTTAGATTACTACCATTACTCTCGCTCTCAAAAAATAATATCATTAAAAACATTTATGAATATCTACTAGGATTGTTTTATATAGAATTGTTATATCCTAGTCTATGGTGTACTAAGTTACATCAGAAGTAACTGTAATTCAATTAAAAAATTGAACACACACACACACACACACACAGTTTGTTTTTGTGACATATGGGGACATTCCATAGGCGTAATGGTTTTTATACTATACAAACCCTATTTTCTATCCCCCTACACTGCCCCTGCCCCTAAACCTACCCATCACAGGAAACATTCAACATTTTTACTTTCTCTCCATATGGACCATTTTATCAAGCTAGAACACATATGTTCTATTGTAGCGTCCCATGGACAAACCCTGGCTTCTCACTGAAACTAAGTGGGTTGTAACGTGAATTGGAGACTGATTTTTGAAACACTGAATTGTTATTAGAGAATGGTTGAGGTAGGCCACTCTTAGTTGTTTACTCACAGGCCTGTATTGCAGTATATTGAAAGTGAGACCTTTTTGGAAAAAAACTCAATTGTTATTGAAAGATTATTTAGTGAGGCCAGTAGGGTGTTTTCACACTAGAAAATATGTGGGAGAGAGTTGCTATAGTTTGAGTACACTGTAATGTAATACAGGTGGTAGTTCATTCTGAGAGGCATTTTGAGCCCCTCAGAATTTGCTGCCTCTCCATATGGACCATTTTATCAAGCCAGAACACATCTGTTCTACTGTAGTGTCCCGTCTTAGGGATCAGATTGGTATTCAGGGCTTAGCCCTGAAATGGTTCTCTTCTTATTTGACAGAGAGGACCTTTTCAGTCTGCTTAGGTGATTATTCTTCTTCCGTTGCCCCCCTTGTGTGTGGGGTTCCACAGGGCTCAATACTGGGACCGATTTTATTTTCCCTTTATATGCTCCCTCTGGGCTCTATCTTTGAGAAATTTGGGATTCAGTATCATCTTTATGCCGATGATTCTCAAATTTACTTACCATTGAAACAAGGGTCTCTTCATGCATGTTTGGCAGAAGTTAAGTGCTGGCTTGCAAAAAAAATTCTCCAATTAAATGAGGATAAGACCGAGGTTATTTTATTTGGAAATAAGGGGTGTGTAGATGATGACTGCTTAGGGTTGCTTCCTGGGAAAAAACTGTCTAGTGTAAGGAACCTTGGTGTTATTTTTGACTCTGAGCTGAAATTTGAGCAGCAAATCAATGCTGTCGTTAAGAATAGCTTCTTCCATCTTAGATTAATATCAAAATTGAAATCTATTCTTACTTTTAATGATATGGAGAAGGTTGTTCATGCTTTTGTGTCATCGCGTTTGGATTATTGTAATGTGTTGTATCTGGGTGTGAGTCAGGCTTCCCTCTCCCGTTTGCAGCTTGTTCAGAACTCAGCTGCCAGACTTTTAACAGGCACTAAAAAGAGAGAACATATTACTCCAGTTTTAATTAAACTGCATTGGTTACCCATACGATATAGAATTCAATATAAAGCGCTGTTGTATGTTTTTAAGTCTCTGCATGGTCTAGCCCCTGTGTATGTTACTGATTTAATCAGCCGCTGTCACTCCAGCAGGTCTCTGCGCTCAAATGATCAGTTGCTTCTTGTGGTTCCACGAACACGTTTAAAATGTAAAGGTGACCGGGCTTTCTCTGTTGCAGCTCCTAGGCTTTGGAACAACCTTCCGCTGTCTGTAAAGACTTGTCCATCATTGGGTGTTTTTCAGAGTGCGCTAAAAACGTATTTGTTTTCCTTAGCTTTTGATAATGCTTTGTAAGTTGTGTATGTCATATGTTTGTATTGTTTTTGCACTTATTATTTTTTAAATTTTCTTGTATACCTCATGTATACGACTTTGGTTCCACTTGTGGTGTTGAAAGTGCTCTATAAATAAATAAATGAATGAATGAATGAACGTTAGAGCATTTGAATGACGAAGCACGTGATCGTGTCGTTTACTGATGTTTACTCATGCGACTGTAGCCAACAGCACAGACTTTTGAAGCAGTTTTACTCACCGGGTACTTCCAACGCAGGACCGAATCGCTGGGACCGCTCCGTCAAAAACACACTTCTTTGGTATGATTTGGTGAAGTGCTGTGACAGCAGTGGCGTGGAAATCCACTTTGAGACGCGACTGAAGCGATGTTGTGAAGCTTCCCGTCATTTCTGCGTTCAAATCGGTTCAAATGCAGCGCTGCCTTCCCGGAATGCTGTGCTGAAGCGTTGAAGTCGCTTGATGCCACTCATAGGAATAAAGTGGAGCGTGGCGCGCGACATAAGTGTTCACGGACGACTGGATCTGCACCTGAGAGCAGTGTTTATGGGCGTGCATTTCCTCTCTCGCTCTAGTCACATGCGCGCGCACCCTACCAGGAGAGGAGCCCGTACGGCCCATACAAGGACCTTCCGCTCTTATTAACGTCAAGTCGAGCCATACTCAAAAAAAACTCTCCGAAACTTGTGAGAAACCGGAAGGAGTATTTTTGACAAAGAAATACTCTATCAAACGTCCAACATTAGTTTTTGAAACTTTGTCTATGTTTCAGATGGGAATCCAAGTCTTTAACAGTGTAAAAAGCTCAGTATGCATGAAACAGCACCCCCCTTTAAGTGTGGACGGGGTAAGCCTGGCAGAGAACCGATCTTGGAGAAACTCCAGCACTGAAGCCACTGCGCAATTAACTGGGTTCACCTCACGGTCTGTACACCAAGTGGAACTCCACTTTAGGTTGTACAGTCTCCTGGTGGAAGGAGCCCTGGAGCTGAGCAGGGTCTCGACGACGCCAGCTGACAGATCCTCCTCTATGAGCTGTGCCCCCTCAGGGGCCAGACCCATAGGTCCCAAAACTCCAGCTGGGGGTGGAATATCATGCCCCCTGCCAGCAGATCCCTCCTCAGAGGAATCCTGATTTTGGTCCCCAGGGATGTAAACTGCCCTGAGTGACCTGGCCATGATTAGCCAGTCGTCGATATAATTAAGTACATGGATTCCCTGGAGTCTTAACGGAGCCACAGCTGCATCCATGCACTTCGTGAAGGTGCGAGGCGAAAGAGCTAGGCCAAAGGGAAGAACCCGATATTGGTAAGCTTCGCCCCCGAAAGCGAACCTCAGGAACTTCCTGTGACTGGGAAGGATGGAGATATGGAAGTATGCGTCCTTTAGATCTATCGTGACAAACCAGTCCTCGAACTGGATCACGATGGCTGGAATAGTGAGCATCTTGAACCTGAATCTCCTCAGAGACCGGTTCAGATGTCTGAGATCTAATATTGGACACAACCCCCCATCCTTCTTGGGGACTATGAAGTACCGGCTGTAGAACCTGAACTCTCTCTCCGGCGGGGGGACACGTTCTATCACCCCTTTTACCAGCAGAATGTGTACTTCCTGCTGCATTACACCCACCTGCTCGGGACTGACCACCGTCCAGCCCACCCCCCCAAATTTCGGCGGAGGAATGCTGAACTGTAGTCTGTAGCCCTGTTCTACAGTGCGCAGGGCCCACACAGAAATATATGGAAGGCATGACCATGCGCTGAGATATTCTGTTCAGGGAACCAGCCTCTCGAGGCTGGTCTGGGGTATTAACTGAACCTCCCCTCTGACCCCCTGAAGCGGATGCCCGGCAGGGAATAGTCGAGGAAGATTACCGGTGTGCAAACGCATTCGCTGCTCTGCCACAGGTATTTTTAGAGGCGGCTAGAGTAGCGCGCAAATGCGGGGCATTGATGTGGCCCAGAGCCCTTTTGACTGCGGGAGCCCAGCATCAAGTCCCCGAGAGCTCCGGGGGAAAACAACCTCGGTCGTTCCGCCCAATGGGGGACAGCTCTCAGCAACCCAGCCGCAACTAGGACCGCTTGGAAGCCTTCTTCGCCGGAATAACCTCCCTCAGGTCATTCCAGAAAGGCAGACCCCGGCGGGGAGGCTGAGCTCGGTGCTTGAAAAAGCGCTCATCCAGCTTATTAGGCGGCTGGATGTCCACCTTTTCTCGTGGCCAATCTAAATTAAGTTTGGCCACAGCGCGAGTCAGGACCTCCACCAGCTCCTCCATTGCCGGCGAGTGGGCTGGTGACTACCCCACAGCGCCTGCTTCGGTGCTCATGGCCATCGATTCCTCAGAATCAGACAGCCTGAGCACTGGATTGTGCGTTCCCCGAAGTGTCACTGGATTGTGCTTCTTCCCCTTGTGGGAAGAAGCCGCATCGCAGGCTTCCACATGTGGTGGAAGGATCTCTGAATCGTCAGAGGAAGATGCCTCAACAGTCCCTAATCCTGCTGACAGATCCAACTGCGAGCCCCATGATCTGCGGCGGCGCGCTGTCTCAGCAACCGCGAACCCAGAACCGCGAGGCTCGCGAGGCTGGCCGGTCTCATCAAACGCTGCCAGCCGCAAGCGCAGCACTCTCAGCGGCAGCTTCTCACACTCACCGCAGGCCGCCCCCTCG